>NC_092340.1:238442500-238800000 GCF_046630445.1 Rutidosis leptorrhynchoides
GGGAGTTTCCCAAGTTTTTCGAGCATACTAATCAAGGCAAGTGTTGGGGGGAGCTAAGTGAGTTCAAAGATGGACTTTCTTCATTGGTGTTTGACGAACCTAGTCAAAAGCCGGGACTCAGTAGTTTTCCAATAATCATGAATAAGTTAGAAGATGCTTGGTCTCAAGATCCTTCTTAGTTCATGTAGGAGCCCATGAGAGCTTTGGGGAAAGTGATTCCAAGAATTCGAAGTATTCTTCATAAACATGAAGTGATGCAATGATGAATGTCAAGTTAATGCGCATTTCCGCTGTGCAAAATCAAAGACCGTTGGAAGGACAAAAAAATCACGATGAAGTTCGAGTCTCAAACAAAGTCGAAAGAAGATTATTAGCGCGACAATTCGAGGATGGAAAGGATGAGGTTGGAGCATAATGATTGACCAAGACAATGTTAGAGATATGAATCCATTTGTTGATTCAAAGTGAAGATTCAAGATCTTCATCAACGGCCATGCATCATTTGGGGGGTGGGGGGAGTTAGTTAGCAATAGTTGATTATTTTCTTGTAATGTTGTATGTTTTACTAGGGAGTTAGTTTTTGGAAACCTGTCTCACTCCTGGGGGGAGATTGTTAGAACCCCGAGAAAGAGTAAAACGTGTTTCCATAGCCTTATGGAGGATCCTTTAGATAAGAGCTATATAAACTTAATTAAGTAGTTTTTGTACTAATGTAATTATGGTTGTGATTTTACTAAGAAAGACTTTCGCTATGTTTATATATATATATATATATATATATATATATATATATATATATATATATATATATATGGTCGGTGTTACAAGTTGGTATCAGTGCATAGGTTTGACAGCAAGTACATGCGTATATCTTGCTCTCAAACCTTGAGAGGAGTCAAACATGTCTGTGGGTGGGGCTAAGTGAATGCAGGGATACATGTACATTAGTTGTATTGAGCTAACCAGTTATCCACTAAGCTTTTGTGTGAGTTGTTTTGTAGCACAGGTATGGCTAACATAGATGCAAACGCTGCCTGCCCAACAAACCCCGGAACATACAGAGCACTAGATGAGGGTGTTGAGTCTGATGATGATGATCAACAGAGTTATATTCATGAGTTAGAAAGTAAACTGAAAGAAGCTCAGGATAAAATTATTGAGCTTGAGTTGGTAAATCATCTGGGAAATAATGATACACCACCTGGATTTCTGACAGCACAATCTCAAACAGTACCCAACATAAACCAGACTCAATTCCAATACCCAGTGCAAAATCAACCACCTCAACAGTACTACATGCCACCACAAAATACTTTCCCTTTTCAAAATCCAATGTTAATGAACTCGTACCAAACGCAGATGTTCCAACAACCCTTTATTTAACCCCATAAGAAATGTACTTATAAACAGTTCTTAGATTGTAAAACCCCAGAGTATTCGGGAAGTTCTTACCCGATAGAAACTATGAATTGGTTGATGGAGGTTGAAAGGGCTTTGGAAGCCTGTCAGTGTGAACCGGAGTTGTGGGTTATGTATTCTTGTAGATTGCTAAATGGTAGAGCTATGGTTTGGTGGAATGCGTTGATGTCAAGTATTCCAAACGAGAATGTTAAGCAAATTACTTGGGAACAATTTCAATGGAAAGTTGGTGAACAGTATTATTCCTCGTTCGATCTTAACCGATTGAAGACTGAGTTTTTAGAAATGAGAATGACGCCTCAGATGTCAATCGTTGAAGTGATTGGTCAGTTTATGGATAAGTTGAGATTTATATCATAGTGGGTACCAGATGAAGAATCAAGAATTCAACATTTTGTTAATGTGATCTTGCCAGAATACAGAATGTCAGTAAGGATGACGACTAGTTTATCTCAGGCCTTTGTTAAAGCCAGGATGGTGGAAAGTGATTTGAAAGCGGCAAGAGGAATGATGACAGGGAGTATGATGACTCCGAGTGGTCAAACGAGTGATCAATCCATTGGTAAGTCAAAGAAATCGTTTGAGTTTAGACAGAAGGGTAAGAATCAACAGGGTGGTTCAGGGTCTGGATCAGGTAAAGGGAATTGGTGCCACACTTGTAAGTCTACTCATAGTGGTCAATGCTCAGAGGCTACCAGAAGGTGTTTGAGATGTGGTGCAGTAGGACATGAGTCTCAAAGGTGTTCATTTCCAGGAAGTGTATGTTGGAGTTGTTATCAACCAGGGCATCGTGATGTAAGTTGTCCGTCCAAGAGTATGAGTTCCGGGGCAGGGTCAGGTGCGCGTTCAGCATCAGTTAGAGGGTCTACTGCCTCGAGTGGGTAGAAGAGGAAGAACCCTCTCACAGCAGAGGCCAGAGCTTTTCAATTGTCAGTTGAGAAGGCTCGTGTATTGTTTGATTGTGGTGCGAATAAGTCTTTTATGTCGTTAGACTTTTTGCTAAGTTGAATTTACCTGCTACCGTGATGCCTGAACCGGTTAGAGTAGAGGTAGGTGATGGAAAGATCACACCCGTCACAACATTTGTGACTGGGGTTAGTATTGATATTGAAGGAAAGTCATTTCCTATGACCTGTTTAGTGTTACCCATTCCTAGTTTTGATGTAGTGTTAGGAATGGATTGGCTGAGCCCACTTAGAGCTAGTATTAAGTGCGATAGGAAAATGATTTCCTTTCGTTTAGCTGATGGAACCCGTGTTATAGCCCGGGGGGAACGGGGTGGGTATAATTTTCCATTTATATCAATGATGAAAGCCAAGAAATCTTTATCCAAAGGGTGTGAATCGTTCCTAGCTTATGTAGTAGATGGTAAGAAAGAAAAGAAAGCAATAGTCAATATTCCGGTAGTTTCAGAGTTTCTGGAAGTGTTTCTAGATGAGTTACCAGGGTTACCGCCGGTAAGAGAAGTAGAGTATAAGATTGAATTGGTGCCTGGAGCCACTCCAGTTGCCAAAGCCCCGTATCATTTAGCGTCTTTCGAAATTCGTGAGATGATGTACCAAATTCAGGAGCTATTAGATCGTGGGTTTATTAGACCGAGTTCTTCTCCTTGGGGTGCACCAGTATTAGGGTGTATCGTCAATTTCTAGATAAATTCATGAGTATGTTTATAGACGACATATTAGTGTATTCAAAGACAGCGGCCGAGCACGTTGAACATTTAAGACAGGTGTTGAATTTGTTGAAACATGAACAGTTATTTGCAAAATTTTCTAAGTGTGAATTCTGGTTGAGAGAAGTGCAGTTTTTGAGTCATGTAATTTGTGTGGAGGGTATAAAAGTTGATCCATCAAAGATCGATGCGGTTATGAATTGGAAATCACCAAGAAATTATTACAGAAATTAAGTGTTTTCTGGGATTAGCTGGTTATTACCGAAGGTTCATAAAAGATTTCTCGAAAATAGCGAGTCCGTTGACTAAGTTGACTCGAAAAGACATAGCCTTTCGATGGGGTGATGATCAAGAAAAGGCTTTTCAGACTTTAAAACAGTTATTGTGTCAGGCTCCAGTGTTAGCATTACCAAAAGGTTTAGATGACTTCTTGGTCTATTGTGATGCGTCCTATGTCGGGTTGGGTTGTGTATTGATGCAGAGAGACAAGGTGATTGCTTACGCCTCATGACAGTTGAAAATTCATGAAAGAAATTATCATGTACATGATTTAGAAATGGATTTCGTAGTGTTTGCCTTGAAGCTATGGAGACATTATTTGTATGGGACACACTATGTAATATGTACAGATCACAAGAGTCTGCAATATATTTTCTCTCAAAAAGAATTGAATATGAGTCAAAGACGATGGCAAGAGCTGATTAAAGACTACGATTGTAATATCAAGTACCATCCAGGTAAAGCAAATGTCGTAGCAGATGCATTAAGTCGTAAAGGGTCTGGTGAGAATGTGAAATTTCTGCGTTTGAGTATAACTTCAGATTTGATCGATCAATTACGAACGGTTCAAGCATGTGCTTTGGAGGATGAACATATTAAATCTGAACTTATGACTAAACAAAACTTTAACCTAATTGATGATTCTCGTGGACTTAAGACCTTAAATAACCGTATTTGGGTGCCTATGCTTGGAGACTTGAGGGATTTGATCATGACTGAAGCTCACAAATCCAGATTGACAGTACATCCAAGCAGTAATAAGATGTATCATGATTTAAAATCAGTGTATTGGTGGCCGATTATTAAAACAGACATCGCTCGTTTTGTTGAAAAGTGTCATATTTGCGCGCAAGTGAAGGCAGAACACCAGAAACCGTATGGTTCGTTGCACCAGTTACAGATTTCAGAGTGGAAATGGGAGCATATCACGATGGATTTTGTGACAAAATTACCTAGAACTCAGAGAAAACACGATATGATTTGGGTAATAGTTAATCATTTGACCAAGAATGCTCATTTTCTAGCTACACGTGAAACAGCTTCGTTGAGTGAATTAGTAGAATTGTATGTGGAGATAGTGAGTTGTCATGGTGTGCCATTATCGATTGTGTCAGACAGGGATTGTAGATTTGTTTCTAACTTCTAGAACAGTCTACAACAGAATCTGGGTACACGTGTGAATCTGAGTACAGCTTATCATCCTCAGACAGATGGTCAGAGTGAACGAACGATACAGACGCTAGAGGATATGTTGAGAGTGTGCGTATTAGAATATGGTGGTTCATGGGATACACATTTGCCGTTGGTTAAATTCGCGTATAATAATTCTTATCATTCGAGCATAGGAATGCCGCCTTATGGAAATGTTGTACAACTGTCGTTGCAGAACTCCGACTTGTTGGTTAGAAGCTGGAGAGAAACAATTTGCTGGTCCCGAAATTGTTAAAACGACAGGCGAAAAAGTTGCTATTGAGCGGGAACAGTTGAAAGCTGCCAGAGATAGACAAAAGATGTATGCAGATTCGTTTAGACGTCTGGTAACTTTTAATGTGGGAAATCATGTATATCTTAAGGTTTCACCGTGGAAAGGGGTTATCTGATTTGGTAAACGTGCTAAGCTTGCGCCAAGGTACATTGGGCCGTTTTCAATTAGTGAGATTCTGAATGATCAAACTGTGGTGTTAGATCTTCCTTCTGAGTTAGCTGGTATTCATAATACCTTCAACGTGTATTATTTGCGTAAGTGTAAAGTCGATGACGAGACACAGATTTTACCGCTGGTAGATTTGAATGTTGATTTGAGTAACAAGTTGGTTGAGGAACCAATTCGAGTGGTCGACAGAAAGGTTACTAAGTTAAGAAAGAAAGAGATTCTGATGGTTTTAGTAGAATGGAAACACAGCTTAGGGTCTAACTTGTCGTGGGAGACAGAAGAGTTGATGAAGACCCGTTACCCTCATCTGTTTGACCAAGACCAGATTCCGAGGATAGAATCTCTTTAAGGGGGGTGGATTTGTAACAGACTGAAATCAGGGTTAGAAGTAAGATTACTTATTTCCCTTAGGTTTATATTTGTGTTTAAACATTCTTTTATTTTAATAATATGTTTACTATTATTAATTGAATATGTGGTTAAGACCAGTTTCTGACAAGGGTCACAGAATAGGTTTGTTTGTTGAATTTGGACTCCGTTAGGGCAGTCAAATTAAGTACAAAAGATATCAGATAACTGGTAAATTCTCGTGTGTGATGGGGTATGGGTTATTAACCCTTTTAAGTGTATAGTACAGCTCATTTTCCTTTTCCTTCTTGAAAATTCTACACACACACCCTTACCTAAACTTCATCCCATTCACAAACCCTAATTGAATCTTAGCTAGAAATTGAATCAAGAGGCTTTAAGGATAGATTCAAATCATCTTTGTATCATTAAACCAGGTTAGCTTGCTTGAATTGTTACTTGAATTCTTGATTAAATGGGTTTTGTGTTCTTGAATAAAAAGTGTGTTTTTTAGCTTGAATCTTCATGATTTGTGTTAGTTATGCTTAATTGATGTTAGAAATAGTTGCTATATAGTTTATACGATGTTTTTCAAGTGGTTTTCGTGTTAGAACTGGCAAAAATCAAGATTTGGAGTCAAAAATGCGAAAAAACAGCGAACTAAACTTGTTCATCAGCTCTCACACTTTTGACAGCTCAACCATACGGTTGATCACGCATTTGAGAGCTCAACCACGTGGTTGAGGGCTCAACCGTACGGTTGAGGGCTCAACCGTACGGTTGAGGGCTCGTCAGCTTTTGGTAAATTAAAAAGGGCATAACTTTCAAACCGTAACTCCATTTTCGATGAATAAACTATCGTTGGAATTGTCTTGAGGTCTAATTTCCAATGATAAGGTTTTAAGAAGCTGGATCGAACTTTATTTTGGTCAGAAAAGGGGGTTTTAGGGTGTATGTCTTGTTTTGCTCACATGTGAGTGTCGTTATTGATTGAATTTATGATGTAGACTTATCATATAATGAATACATGATTGTAAGTGTTGAATTATAGTATGCATTAATGTTTCATGTTTTGCATTTTGGGTTGAAACCCATCTAAACAATTGCTGCTACTGTTCTTCATCACTCGCACGAGTGAGCCTTCACTCGTGCAATTGGGGTGGTCAACCGTGTTATGAACTGTGAAGACCCGTCCTAATCCATCCGGACGAAGTCCATATCGATTATAAACGATTCACAACAGTTGATTACATCGCGAGGTACTTGACCTCTATATGATACATTTTACAAACATTGCATTCGTTTTTGAAAAGACAAACTTTCATTACATCGAAAGTTGACAGGCATGCATACCATTTCATAATATATCCAACTATAATTGACTTGATAATAATCTTGATGAACTCGACGACTCGAATGCAACGTCTTTTGAAATATGCCATGAATGACTCCAAGTAATATCTATAAAATGAGCAAATACACAGCGGAAGATTTCTTTCGTACCTGAGAATAAACATGCTTTAAAGTGTCAACCAAAAGGTTGGTGAGTTCATTAGTTTAACTTAAACAATCGTTTCCATCATTTTAATAGACCACAAGATTTCAGATTTCCATTTCTCATAAACATACGTCCCATGCATAGAGACAAAAATATCATTCATATGGATTGAACACCTGGTAACCGACATTAACAATATGCATATATAAGAATATCCCCATCATTCCGGGATCCTCCTTCGGACATGATATAAATTTCGAAGTACTAAAACATCCGGTACTTTGGATGGGGCTTGTTGGGCCCGATAGATCTATCTTTAGGATTCGCGTCAATTAGGGTGTCTGTTCCCTAATTCTTAGATTACCAGACTTAATAAAAAGGGGCATATTCGACTTCGATAATCCAACCATAGAATGTAGTTTCACGTACTTGTGTCAATTTCGTAAAACAGTTATAAAAGTTGCGCATGTATTCTCAGCCCAAAAATATAAAGGGTAAAAAGGCAAATGAAACTCACGATACTGTATTTTGTAGTAAAAATACATATGACGTCATTGAACAATGCAGGGTTGGCCTCGGATTCACGAACCTATATCAATTGTGTATATATTAATACGTATAATGTAAGTTACAAAATTTCATTTATTAATATGTATTATTTATATATTATAGTTTTGTAGAATTTATTCTAACCTTTATTTTAAAACGTATACTTATATTATATTTTAAGTTATATTTTATATATATATATCGATTTTATGTATATATCTATAATGATTTACGTTTATATAAATAGTGACATTAATATATTTATATACATATATTTGTGGTTAGTATTGTATTTATGAAATTTTATTAGTTTGTTATGTGAATTATTAATACAATCCTAGTATATACCATAAGTATATATATAGTGTACAAAAGATTTATTTGTTAAAATAATAATTTAGATAATAATGATTTACTAATAATAATAATAATTTTATTAATAATGATAATACTAATAGCAAAAAAAATGAAAATGATACCTGTTAATGATACTAATAATAATAACTCTAAAATAATATTAATACTAATACCATACTTATGTTAATAATAAGGGTTCTAATATTTATAAAATGATAAATGATAATCATAATAATACTAGTAAATATTAATGATGATACTGATAAATATGATATTATTAATTGTAAATGTACTGATGATACTATTATTTATAAACCGGTACAAATTCTAATATTGATGATAATAATATATTTTTATTTCCTTCATAATAATAATAATGATAATCATAATCATAATCCTAATGATGATAAAATACTAAAATGATAAGTTTATTACTAATAATAATATTATTAATACCTATCATAATAATAATAGTAATGTCTATAATACTTTCAAATATGATAACAAGTATGATACTAATAATAACAATAACAATAACAATCAAAACAATCACAATAATAATAATAATACTAATAATAATTAATATATAATAACAATAAAAAAATTAGAAAAGAAAACTACCTCACATGAAAAGAGTTTCAAAAAAAAAAAAAAGAAACTACCGTCCTCTGGACTCGATCTCGTGACCACATGCTCACACGCAAACACTCTCGACCATCCCACCAATTCTGATTCTCTGTACTAATATCGAATTTAAATTTTATATATAAACTGTTTTTCTTCTATTCCTCTTCTTCTCCACAAGTCTCATGGATTCAACAAAACATCAATAACCAAAAAAAAATAAAAAATCGGGGTTCCCTTTAAAGCTTCAAAACATTACAGAAAAAAAAATAATTTGGGTTCTAAAATAAATAAAAAAACACTAAGGCCTACTGCAGCGTCGGTTCTTGGAACAAAACAAAAAAAATTGATTTCGTAATAGATAACATTATAGATAATGTTTATAACACGAAATAGTTTTCTAAACATGTATAAAAACTACTGGAATCGTCAATTTGATCAGAAACATATACACGAACGCGAATTTGTCTCAAGAACAATTGTTGACTTTTTTTAAACTAAACTTTGACTTCAAAATTCAAGATCGATATAAAGATTTGAGAGTTGAGATTTTGCAGATAGATTCAAAGAAAGATTTCTAACCTTTCTGCATTTTTAGATTTTGAAACTTTATTCGAAATTGAATTAAGAGAAAAAAAAATTGGAGCGTGCAGAGAAGAAGAAAACAAAAATATCGCTGTGCTCTTTAATCCCATTGGATTTCCTTTTTATTTGATTTGCAATTATACATAATCATGTTGTAATAATAGAGATCGGTTGATAAAAAATGGAGAAAATGTCAACACAGGTTCACGAGTTGGGAGCAGGAAAGAAACAAAAAAAATAATAATAATAGAGATAAAGGATACAGAGGTCAAGCGTATAATATAGATCCCTACTGCTTTTTTTTAATTAATAATAATAATATATAATAACAATACTATTAATATCTAATAATATTAATAAAATTAATAATAATGATAAATATAATATTAATGATAATAATAATTGTAAAAATGATAATAATAATAATAATAATAATACCATACTAATTATGATAATATTAATATTTTATCGATAATAATAATATTAGTAATAATAATCTAATTTATACATCCAATTTCATCTTTATATGATATAAAGTGATATTATGAATACAAATATTGATATTTGACGATACAAATAACATTACTACAACAACTATATTTGTATTTAAATTTAATTTATTAATATCATCTATTATTATGTAATATTTAATAATTATGTAATATGTATTGTAACATATACTGAATATTATATATTTATGCATTTTAATATAAATATATTATAATATTTATTTACATACTAATTATATTATACTTATGTATGTAATTATGAAAAATATAAATGTTTTATATATGTAAGTATTATATATATTTATTAAAATAGTACATTATTTCATCATAGATATATTATAAATTTCTACATATACATAATATAATAATTATGTATAAAATCATATATATATATATATATATATATATATATAGTTATATTTATGTATATATGTATACTACCATATATATAAAATCATGTTTTAAATGTTGAGTAGATGATTAATTATGTATATTAAACAATTAACTACAAAGTATAACATTGTACATTTAATATTTTGATAACGTTGGTAAAATATGTTTGAATCATTTATATACAATATACTATATATATTCAAAATGAAAATCTTTAGTTATTAAATGTTATCTTTTATAATAACAAAATTACTTAATAGTTCATTAATACTAATATAATTAGTTTTATATATAATTATTTATATTTACATTCTTAGTTACAATTAAAGGTTCGTGAATCGTCGGAAATAGTTAAAGGTCAAATGTTATCATGAAATAGTTCAAACATAATGAGACTCGGTTTAATAGACTTTGCTTATCGAGTCGAATCATATAAGATTATGTTTAAATTTGGTCGGAAATTCCCGGGTCATCACAGTACCTACCCGTTAAAGAAATTTCGTCCCGAAATTTGAGTGAGGTCGTCATAGCTAACAATAAATATGTTTTCCTGACGAATATGAGTTGATAACTTGAGTTTTATCATCATTGAGTAATATGGATAAAAATAATTCGATTATTCGAAGAGTGCGAATGAAGCTATTCACAAAAGGATGAAATGAGAAACAAAGATTTGTTTTTAACTTTTGACGTAGTCAGGTTTGAATTTAGAAAATAAGGCGCGTCTTAACTTTTGACATTGCCTTGGTTGAATTCCGGAATTTAAGGAATTTAAAGAAAATCTTGAAGATCTATAAAATCTGATTCTTCGGGATTTATGGAAATTAAGATCTCTTTAATTAAATACGGTGATCTGCCCCGATTACTACGTCTGATATTTCCAGTATAAATTAAGCTCTTCCTTTCCATTATTCTCACCATTCTTATACTTTCTTTCTTAGTTCATACATCCAAAAGATTCTGAAAATGATTAATCCAGTTTTGATCCTTGTCCTCATCCTTACTATCGCAACAATCATTCTCCTTTTCCAACTTCCACCAGAGGAATCTGCTTTCTTCTACTTCGCCCTCGGGATTATAATGTTTTTAATTCTCCCGTGTCTTTATGTTGCGATAAACATTGATATACACGGTTTGTAATTTATGTGTTGTTATCGGACTTTATATTCTCCCTTATATTTCAAAGCTCTATGCTTTTGTTTTCTCTTCCCGACTTCAAGTCAAGCGAATAATGGTCCAGAATTTATAGATATAGAGTTTCGAATGATTATAATGTTCTAAGCATGAAGGAACGTGATAGCACGATTTGATTTTCAAATTTATCAACATCACGGAAGATAGAACCATCAAGAATACATTTTCTTGATTTGTTACGGAGTTAAGTAGGATGAAAGAGTTATGTAACATGGCACATGATGACGTTATGATCTGTGAATCATCATGTTTCATTTAGAAACTCAGCATGACTTACTGTAATATAATCACGTTGATCAAGTGTCATTATATTATACTAACTCATGCATTAGTTCCCATCATTACTACAATAACATTCATATTTTAAGCTTGAAAATTTACAGAATATAGAAACTAACAGTTTCTATATGATGTAATACTGATAGCACGAAAAGATTAATGATTTCAGATAAGAATAGTTATAAAAATATCTCCAGAAATATGGAGGATATTTATAATGAAAGGTACGATAATATCTCAGAATATCTAAGATCATAGGATGATAGAAACTATTGTCTGCAAGGGTTTAGAGTAAGGAGCAAGTTATTCACTATAGACTTTAGCAGACATTGAATTATTTGGATTCTTTGAAGTCAAACTTATTCTTTGTGATTTATCCACGGCTTTCTTCATAGTTTCGCATAATCTGCTTTTCGGCACTATATTTTCTATTGAATGTTTCCAATATATTGATACACAGGAAGCACGAAGAGGTATATAATTTCGGACGAGAATATTTATGAAAATATCCTCAGAAATATCAAAGATATTGATGATGATATTTTGGAATTTCTAAGTTCGACGGTTGATGGAGAAAGATTTTCCGCAAGATTTTAACATGACTTCGGAGCAAGATATTCTCTAAAGATTTCAACGGATCCAGAATTACCTGAATCCTTTGAATATAGGATTTGGTCCTTGTATTTGTCCTTGGTCTCCTTCATGGGTAACTCAATCTGTTTTTCAATACCCAATTTTCTATCGAGCGTTCCTAACACTCCTTTCTTTATCATCAAACTTTTGTCCGTTTAGACCATCTACCATTTTTCTGTTTCCTCTGCATTTAATGCTATGATATCTGAATCATCGGTTATTAATCCGAGGTGGTTTCAGGAGAATTGTGTTTTTAGATGATTAAACGCTGATGGTAATATGATGGAATATGAAAGGTTACCTGGTAACAATAAAAGAGCACGCGTATATATAAACGTTATAATAAGGTTGTTTCGTACGAAAAGTCGAAGTTGACTTGTTGGAGCTGTGACAAAATTGGCTAATTTTGAAAAGGGATCGCAAAGTTGTTTTTGTTAATAAATGCCAAAGGATCTGACGCGGCTACGTGTTGAACTTTTACACAATTGCCGAGAGTTTCTCAGGTGCATAACTATATGCATAAATCTTTCCTTCCGTAGATAAAGTGCGGTTGATTCATCCTATCGATTGAGGTGTTTTCAAGAATCATGAAAGGTTTGAACGCAGAATGTAATCGTGAAGATACAAATGAGGTTTAAGACGAAATCAAGTGGCAAACTTGAAGAATTGTTTAGTTTCATATGTTATATTCAATATTTTAATTCATTTTAATTGTCCAATGTTATTAGTCCACAGTCGATAGTCCACAGTTGACAGTGCAATCATTCATATATAGTTTAATATATAATATTTGAATTAATTAATACGTATCGTGACCCGTGTACATGTCTCAGACTCGATCACAACTCAAAGTATATATATTATTATAGAATCAACCTCAACCCTGTATAGAGAACTCGATCATTACTGCATATAGAGTGTCTATGGTGATTCCAAATAATATATATAGATGTGTCGATATGATATGTCAAAACCTTGTATACGTGTCCCGATATTTAAAGTGCGTAAAATAAATAACAGAAATTAAATGACGATAAATAAAGTGCGTAAAGTAAATAACAGAAATTAAATGACAATAAATAAAATTGCGAGAATATAAATTGCGATAAAATAAATTGCGATAAATAAATTGCGATAAATAAATTGCGATAAATAAAATGTAATACGGAATTAACAGTTAGCTAGGAACAGTTAGCTAGGATTTTGTTAGCGTGGTTTCTTAATAAAATTTAATATTGTTAATTAGTCTGTTTCTAATCAATTTTTATTGTGTCCATTATTTCTTCATTATGCCACTTGTTGGATTCTGATAGGTCAAAATTCAAATATGAAATTGAATTTGAATAAAAATAGTTATTCTTTGGTGAACGGATAAGTATCCCGGTGGTTGTAAATAGGATAGTGAATAACTGTTGAATCAGATTCGAAGAATATACAGTGTAACTTATTAATGTGAAATTTAAATATTCCTCGGGTATTACCTACCCGTTAAAATATTTTTATTATTAACAGTTTGTACAAAAGAATTTTTAATTACAATCTTTATGAAAACATATATACATATATATTTTCTTCAGATGTAATCATGAATTTAATGAGTTAACATGATATTAAACTCATTTAGTTTTCAGTTGGAACTAGAATAAATAATCTCTAAAACATTAGAGATTACATAATCACCATGTCGAACGAAGATAACTGATGTAGAATGTCATGTAGAATGATGATTATACTCGAGGTATAGATTGAGATGTTGAGGCATGTGATATTGAAATTTGGGTTGTTGGTGGTACTGTTGGTGCCGGTGATTTGGATGAAGCTGGTACGTTTTGCACCATATTTTCCAAGACTACAACTTATGCGCGAAGTTCGTTAACTTCTTCTATTACACCGGGATGATTGTCGGTTCGGACGAGCGGATGAATGAGGTTTAGAATCTGAGATAGTATATGATCGTGATGAGATACTTTGGAAATGAGAGAGAAAATGGTGTCTCGAACAGGTTCGCCGGTAAACGTTTTAGGTTCATTGTCAAGAGGTGAATTTGGTTAGTGGAAATGATCGCCTTCTTCGCGTTTCCATTGATTAAGTCGACTACGAACCCATCTCCAATTCATTCAGAATAGATGATGGCTAATTGATCGATTCATTCCGGTTACTCTGCTTTCGGAGCTCGAGTGGAAATCCATATCGAAATAGCTGTCGGAATAACTATCGAAATAGCTATCGAAATCTGATGGACTCGAACTGGTTGAGGGATTCATCTCGTACGATCAGATGAAGGATTTTCGATAAGAAATAGATTATAGGATGTAGATTAGTACCCTGCAATACATAATTTACATAAGCATATATAATACTAAAATCCCATAAGCTATGGAGGAATCTACGGAAGCTGTCAGGCAAAGGTAACAATAACAGATACGCTAAGATATGAATTTAACTATACACTGTCTATGCAATAAAGGCAGTAAGACGTGTCTTAGACTTTAAGGATGATAAGCAAATAATTTTTTGACACTAAATGATAAGCAAAACTTTTGACATGCAAACACGGTCGAAGTCCAGACTCATTAATGCATTCTAACGACTATCAGTTAGACTCACTAATGCAAGACCTGGTTCGCTAAGACCACCGCTCTGATACCAACTGTGAAGACCCGTCCTAATCCATCCGGACGAAGTCCATATCGATTATAAACGATTCACAACAGTTGATTACATCGCGAGGTACTTGACCTCTATATGATACATTTTACAAACATTGCATTCGTTTTTGAAAAGACAAACTTTCATTACATCGAAAGTTGACAGGCATGCATACCATTTCATAATATATCCAACTATAATTGACTTGATAATAATCTTGATGAACTCGACGACTCGAATGCAACGTCTTTTGAAATATGCCATGAATGACTCCAAGTAATATCTATAAAATGAGCAAATACACAGCGGAAGATTTCTTTCGTACCTGAGAATAAACATGCTTTAAAGTGTCAACCAAAAGGTTGGTGAGTTCATTAGTTTAACTTAAACAATCGTTTCCATCATTTTAATAGACCACAAGATTTCAGATTTCCATTTCTCATAAACATACGTCCCATGCATAGAGACAAAAATATCATTCATATGGATTGAACACCTGGTAACCGACATTAACAATATGCATATATAAGAATATCCCCATCATTCCGGGATCCTCCTTCGGACATGATATAAATTTCGAAGTACTAAAACATCCGGTACTTTGGATGGGGCTTGTTGGGCCCGATAGATCTATCTTTAGGATTCGCGTCAATTAGGGTGTCTGTTCCCTAATTCTTAGATTACCAGACTTAATAAAAAGGGGCATATTCGACTTCGATAATCCAACCATAGAATGTAGTTTCACGTACTTGTGTCAATTTCGTAAAACAGTTATAAAAGTTGCGCATGTATTCTCAGCCCAAAAATATAAAGGGTAAAAAGGCAAATGAAACTCACGATACTGTATTTTGTAGTAAAAATACATATGACGTCATTGAACAATGCAGGGTTGGCCTCGGATTCACGAACCTATATCAATTGTGTATATATTAATACGTATAATGTAAGTTACAAAATTTCATTTATTAATATGTATTATTTATATATTATAGTTTTGTAGAATTTATTCTAACCTTTATTTTAAAACGTATACTTATATTATATTTTAAGTTATATTTTATATATATATATCGATTTTATGTATATATCTATAATGATTTACGTTTATATAAATAGTGACATTAATATATTTATATACATATATTTGTGGTTAGTATTGTATTTATGAAATTTTATTAGTTTGTTATGTGAATTATTAATACAATCCTAGTATATACCATAAGTATATATATAGTGTACAAAAGATTTATTTGTTAAAATAATAATTTAGATAATAATGATTTACTAATAATAATAATAATTTTATTAATAATGATAATACTAATAGCAAAAAAAATGAAAATGATACCTGTTAATGATACTAATAATAATAACTCTAAAATAATATTAATACTAATACCATACTTATGTTAATAATAAGGGTTCTAATATTTATAAAATGATAAATGATAATCATAATAATACTAGTAAATATTAATGATGATACTGATAAATATGATATTATTAATTGTAAATGTACTGATGATACTATTATTTATAAACCGGTACAAATTCTAATATTGATGATAATAATATATTTTTATTTCCTTCATAATAATAATAATGATAATCATAATCATAATCCTAATGATGATAAAATACTAAAATGATAAGTTTATTACTAATAATAATATTATTAATACCTATCATAATAATAATAGTAATGTCTATAATACTTTCAAATATGATAACAAGTATGATACTAATAATAACAATAACAATAACAATCAAAACAATCACAATAATAATAATAATACTAATAATAATTAATATATAATAACAATAAAAAAATTAGAAAAGAAAACTACCTCACATGAAAAGAGTTTCAAAAAAAAAAAAAAGAAACTACCGTCCTCTGGACTCGATCTCGTGACCACATGCTCACACGCAAACACTCTCGACCATCCCACCAATTCTGATTCTCTGTACTAATATCGAATTTAAATTTTATATATAAACTGTTTTTCTTCTATTCCTCTTCTTCTCCACAAGTCTCATGGATTCAACAAAACATCAATAACCAAAAAAAAATAAAAAATCGGGGTTCCCTTTAAAGCTTCAAAACATTACAGAAAAAAAAATAATTTGGGTTCTAAAATAAAAAAAAAAACACTAAGGCCTACTGCAGCGTCGGTTCTTGGAACAAAACAAAAAAAATTGATTTCGTAATAGATAACATTATAGATAATGTTTATAACACGAAATAGTTTTCTAAACATGTATAAAAACTACTGGAATCGTCAATTTGATCAGAAACATATACACGAACGCGAATTTGTCTCAAGAACAATTGTTGACTTTTTTTAAACTAAACTTTGACTTCAAAATTCAAGATCGATATAAAGATTTGAGAGTTGAGATTTTGCAGATAGATTCAAAGAAAGATTTCTAACCTTTCTGCATTTTTAGATTTTGAAACTTTATTCGAAATTGAATTAAGAGAAAAAAAAATTGGAGCGTGCAGAGAAGAAGAAAACAAAAATATCGCTGTGCTCTTTAATCCCATTGGATTTCCTTTTTATTTGATTTGCAATTATACATAATCATGTTGTAATAATAGAGATCGGTTGATAAAAAATGGAGAAAATGTCAACACAGGTTCACGAGTTGGGAGCAGGAAAGAAACAAAAAAAATAATAATAATAGAGATAAAGGATACAGAGGTCAAGCGTATAATATAGATCCCTACTGCTTTTTTTTAATTAATAATAATAATATATAATAACAATACTATTAATATCTAATAATATTAATAAAATTAATAATAATGATAAATATAATATTAATGATAATAATAATTGTAAAAATGATAATAATAATAATAATAATAATACCATACTAATTATGATAATATTAATATTTTATCGATAATAATAATATTAGTAATAATAATCTAATTTATACATCCAATTTCATCTTTATATGATATAAAGTGATATTATGAATACAAATATTGATATTTGACGATACAAATAACATTACTACAACAACTATATTTGTATTTAAATTTAATTTATTAATATCATCTATTATTATGTAATATTTAATAATTATGTAATATGTATTGTAACATATACTGAATATTATATATTTATGCATTTTAATATAAATATATTATAATATTTATTTACATACTAATTATATTATACTTATGTATGTAATTATGAAAAATATAAATGTTTTATATATGTAAGTATTATATATATTTATTAAAATAGTACATTATTTCATCATAGATATATTATAAATTTCTACATATACATAATATAATAATTATGTATAAAATCATATATATATATATATATATATATATATATATATAGTTATATTTATGTATATATGTATACTACCATATATATAAAATCATGTTTTAAATGTTGAGTAGATGATTAATTATGTATATTAAACAATTAACTACAAAGTATAACATTGTACATTTAATATTTTGATAACGTTGGTAAAATATGTTTGAATCATTTATATACAATATACTATATATATTCAAAATGAAAATCTTTAGTTATTAAATGTTATCTTTTATAATAACAAAATTACTTAATAGTTCATTAATACTAATATAATTAGTTTTATATATAATTATTTATATTTACATTCTTAGTTACAATTAAAGGTTCGTGAATCGTCGGAAATAGTTAAAGGTCAAATGTTATCATGAAATAGTTCAAACATAATGAGACTCGGTTTAATAGACTTTGCTTATCGAGTCGAATCATATAAGATTATGTTTAAATTTGGTCGGAAATTCCCGGGTCATCACATGAACCGTGCGGGAGAGTGATTAAGGAGAACTATTGTTTTAGTTAAGTTCATACCTACGGTTGAGATGTGACTCGTACGAGTCACTGGTCACTCATGTGGTGAACCGTACAGATCAGTTGATTCATTGATGGGTGTTCAGTCATAGACCAAACGTACGAGTACGTTGTCAACCGCACGGATGAGTATTCTCAAACATGCGAGTGAGGGTGTTACTCGTATGATTGGCAGACAAGTGGTAAAGTACTTTAGTGTTGGGATTTGGTGTTATTATCTTGTTGTCGGTTTGTTATCAAGACATTATTACTGACTGTGTAATGTCTATTCTCAGGTGGAAAAGATAAGGAGAAAGCTCAGTAGTCAGAATCTGAGTTGTTGCTGGTAATTGGTGAGTGGGTCTATCTTCAGATAGAGTTTAAGTAGCAAATCATGCTACTGTGGATTACTCTGATTACACTGTGTAGTGTAGTGATTTCCATGATAGTTGTATAGTTATGCTATGTGATTTATATGTTGTATATGTGCACTGTACTTGACACCAGCTGTTCCTAGGGAGGTTAGGGATTCGCAACTCTTCTCAGGGAGGTTGCAGTCTGTGTGAGGTCAACCGTTCCAAGGGAGGCTGAGATCATACCCTGCAGTCTGTTTGCAGATACTAGACAGGAAAGGACTATCGGTAGATGCTAGCCTGATCAGCTAGTTCGTGTGCCCGTACAAGTCGTTGATCCTCATATTGTCTTTGTTTGTATGCTTGTTGGTTGTAAGCATGTTAGATGATTATTGTATGATGGATTACTTAAGCTTAATCTGTAGATAGATTCCATTCACTTAGCAGTGTGCTAATCCCCCACATTCCTCCCCTGCAGGTTTAGCTACTGTTGATGAGATCGGAACATGATATAGAAGATATGTTTGACTTATAACTCTGATGTGGACATTTGTAACCGTGTTTTTAATAACGTAACACCGTTTGTTAAAGTAAACTTAATTAAGTGGTTTTTGTACTAATGTAATTATGGTTGTGATTTTACTAAGAATGACTTCCGCTCTGTTTAAAAAAAATATGGTCGGTGTTACATTAAGGGCACCACCCACCTTGGACTCCGGTATCCCTTCGGGACTGGATTCAACCTCATGGCATTTACGGATGCTGATCATGGAGGTGACCAAGTTAACCGGAAAAGAACCCCCGAAGGACTTCAATTCCTAGGTCGTAATTTAGTCAATTGGTTATCTCGCAAACAAAACTATATATCACTTTTTACAGATGAATCTGAATATACTGCAGCTGCGAGTTGTTGTTCTCAAGTCTTGTGGATGCAAACCCAACTTCTTAACTATGGATTCAAATTCTACAAAATCCCGATCTACTGTGAATCTCAGAGTGCCATTGCTATTACTAGCAATCTGGTTCAACACTCTCGAACCAAACACATAGACATTGGCTACCACTTCATAAAAGATCATGTTGAGAAAGGTAATGTTGAACTCTACTTTGTCCCAACTAAAAATCAAATAGCTGACCAAGGCCTTAGATGAAACCACATTCAAGTATCTGGTTAGTGAAATTGGCATGGTTGATCTCTCTGTCATATAGATACACTGCAAGTGCCTAGGGGGAGTAATACACTTGCCTAGGGGGAGCATTATGTTTTTCAAAATCTGATGCATCACATTTTGAGGGGGAGATAAGAAAGATGGCTCTCACATAAATTACAGTGTGAGACCCGGTGTTCTAATACGATTTTCAATATCCAAAATGGCTTTTGCACAAATAACAGTGTAAAACTAGTATTTTCACACATAACTCTCCTAAAAACAGAAATTATCAAGGGGGAGTTAAGATTCAAATGTCAGCAATGACGGAGGATGTGTCCTAGTGACTGCCTCAGGAGGATGTGTCATAATGACTGCCTCAAACCCAACAGTCAGCAATGATGGAGGATGTATCCTAGTGACTACCTCAGGAGGATGTATCAAAATGACTGCCTCAAACAAAACAGTCAACAAATAACGGTGGATGTGTCTCAGTGACTGCCTCAGGAGGATGTGTCTAAATGACTGCCTCATGTTTCCGGACTCAAAAGAAGTAAAACTTGAGAAAATTAAATTTTGAAAAATAATTGAAGTTTAAATTTTAACTTAGTTATTTCCCAGAATTTCTTAAAATTCTTAAGGTTTTCGAGCTGATTCAAAACCCCATAAAATCCAAATCTGCTCTAAAACTATCAACATTTTCGAGCATGCCCAAAAATCCAAACATCTGCTCGAAAACTCAATGTTTTCCAGCAAGTATAAAAGTTGGTGGTTCTCAAGCAGTGTGACTGAAAACTTGAGTTTTTCCGTCAAAAAGTGTGATAAAATGTTCAAAGTTTTCTTTTTCTTCCATCACTTTCAAAATCACACAATTTCAAACTCAAACCATCTTCTCTCAAGAGAACTCCCACAACCACTGTTCATCATCCTCAACCTCGATTTGATTTGGTATTGTTTCTTAAAATTTGTGTTTACTTTCATTAGATTGAATGTTTATGAACTAAATGCATCTTGTAAACAACTAATCTAGAAACCAATACTTAAAATAACCTATTAAATGCCCGATCTCTGTTTTTGCTCCCCTAAAACCTTCGAACCCTAGAATGGCAAAATAACATAATAGTGATTAAATCTACAAAATTGCTGCTTTAATCAACTTAGGGTATTTACTATATGATGATTAGAACACTAAATCACACTTTAATCATTCATTATCAGTTAACTTGATTCGATGAAGAAAAGGGGGTAAAAATTAGGGTTCTTGATTGGTTATGTGCTTGATTAGTTAGGTTTGATGTTAATTTAACATCTATGGGTTGATTAAAACATGCTTTGATGATTTATCTATAAGAACCCTCATGAATGTGTTTTCGAGCGCTAGAAAACCTTAATTGCTCGAATACTTTTGTTATGTCTGAAAACTGCATTGTGTGTGAAAATGTTAAATTTCCTAGAAACAGTGTGCTCTAAAACCATGCATGAAAACTTTGAATGCTCGAAAAATTGTATGCTCGAAAACATGCTGCTCGAAAAGTCCAATATGCTCAAAAATCCCTCTGCTCGAAAAGTTTAAGTGCTCAAAAACCATGTTATTGCTCGAAAAACTTTTCTGTTCAAAATTTTGCTTAGTGTTGATTCACAAGTTTTTGACAATTTTTCTTAAATTAAAATAATTAAAGGATTTTGTCACCATTTTCACAACAACACCATATGAATTGTGTTTCCACTAACCATGTTCATGATACAACAGCAATGTCGAACAATCCTTTCTTCATCTCAGGTGTGGGGACCCCATGTGACTACTGGATACCTATATTACTACACCACCCCATGCACAATGTGTTCACAGAAACAGACAATGTTTCAGTGCGACAACTTCAATTAATGCAGGATACCATGATATACCATCAACCCACTGACGATGAACTGGATCACTTCACCTTCCTAGTTGCTCAGAATCCGGATCAGATGGCCTCTTTCACCTTGAGTGACATGAGATGATACTTGGGTATCCCCAGCAGAGCACAATATGATGAATTTCCCTCCGAGGATGATATGTAAGCTACTGTCCGTCAACTTGGGTACGAAGGAGAAGTTGAGAATATAAGGGACTTTAAGAAGCAACTCATGGCACAATGGTAGTCCATCCAGTACACTTTTGTGAACCTCTACATCAATCCGATGAAAACAGGAATCGACCACATCACCATATTCCGGCTGAAGATCTTTTATGGGATCGTGTTCCTATCCAATGCTGATTTTGGCCGAGTCATATGGGATCGTATGATAGAAATTCACACCACTCCACCACTCCCGTCATACATTCAATTTAGAAGATTCTATTCCATGATCCGATTAACCCTAATTTATGAAACTGAACTGACTCCCAATCCACTTCCAAGGGATCTCAGTGATTGATATGGCCAAAACGGACGGATTAATTTATGCGGTGTCGTCAGGCCGCAAGGCATCAGAAACGGCTTATCAAGAGAGAGAGAGAGAGCAATATTTTTAAATTTATATATATATTTAGTGGGGCTTAAATCGTACTACTCCTTATTCTGAGTAAGGGAATTACGACCTAGGGTCGTATTTTTAAGATATCAATAGAATCGAACCTATAATTAAAGCTTAAGATAATCCTAAAGTAAAGGAGTAGTGGTTTGTTACCTAACTTTAGGTTTTCTAGTTTATAAGATAAAGTAAAGTAAATGCGATAAAATTTGTAATTCAGATAAGGTTAAAACAAGTGCATACTATGATTTCGTCAGTTACTTTGCCAAGATTATGGAATGCTGGCTCATGAATGGGTAGTGACCTTGTATTCATTACACTAGTCCTAAACGCCCCTGTCATAAGACAAGTTCAAATGGCTCATCTAATTAAGTGACTCGGTTGGGTGACGTATTAACATTCCACAAAGGTCTAAACTTTCTTAAGCATAATCGAATACAGGGTTTACCATATTCGAGAGACATGATATGTTTCGATACTTTCGTTAATGATTGGGTTTAAAAGATAGTTAGGCCCTTAAAAGAGTTCAACCATAAAGAACACCATGGCCAAGTCAGGTTTGACTTCCATGAACACGTTCGGTTATCCTAACAGTCCAATCCTTCATGTGTTTAAACAAACAGTTCCTTAATTAACTAAGAATCCCTTAAGCGGGGTGCAATGCTTGAGACCGTGTTGTGGTGAAGTGTACTAATCAGCACTGACCGGGTTCCATGACCTTACTTAGCAGAGGTAGAGATTACAACAACCGTTGTGCTTCAGCGTGCACGTACAAAGTTTATATGCTTGCATGTGTACTAGGGGTCTAGTTAGATGTTTCACTATGAAAGAGTCCTCAGTCAGAATCCAAGGCTCGGTGGACTTACAACAACTGGTGTGCCTTAGTCAAACTTACGTTGTATCCGATAGACTTCTCTTACCAAGGGGTGACATAGATAGTGTACTCTAAATCGGGGTTCACGAATTCCCAATAGCAGAGCCGATAACTACGTTCTATTAGTTGGAAAAGTGATTGAGTTTAAAGCATAATTGGAAAGCATTTCGACAACATACAAAAACCATAATATTATTTCGGCACTATAACTGACTACATCATAGCATACAATAAAGATAACTAATCGCTAATCATGGCAACAATATCACAAGGCATAATAATGGAAGACATTATATAGAGGATAGAAGTACCAGTAGATTAAACGAGTTTCGAATACAAAAGTAACAACTTCAAACTCCAGACCGCTCCTAATACAATCTTCGGTGTTCTTCTCCGGGTACTAGGTTTCCCGCATGGAGTCGAAGACCTTGAAAGTATGACTAATATTTTAGAAAGAGAAAGAATGAAGTGAATTGAAGTGTGTGTAAAAATGGATGACAAAGAGCCTTTAAATAGATGTTGGTTTTGCCTGCAAACGGCTGGCAGGCCGTTTGGCAAGCCTTTTTGCAATGGTGGCCAGTTTTTTATGCCCGTTTGCTTGGCCCATTTGGAAAGCCATTTTCCATTGTGGCAGGCCATTTGGCAAGCTGTTTGGCCTGCCCTGGTTTACTGAATTCACTGGATTGTAACTTGATTTCCTTGATCGTAGCTTAGTTTCTTGTCTTTCATCGTTTTTGCTCTAGAATCTTTGTTTTAGCTCCGATTCTCTTGATTCTTATTGCACCATCTTCGTAATTACTTGATCTTAAATTTTAACCGACGAAGGGAGTATTTTGGAGAGAAAGCTCAAAAGTTTATTGTTTTTGGGCTTTAATACTAGGGTGAAAACGTGACTTTTTAGCCGATATCAAATATCCCACACTTAGACTTTGCTTGTCCTTAAGCAAACTTCTTGTTTTTACCTTAAGAAATCTTTTCAGAGTTTCTTTTCTAATAGCCTAAGCGGTTTGATTTTTATTATAAGGGCGAAAAATAAGGTGAGTCATCTATGTTAGGGTTGAAACTATCACTGCAAGCATACGAGGAGGTTACATGACTTATGCTAACTTTTACGGGTCACTCAATCACTCAACTGTTTAGGGTTCCCTATAGATCTAAGAAATGAATTCAGTCATAGTCAGTCATGTTGCACCCATCGTCATAGGCTTGATAAATACTCAAATCCTTGCTACTAATATGAAAACAGTAATAACCATAGCTTCTAGGTCATTTGTCAATTGGAATTTTGGAAAGGAATTTTGGAGTGGTGGTGAAGTTATTTTAAGGGGTGAGAAAAGGGTAATATAGTCTTTTTAAAGACTTTTATTCGAAATTTCGGAAAATAAGATAGATAGGAGTGCTGATATTTTTAAGAAACACTTTTCAAACTTTCCTCCTTTGGAGTGATAGGCAGTTTTCGGTCAAATTTTTCTTCGATGTTTCTCTTTATAAGTTCTAGTCCTTTTTTCAGAACTTTGAACATACATTTTTTTTCAAGATTTTATCTCAATAAACTTTCTGCCAGTAAACTTTTTCAAGACCTTTGCCATGATTCTTGAGAGGTTTATAACATCGGGTTTTCAGAAGGAATCTCATTTTCTGGATTGTACAGGTGATAGTAAATATGATGTGGATGAGGGTTTGATGTGGTAGAAGTGGTGAAGGTGTGAAAGGCTTATTTTGCCAAATGGCTAGCTCTTTTGATTATACACGAATCACATTTTGTTACTTAGAGATGCAGATCTAGAGCAAGTTCTGATTCTGAGTACAGACATCGGCACTCTCAACGGAATATAGTGAAGCATTAAAGATGAATGCTGGTCTTATTTGGGTGCCTCACCATAAATTTAGGTCGATTATGCCTAGTCATGCAATGCTCTATTAGATATTCGGTTCGTCCCAACAAGATTTCTTCCTTACTTAAGCCTTAACTTTACTTACAAACGTTTCAGGTTTTCGAAAGTACTTTTTTGGAAAGGCTTTCTCTTGTTCAAAATTTTGAAATTTGGCTTAAGAACTTGGAATCTTTGTATTGGGTTATTTAAATATAGCATAAAAAGATTATACCAACATCCCACACTTAGACGAACATTGTCCTCAATGTTCCTAGTGTATCCCACACTTAGGAGTTTTAATTAAAGATTTGGGAATATTTGTCTGGTGTTTATTTGGGTTGGAATCACACACTTAGTGATAAGCTAGGATGTTGTGTAACTAAATTTGAGCTAGTAACGGGAAGAAAAAAGTACTCCTAGCAGATGGTGAAGAAACCGGCTGGCTTGTGAGGACAGGTTGTTTCAGTAATCTTGGAAGTTACGTCCTTTATTGATCGGCTCATTTGTCATCCTTTATTCTTCTAATCTAATTTATTACACGGGTTGCCTTCCGAGAAGCGCTTTTATTTAAGGTCGTTGGCTAGACCGAAATGATTCCTAAAAATCAGACATTCCCCCCTGGTAGTTGTAATCGTGGTCTTCTCGGGGGAATGTGAGTCTTGGTGGATATATCTAGAGAAAGTGTCAGACCAAAAGTGGTAGCAGATCCGGTACTTCTCTTGAAGATCTTCTGAAGGAAAGATAATGTGCGGTTTCGACTCGTGACAGATCTTGAAGTCTGATGAGAATATGATCCACGACTCTGCTGATTGATCCATGAATGTCAATCATTGAGGCAGTGCTGGTGGTGATGATCTCTCTGATAGAATGCTCATTTCGGAGGTCTTCAAATAGTTTTAGAAATTGTATATTCGGTATCTCAAAATCTTCTGAACAGTGATCTCCACAGTAAGAGTCTGTAGCCTTGCACAGATTGGTCAAGAGGCGAAGCTGAAAAGAAGTGAAAAGCAGTCCTGACCCAAGCATTAATGTCACCGTCTTTGAGTATATCTCCCGACATCTAGATTTAAATATGAAACTAGGATCTGTGGATTCGTGGAAGATACGTGCTATTTGCTTCGTAACATAGGTGGCAATGTTAACTCGGTCTGGTTTAAGATGTGAAAATGGATTGTTTCATCTTCTTCTACTACTACTACGTCTCGTAACTCCTTGATAATTAAATCAGTGTGGTGATCAATTGTTACGTAAATCACTAACCTGTCTGGTGTGCTTTTGAATTTATCTCTTTCCAAGAGAGTGAAGAGGCTGTGAATATCTTCGATTATTTGCAAATCAGAGTGATAAGTTGGGCGTCTGGTGGAAAGATCCATATGCTTCCGGATGAGAGTCAGTAGTGCTCGTTGATTAGCTGAGAACGGAAGTGCAGATCCAGCTAAGGCGTTGTAAACCTTAGAGTAAATGATCTTCTGATCTCGATAGAATCTTGTATCGAGAATAGTGAAAACCACTGAATTGTACTCTCGTTGCCTTTCTTCATGGTAGATATGATCGTGAAGAGTATTGATAAAGTCTTGAATGCACCCTGCTAAGATTTCAACATTATTGTCTTCTCTGGTTGTATTCGTCTTTGATAGCCATGATCCGTTCTGTTAAGCGTAGTGTGAAATTAATTGTTGATTTAAGGATAGCTTCGAGAATATCTTCAAATTCATCGGTGTCATTGATGAAGGTTATCATGTCAGCGTGAGTAGATATGAATGGAATTCGATCTGAAGAAGAGTCCTGCTCCTCCTGATCTGGTTCTGGTGGAGAATATGAATCATCCAGAATGTCTTCATGTTGCTCTTCCTCGTCATCATCGGTGTAACTTTCTTCTGTGGATTCATCTGATGAACGGGATTTTTTCGTATTCTGGTGCTTCACTTCGACACTTGCAGGGTCAATCTCTATATCTTTAATCTCAGCCTTATATGTCTTCTTCTTAAAACGAATGCTTAAATTGTGATCTTCCGTCTCGAGCCTCATTAATTCATCGTGACGTTCCAAGCTTAGAGAGGGTATTATCGCAGTTTCTTTTACGTCTCTCATTCCTTCTTCCTCCTGAGGTTCTTCCTCCTGAGGTTCTTCCTCTTCCTCTATTTCTTCGCTAGGATCCTCTTCTTCCATATCTGGGTCGTCAGCAGACTGTGATTTCGAAAATTATTTCGATATCATTGGCTGGTGGTGGATGTAGTGACCCGAACTTTTCCATGTTTATATATATTAATTGAGATTGATATTTACATGATTAAATGTTTCCAACATGTTAAGCAATCAAACTTGTTAAGACTTGATTAATTGAAATATGTTTCATATAGACAATTGACCACCCAAGTTGACCGGTGATTCACGAACGTTAAAACTTGTAAAAACTATACGATGACATATATATGGTTATATATATAGTTAACATGTTTTTATTATAAGTATGTATCTCATTAGGTATTTTAACAATGAGTTATATACATAAAAATGAGACTATTAATTTAAGAAACTCGAAAACGATATATATAACGATTATCGTTATAACAACGTCTTACTAGGTACATATGAATCATATTAAGATATTGATACACTTGGTTAATTATGTTAAATGATAATTAAATATATTATTAAGTGTATTAACAATGAAATACATATGTAAAAATAAGACTACTAACTTAATGATTTCGAAACGAGACATATATGTAACGATTATCGTTGTAACGACATTTAACTGTATATACATCATACTGAGATATATTATATATCATAATATCATGATAATATAACAATTTAACATCTCATTTGTTATAATAAACAATGGGTTAACAACATTCAACAAGATCATTAACCTAAAGGTTTCAAAACAACATTTACATGTAACGACTAACGATGACTTAACGACTCAGTTAAAATGTATATACATGTAGTGTTTTAATATGTATTCATAAACTTTTGAAAGACTTCAAGACACTTATCAAAATACTTCTACTTAACAAAAATTCTTACAATTACATCCTCGTTCAGTTTCATCAACAATTCTACTCGTATGCACCCGTATTCGTACTCGTACAATACACAGCTTTTAGATGTATGTACTATTGGTATATACACTCCAATGATCAGCTCTTAGCAGCCCATGTGAGTCACCTAACACATGTGGGAACCATCATTTGGCAACTAGCATGAAATATCTCATAAAATTACAAAAATATGAGTAATCATTGATGACTTATTTACATGAAAACAAAATTACATATCCTTTATATCTAATCCATACACCAACGACCAAAAACACCTACAAACACTTTCATTCTTCAATTTTCTTCATCTAATTGATCTCTCTCAAGTTCTATCTTCAAGTTCTAAGTGTTCTTCATATATTTTACAAGTTCTAGTTACATAAAATCAAGAATACTTTCAAGTTTGCTAGCTCACTTCCAATCTTGTAAGGTGATCATCCAACCTCAAGAAATCTTTGTTTCTTACAGTAGGTTATCATTCTAATACAAGGTAATAATCATATTCAAACTTTGGTTCAATTTCTATAACTATAACAATCTTATTTCAAGTGATGATCTTACTTGAACTTGTTTTCGTGTCATGATTCTGCTTCAAGAACTTCGAGCCATCCAAGGATCCATTGAAGCTAGATCCATTTTTCGCTTTTCCAGTAGGTTTATCCAAGGAACTTAAGGTAGTAATGATGTTCATAACATCATTCGATTCATACATATAAAGCTATCTTATTCGAAGGTTTAAACTCGTAATCACTAGAACATAGTTTAGTTAATTCTAAACTTGTTCGCAAACAAAAGTTAATCCTTCTAACTTGACTTTTAAAATTAACTACACACATGTTCTATATCTATATGATATGCTAACTTAATGATTTAAAACCTGGAAACACGAAAAACACCGTAAAACCGGATTTACGCCGTCGTAGTAACACCGCGGGCTGTTTTGGGTTAGTTAATTAAAAACTATGATAAACTTTGATTTTAAAGTTGTTATTCTGAGAAAATGATTTTTATTATGAACATGAAACTATATCCAAAAATTATAATTAAACTCAAAGTGGAAGTATGTTTTCTAAAATGGTCATCTAGACGTCGTTCTTTCGACTGAAATGACTACCTTTACAAAAACGAATTGTAACTTATTTTTCCGACTATAAACCTATACTTTTCTGTTTAGATTCATAAAATAGAGTTCAATATGAAACCATAGCAATTTGATTCACTCAAAACGGATTTAAAATGAAGAAGTTATGGGTAAAACAAGATTGGATAATTTTTCTCATTTTAGCTACGTGAAAATTGGTAACAAATCTATTCCAACCATAACTTAATCAACTTGTATTGTATATTATGTAATCTTGAGATACCATAGACACGTATACAATGTTTCGACCTATCATGTCGACACATCTATATATATTTCGGAACAACCATAGACACTCTATATGTGAATGTTAGAGTTAGCTATACAGGGTTGAGGTTGATTCCAAAATATATATAGTTTGAGTTGTGATCAATACTGAGATACGTATACACTGGGTCGTGGATTGATTCAAGATAATATTTATCGATTTATTTCTGTACATCTAACTGTGGACAACTAGTTGTAGGTTACTAACGAGGACAGCTGACTTAATAAACTTAAAACATCAAAATATATTAAAAGTGTTGTAAATATATTTTGAACATACTTTGATATATATGTATATATTGTTATAGGTTCGTGAATCAACCAGTGGCCAAGTCTTACTTCCCGACGAAGTAAAAATCTGTGAAAGTGAGTTATAGTCCCACTTTTAAAATCTAATATTTTTGGGATGAGAATACATGCAGGTTTTATAAATGATTTACAAAATAGACACAAGTACGTGAAACTACATTCTATGGTTGAATTATCGAAATCGAATATGCCCCTTTTTATTAAGTCTGGTAATCTAAGAATTAGGGAACAGACACCCTAATTGACGCGAATCCTAAAGATAGATCTATTGGGCCTAACAAACCCCATCCAAAGAACCGGATGCTTTAGTACTTCGAAATTTATATCATATCCGAAGGGTGTCCCGGAATGATGGGGATATTCTTATATATGCATCTTGTTAATGTCGGTTACCAGGTGTTCACCATATGAATGATTTTTATCTCTATGTATGGGATGTGTATTGAAATATGAAATCTTGTGGTCTATTATTATGATTTGATATATATAGGTTAAACCTATAACTCACCAACATTTTTGTTGACGTTTTAAGCATGTTTATTCTCAGGTGATTATTAAGAGCTTCCGCTGTCGCATACTTAAATAAGGACGAGATTTGGAGTCCATGCTTGTATGATATTGTGTAAAAACTGCATTCAAGAAACTTATTTTGTTGTAACATATTTGTATTGTAAACCATTATGTAATGGTCGTGTGTAAACAGGATATTTTAGATTATCATTATTTGATAATCTACGTAAAGCTTTTTAAACCTTTATTGATGAAATAAAGGTTATGGTTTGTTTTAAAATGAATGCAGTCTTTGAAAAACGTCTCATATAGAGGTCAAAACCTCGCAACGAAATCAATTAATATGGAACGTTTTTAATCAATAAGAACGGGACATTTCAGTTGGTATCAGAGCGTTGGTCTTAGAGAACCAGAAAATTTGCATTAGTGTGTCTTATCGAGTTTGTTAGGATGCATTAGTGATTCTGGACTTCGACCGTGTTTTCTTTAAAAATGATTGCTTAACATTTTTGTTGGAAACTATATATTTTTAACATATGAATATTATGTGATATATTAATCTCTTAACGTGTTTGATATTATGTGATAGATGTCTACCTCTAGAACAAGTCCCATTGACTCACCTAATAATAATGAAGAGTCAAATGTAAATTGGAATGATTCGTGGACTGATTCACAAGTTCCCGAAGAGGAACCGGAAGAAGAGTCGGAACCGGAAGAAGAATCGGAACCGGAAGAAGAATCGGAACCGGAAGAAGAATCGGAACCGGTGGGGGAAATAATAAAACGGTTAAGTAAAAGAGAATCCTCAACCGACCGACCAAGGTTAATTATGGTCAATGGTGTTTCCGCCAAGGAAGCAAAATATTGGGAGGATTACCAATTCTCCAATGAATCGGATTCCAACGAGAATTCCAATGATATTATAGAAATTACCCCAACTGAATTTAAAAAGGCAAAAGAAAATAATAAGGGAAAGGGCATAAAAATAGAGAAATCTAATTCCAACCCCGATGAACTTTATATGTATCGTCAACCCCCGAAGTCCTTAAGTTGTAACAATGACCCGGGAACCTCTAAACCACCAGGTTTTTCTAAACCAATGTGGACAACGACGGCTCGTATTAGGGGAACATCATATATCCCTAGAAACTTGGCAAAACGAACCAAAACTGAAGAAGAAGAAATGAGCGAGTCGGAATAAGATAGTTGTATTCGTGTGGTGTAATATATGTAATATAGTGTTCTTATGCTTTATGATATATGTAAAAATTGCTTGTATTAATAAGTATTTTTTTATGAATCTAACTCTTGTCTATTTTACAGTTTAAAAACACAAAATGGATAGACAACCCAATATTTTAAGAGACCTACCCGGAGACATGATTGATGAAATCTTGTCTAGAGTCGGCCAGAATTCTTCGGCACAACTATTTAAGGCGAGATCAGTTTGTAAGACATTCGAAGAACGTTCCAAGAATGTCTTGGTTTATAAGAGACTTTCGTTTGAAAGATGGGGGATATCACATTGGGAAACCCATAAGTTACGATGTGTTTACTTTGACGCATATATTGCGGGGAACCCAGATGCTATTTTACGCAACGGGTTAAGAAATTATTTTGACTCAATATATCCGAATATTGGACTTCGTGATTTAGAAAAAGCGGCTAACATGCAACATAAAGAAGCATGTTATGCTTACGGATTAGTAATGTTCGCTTCTCACCAAAGTGAGAACAAGAACATCGGGCTACAACTATTAAACAAAACGTTTCCACAAGTGACGGAGTCGGTAATTGGGGTAAGAAATGAGGTTTTTAGATTGTTACGGGACTGTTGGACATTACGTAACCCTCGTCCTTTTGACGATGTTACAACACGCTGTCTTATCAACGGCCATAACGGTTATGTTCCACAAGACCAAGGATGGGAAGTAATCCTAGTAAAACCAGAATGCATGACTTGTTTCTGGACGTATGAATTACGTGTCTTTATTGTCTTTGCTGAACGACTTGTGTACTAGCTAGAATTATCTTCACAACTATCTTGTATCAAAGTTATTGTGTGCTATATTTCATGCTTTATGTAAAATAAGCGGTATTGTAAGTTTGTAAAATATTGTATAAAAGTTTGAACGCGAAATATTATTATAATCAGTTTTTCATATAGAATTGTAGTAGTTGAATTGTATATTAGCTACTAAGTATGAACTTAACGGGTAGGTACTACCCGAATTTAAACTTATAAAACGCTAATATGAAGAAAAAGCTTTTATAAATGAGTTCATATTATGCTACGAAATACTATTAACTACTCTCAATATTCTGTATGATTAACTTGTTCCATTTGACTATTTTGAAGGAAATGGCACCGACTACTCGACACACAGTGAATATGAATGAAGAGGAATTCCGTACTTTTCTAGCTTCAAACATAGCCGCAGTACAGGCTGCGCTACATACCAACAATAACCTTGGATCTAGCAGTACAGGAAATCGTGTAGGATGCACCTACAAAGAATTCACTGCCTGCAAACCTTTGGAATTTGATGGAACCGAAGGACCGATCGGATTGAAACGGTGGACCGAGAAGGTCGAATCGGTGTTTGCCATAAGTAAGTGTACTGAAGAGGACAAAGTGAAGTACGCTACACATACCTTCACAGGTTCTGCGTTAACATGGTGGAATACCTATCTAGAGCAAGTGGGACAAGATGATGCGTACGCACTACCGTGGTCAGCATTCAAGCACTTGATGAACGAGAAGTACCGTCCCAGAACCGAGGTCAATAAGCTCAAGACAGAACTTAGAGGGTTACGAACCCAAGGATTTGATATTACCACGTACGAAAGACGATTCACAGAATTGTGCCTATTGTGTCCGGGAGCATTCGAAGATGAGGAAGAGAAGATCGACGCATTTGTGAAAGGATTACCGGAAAGAATTCAAGAAGATATAAGTTCACACGAGCCCGCCTCTATACAACAGGCATGTAGAATGGCTCACAAACTAGTGAACCAGATTGAAGAAAGAATTAAAGAACAGACTGCTGAAGAGGCCAATGTGAAGCAAGTCAAAAGAAAGTGGGAGGATAACGGTGATAAGAATCACCAATACAACAACAACAGCAATTACAACAATAATCGCAACAATTATCCCAACAATCGCAACATCAATCGCAACTACAACAAACGGCCCAACAACAACAACAACAACAACAACAACAGCAACAGCAACTACAACAATCATCCCAACAACAATAATAACCGTAACAACAACAACAATCAGAAGCAGCTATGCCAAAGGTGTGAAAAGTATCACTCGGGGTTCTGCACCAAATTTTGCAACAAGTGTAAAAGAAATGGTCATAGCGCGGCGAATTGTGAGGTTTACGGACCAGGGGTTAATAGAACGAAAGGAACAAATGGTGTCGGAACGAGTAATGGCGGAGCAAGTAGTGTCGGAGCAAGTTATGCCAATGTAGTTTGTTATAAATGTGGAAAACCGGGCCACATTATTAGAAATTGCCCGAACCAGGAGAACACGAATGGACAAGGCCGCGGAAGAGTTTTCAATATTAATGCGGCAGAGGCACAGGAAGACCCGGAGCTTGTTACGGGTACGTTTCTTATTGACAATAAATCTGCTTACGTTTTATTTGATTCGGGTGCGGATAGAAGCTATATGAGTAGAGATTTTTGTGCTAAATTAAGTTGTCCATTGACGCCTTTGGATAGTAAATTTTTACTCGAATTAGCAAATGGTAAATTAATTTCAGCAGATAATATATGTCGAAATCGAGAAATTAAACTGGTTAGCGAAACATTTAAGATTGATTTGATACCAGTAGAGTTAGGGAGTTTTGATGTGATAATTGGTATGGACTGGTTGAAAGAAGTGAAAGCAGAGATCGTTTGTTACAAAAATGCAATTCGCATTATACGAGAAAAAGGAAAACCCTTAATGGTGTACGGAGAAAAGGGCAACACGAAGCTACATCTTATTAGTAATTTGAAGGCACAAAAACTAATAAGAAAAGGTTGCTATGCTGTTCTAGCACACGTCGAGAAAGTACAAACTGAAGAAAAGAGCATCAATGATGTTCCCATTGCAAAAGAATTTCCCGATGTATTTCCGAAAGAATTACCGGGATTACCCCCACATCGATCCGTTGAATTTCAAATAGATCTTGTACCAGGAGCTGCACCAATAGCTCGTGCTCCTTACAGACTTGCACCCAGCGAGATGAAAGAACTGCAAAGCCAATTACAAGAACTTTTAGAGCGTGGTTTCATTCGACCAAGCACATCACCGTGGGGAGCTCCTGTTTTGTTTGTCAAGAAGAAAGATGGTACATTCAGGTTGTGTATCGACTACCGAGAGTTGAACAAACTTACCATCAAGAACCGCTACCCACTACCGAGAATCGACGACTTATTTGATCAACTACAAGGCTCGTCTGTTTATTCAAAGATTGACTTACGTTCCGGGTATCATCAAATGCGGGTGAAAGAAGATGATATTCCAAAGACTGCTTTCAGAACACGTTACGGTCATTACGAGTTTATGGTCATGCCGTTTGGTTTAACTAATGCACCAGCTGTGTTCATGGACCTTATGAACCGAGTGTGTGGACCATACCTTGACAAGTTTGTCATTGTTTTCATTGATGACATACTTATTTACTCAAAGAATGACCAAGAACACGGTGAACATTTGAGAAAGGTGTTAGAAGTATTGAGGAAGGAAGAATTGTACGCTAAGTTTTCAAAGTGTGCATTTTGGTTGGAAGAAGTTCAATTCCTCGGTCACATAGTGAACAAAGAAGGTATTAAGGTGGATCCAGCAAAGATAGAAACTGTTGAAAAGTGGGAAACCCCGAAAACTCCGAAACACGTACGCCAGTTTTTAGGACTAGCTGGTTACTACAGAAGGTTCATCCAAGACTTTTCCAGAATAGCAAAACCCTTGACTGCATTAACGCATAAAGGGAAGAAATTTGAATGGAATGATGAACAAGAGAAAGCGTTTCAGTTATTGAAGAAAAAGCTAACTACGGCACCTATATTGTCATTGCCTGAAGGGAATGATGATTTTGTGATTTATTGTGACGCATCAAAGCAAGGTCTCGGTTGTGTATTAATGCAACGAACGAAGGTGATTGCTTATGCGTCTAGACAATTGAAGATTCACGAACAAAATTATACGACGCATGATTTGGAATTAGGCGCGGTTGTTTTTGCATTAAAGACTTGGAGGCACTACTTATATGGGGTCAAAAGTATTATATATACCGACCACAAAAGTCTTCAACACATATTTAATCAGAAACAACTGAATATGAGGCAGCGTAGGTGGATTGAATTATTGAATGATTACGACTTTGAGATTCGTTACCACCCGGGGAAGGCAAATGTGGTAGCCGATGCCTTGAGCAGGAAGGACAGAGAACCCATTCGAGTAAAATCTATGAATATAATGATTCATAATAACCTTACTACTCAAATAAAGGAGGCGCAACAAGGAGTTTTAAAAGAGGAAAATTTAAAGGATGAAATACCCAAAGGATCGGAGAAGCATCTTAATATTCGGGAAGACGGAACCCGGTATAGGGCTGAAAGGATTTGGGTACCAAAATTTGGAGATATGAGAGAAATGGTACTTAGAGAAGCTCATAAAACTAGATACTCAATACATCCTGGAACGGGGAAGATGTACAAGGATCTCAAGAAACATTTTTGGTGGCCGGGTATGAAAGCCGATGTTGCTAAATACGTAGGAGAATGTTTGACGTGTTCTAAGGTCAAAGCTGAGCATCAGAAACCATCAGGTCTACTTCAACAACCCGAAATCCCGGAATGGAAATGGGAAAACATTACCATGGATTTCATCACTAAATTGCCAAGGACTGCAAGTGGTTTTGATACTATTTGGGTAATAGTTGATCGTCTCACCAAATCAGCACACTTCCTGCCAATAAGAGAAGATGACAAGATGGAGAAGTTAGCACGACTGTATTTGAAGGAAGTCGTCTCCAGACATGGAATACCAATCTCTATTATCTCTGATAGGGATGGTAGATTTATTTCAAGATTCTGGCAGACATTACAGCAAGCATTAGGAACTCGTCTAGACATGAGTACTGCCTATCATCCACAAACTGATGGGCAGAGTGAAAGGACGATACAAACGCTTGAAGACATGCTACGAGCATGTGTTATTGATTTCGGAAACAGTTGGGATCGACATCTACCGTTAGCAGAATTTTCCTACAACAACAGCTACCATTCAAGCATTGAGATGGCGCCGTTTGAAGCACTTTATGGTAGAAAGTGCAGGTCTCCGATTTGTTGGAGTGAAGTGGGGGATAGACAGATTACGGGTCCGGAGATTATACAAGAAACTACCGAGAAGATCATCCAAATTCAACAACGGTTGAAAACCGCCCAAAGTCGACAAAAGAGCTACGCTGACATTAAAAGAAAAGATATAGAATTTGAAATTGGAGAGATGGTCATGCTTAAAGTTGCACCTTGGAAAGGCGTTGTTCGATTTGGTAAACGAGGGAAATTAAATCCAAGGTATATTGGACCATTCAAGATTATTGATCGTGTCGGACCAGTAGCTTTCCGACTTGAGTTACCTCAACAACTCGCGGCTGTACATAACACTTTCCACGTCTCGAATTTGAAGAAATGTTTTGCTAAAGAAGATCTCACTATTCCGTTAGATGAAATCCAAATCAACGAAAAACTTCAATTCATCGAAGAACCCGTCGAAATAATGGATCGTGAGGTTAAAAGACTTAAGCAAAACAAGATACCAATTGTTAAGGTTCGATGGAATGCTCGTAGAGGACCCGAGTTCACCTGGGAGCATGAAGATCAGATGAAGAAGAAATACCCGCATCTATTTCCAGAAGATTCGTCAACACCTTCAACAGCTTAAAATTTCGGGACGAAATTTATTTAACGGGTAGGTACTGTAGTGACCCGAACTTTTCCATGTTTATATATATTAATTGAGATTGATATTTACATGATTAAATGTTTCCAACATGTTAAGCAATCAAACTTGTTAAGACTTGATTAATTGAAATATGTTTCATATAGACAATTGACCACCCAAGTTGACCGGTGATTCACGAACGTTAAAACTTGTAAAAACTATACGATGACATATATATGGTTATATATATAGTTAACATGTTTTTATTATAAGTATGTATCTCATTAGGTATTTTAACAATGAGTTATATACATAAAAATGAGACTATTAATTTAAGAAACTCGAAAACGATATATATAACGATTATCGTTATAACAACGTCTTACTAGGTACATATGAATCATATTAAGATATTGATACACTTGGTTAATTATGTTAAATGATAATTAAATATATTATTAAGTGTATTAACAATGAAATACATATGTAAAAATAAGACTACTAACTTAATGATTTCGAAACGAGACATATATGTAACGATTATCGTTGTAACGACATTTAACTGTATATACATCATACTGAGATATATTATATATCATAATATCATGATAATATAACAATTTAACATCTCATTTGTTATAATAAACAATGGGTTAACAACATTCAACAAGATCATTAACCTAAAGGTTTCAAAACAACATTTACATGTAACGACTAACGATGACTTAACGACTCAGTTAAAATGTATATACATGTAGTGTTTTAATATGTATTCATACACTTTTGAAAGACTTCAAGAAACTTATCAAAATACTTCTACTTAACAAAAATTCTTACAATTACATCCTCGTTCAGTTTCATCAACAATTCTACTCGTATGCACCCGTATTCGTACTCGTACAATACACAGCTTTTAGATGTATGTACTATTGGTATATACAATCCAATGATCAGCTCTTAGCAGCCCATGTGAGTCACCTAACACATGTGGGAACCATCATTTGGCAACTAGCATGAAATATCTCATAAAATTACAAAAATATGAGTAATCATTCATGACTTATTTACATGAAAACAAAATTACATATCCTTTATATCTAATCCATACACCAACGACCAAAAACACCTACAAACACTTTCATTCTTCAATTTTCTTCATATAATTGATCTCTCTCAAGTTCTATCTTCAAGTTCTAAGTGTTCTTCATATATTTTACAAGTTCTAGTTACATAAAATCAAGAATACTTTCAAGTTTGCTAGCTCACTTCCAATCTTGTAAGGTGATCATCCAACCTCAAGAAATCTTTGTTTCTTACAGTAGGTTATCATTCTAATACAATGTAATAATCATATTCAAACTTTGGTTCAATTTCTATAACTATAACAATCTTATTTCAAGTGATGATCTTACTTGAACTTGTTTTCGTGTCATGATTCTGCTTCAAGAACTTCGAGCCATCCAAGGATCCATTGAAGCTAGATCCATTTTTCGCTTTTCCAGTAGGTTTATCCAAGGAACTTAAGGTAGTAATGATGTTCATAACATCATTCGATTCATACATATAAAGCTATCTTATTCGAAGGTTTAAACTCGTAATCACTAGAACATAGTTTAGTTAATTCTAAACTTGTTCGCAAACAAAAGTTAATCCTTCTAACTTGACTTTTAAAATTAACTACACACATGTTCTATATCTATATGATATGCTAACTTAATGATTTAAAACCTGGAAACACGAAAAACACCGTAAAACCGGATTTACGCCGTCGTAGTAACACCGCGGGCTGTTTTGGGTTAGTTAATTAAAAACTATGATAAACTTTGATTTTAAAGTTGTTATTCTGAGAAAATGATTTTTATTATGAACATGAAACTATATCCAAAAATTATAATTAAACTCAAAGTGGAAGTATGTTTTCTAAAATGGTCATCTAGACGTCGTTCTTTCGACTGAAATGACTACCTTTACAAAAACGAATTGTAACTTATTTTTCCGACTATAAACCTATACTTTTCTGTTTAGATTCATAAAATAGAGTTCAATATGAAACCATAGCAATTTGATTCACTCAAAACGGATTTAAAATGAAGAAGTTATGGGTAAAACAAGATTGGATAATTTTTCTCATTTTAGCTACGTGAAAATTGGTAACAAATCTATTCCAACCATAACTTAATCAACTTGTATTGTATATTATGTAATCTTGAGATACCATAGACACGTATACAATGTTTCGACCTATCATGTCGACACATCTATATATATTTCGGAACAACCATAGACACTCTATATGTGAATGTTAGAGTTAGCTATACAGGGTTGAGGTTGATTCCAAAATATATATAGTTTGAGTTGTGATCAATACTGAGATACGTATACACTGGGTCGTGGATTGATTCAAGATAATATTTATCGATTTATTTCTGTACATCTAACTGTGGACAACTAGTTGTAGGTTACTAACGAGGACAGCTGACTTAATAAACTTAAAACATCAAAATATATTAAAAGTGTTGTAAATATATTTTGAACATACTTTGATATATATGTATATATTGTTATAGGTTCGTGAATCAACCAGTGGCCAAGTCTTACTTCCCGACGAAGTAAAAATCTGTGAAAGTGAGTTATAGTCCCACTTTTAAAATCTAATATTTTTGGGATGAGAATACATGCAGGTTTTATAAATGATTTACAAAATAGACACAAGTACGTGAAACTACATTCTATGGTTGAATTATCGAAATCGAATATGCCCCTTTTTATTAAGTCTGGTAATCTAAGAATTAGGGAACAGACACCCTAATTGACGCGAATCCTAAAGATAGATCTATTGGGCCTAACAAACCCCATCCAAAGAACCGGATGCTTTAGTACTTCGAAATTTATATCATATCCGAAGGGTGTCCCGGAATGATGGGGATATTCTTATATATGCATCTTGTTAATGTCGGTTACCAGGTGTTCACCATATGAATGATTTTTATCTCTATGTATGGGATGTGTATTGAAATATGAAATCTTGTGGTCTATTATTATGATTTGATATATATAGGTTAAACCTATAACTCACCAACATTTTTGTTGACGTTTTAAGCATGTTTATTCTCAGGTGATTATTAAGAGCTTCCGCTGTCGCATACTTAAATAAGGACGAGATTTGGAATCCATGCTTGTATGATATTGTGTAAAAACTGCATTCAAGAAACTTATTTTGTTGTAACATATTTGTATTGTAAACCATTATGTAATGGTCGTGTGTAAACAGGATATTTTAGATTATCATTATTTGATAATCTACGTAAAGCTTTTTAAACCTTTATTGATGAAATAAAGGTTATGGTTTGTTTTAAAATGAATGCAGTCTTTGAAAAACGTCTCATATAGAGGTCAAAACCTCGCAACGAAATCAATTAATATGGAACGTTTTTAATCAATAAGAACGGGACATTTCAGTGGAGACTCATCATCGGAAGTGATCCGTCCGGTAAAAATCACAAACATCTCTGACTGTCAGAAAGATCGGTAGGTCGGTCAATTTTGAAGGTAACACTCTCTGCATGTGATCGCATGATCAAGGTTTAATTATACACATCAATGACAGTCCTAGTCATATTCATGAAAGGTCATCCTAATACTATTGGTGTTGTGACGACCCGGGAATTTCCGACTAAATTTAAACTAAATCTTTATATGGTTTCGACACGATAAGCAAAGTCTGTAATGTTGAATCTCAAAATTTTTGAACTGTTTTATATATTCAATTGACCTTCGACCATTCCCGACGATTCACGAACAACTATTTGTGAGTAGATATGTATATAAATATAAATAAATATATGTACATAAATGTTATTAATCGTTGTATGAAATTATTATTATAAATAAATATTAAATATGTAAAGTAATATACAACTTAATTGTTAGGAATAAGTATGAAAAATGATGTAATTAATAATAAAATTTATTCCTAAAATAAATCTATATACGTAAAGTATATTGACTATATATATTTGGTTTCGAATTCATTTAGTAAACGATAGTAGCACTCATTCATCATTCGATGGATATTACACAAGTTAAATTCAAACTTATATTATTTTAAAATAAACGGTTAGCCAAAAATGAGTTTTATAAATTATATGCTTATTAAAAATGTATTTAGGAACTAATTGTTGAATTTTAAAACTTTTTATATTTTACTTGGGGTTAGGAGTGAATAATTAATGTAATTTTTATTTAATGGTTAATGACCGAATTTTATACCATAATGACTGAAATAATTAAAGAAACTTAATATAAAAAATTGGGATTTTTCTGAAAGACTTTTATCCGCCACTAATTATCAACGGGATACCAAAGTGTCGGTAGATATTTACAGAGTGCTATTGCCTAATCACGTTTATATGTAAAAAAAAAAAGATGTAAAGTAATCATATTATATTTAAAGGTATATAGTGTTTCATCTAGTGACATATTGTATATGATATATACAATTACATGAAGACTTAAAGCACACTTCCCTGCTTCTTTCCTTCTTCAACTTTGAGCAACCAAGCAACAAACCCACTTCATGTTTTCTTTTCTTTCTTTCCTTTTCATGTATTTGTTTTATCAACCATTCATCATCCCTTTTGTATATATGCATATAGCATATAGATAGTTAAACGCACCATCACCTAACATTCATTCAATCATTTTTTTCTTCTTCAAACATTGACAACCCATTTTCTACTTTCCGCTTTATTGTCATGGACCAAACAACCACCACCCTTCCTTCGATCATACTCGCCGGACCACCACACTCGTCGGACCACCACCCACAATCTCACCACCTCTCCTTCTTCTCCTTCTCTATTATTTACTTCTGCAAGAGACCACTAAACACGTTTGTCACCACCACCGTAGAACACCTTAATCCACCACTTTTATTTCTCACTCCCTCTCCTCTCCATGAAACCATCACACCACCTTTTCAAATTTTTTTTCTTTCTTTGCTTCACGATTGTAAACCAAATCATCGCCACCACAAACATCTTACTTCCATCACCATAACCACCGTCATATGGAGCCATCACCATGATGTTCTGTACAGCCGTAAACCGCCACCATCCGCCACCCTAAGTCGTCCAAAAACCGTCCCAACAATCAACCTGCTACTCGTTTTTTTTCTAGTTCACTGATTACAATAATGACGAACGATGGTGAGTGTAGAAGATTTACGAGATGATAAAATGAAGAAGATTATGATGTTGATAATCGAAGATGATTACGTGAATAAAGAAGGTGATGATATCGATGATAATAAAATTGATGATGATCACGATGGTATGCATAATGATGATGACGATTAAGTGATGTTTGATGACAAAATAATGTTCGATGTTAAAGATGCGATATTGTTAGATGATGAAAGAGATGAAAACCGAAAGAAAGATAAATAGAATTTAATATGATTATTCTTCAGAAAAACAAGGTGGGTCTAATGGTTAGTGTGTGTGGTGAGCGAACGAGAAGTCCTGGGTTCGAACCCAGGCACACACAGTATTTTTTAATTATCAAAAGAAGCTGGGCTATGTTAAAAGCTTGGGTCTGTTGAGCCGAATACTTGTGTTTTCTAATTGGGCCGTAGAATTACTTGTGAGGTAGATTGGGCCGTGACCCTAGTCTGTTGTGATCATAAATTGATCCCTGGTCGACTAATTTGTGAAAAAGAAGGAAAGACAGAAAAACGAACTACGTATTATCGTTTGGGTTATAAAACATAAATGTAACGGATGGAGGAATGGTTAGAAGGGATGTTGAGTTTACAAGAGGTCGGGAGTTCGAACCCGTGCTGGGATTTTTTTTTTCTTTTTTAAAGAGCTTCCTTTAAAGGTAGTTTTTTTTACTACTATTATTATAACTATTATCGTTATAAATTGTTATTATTATTATTGTTGTTAGTGTTATTATTATTATTATTATTATTAGTATTGTTATTATTAGTTATTATTATTATCACAAGTATTATTATCATTATTATTATAAATATAGTTATAGTTATTAGCGATGTTATTATTATACTTATTACTATTAGTAGAAAAATTATTATTGTAGTTATTGTATTATCAGTATTGTTATTATTAAAAAAATTTATCATTTTTTTTATCACTTTTATGAAAATAATTATTTTTATTATTAGATTTATTATTATTATTAATATTATCATTTTATGAACTAATAAAATAAATACCATTATTATTAGTATTTTTTATCATTTTTATTATTAGTATTATTATTAGTATTTGTATTATTATTATTACTATTACAATAAATATTATTTATAAAAAATATAATTATCTCATATAACATAACTATATATATATATATATATATATATATATATATATATATATATATATATATATATATATATATATTTTATTTATCTAAGGTATATAAAATAAGTATAGTTAATTTGATTACTAATGAAAAACATAATTAAAATAACAATTAAATCAATAATAATATATAATTTTTGTTCGATTACCATTATATGTGTTAATATATATATATGAATGTTATAGGTTCGTGAATTCGAGGCCAACCCTATACTTGTTCAATGTCGTCCTATGTATTTTTACTACAAAATACATTAGGTGAGTTTCATTTGCTCCCTTTTTAAATGCTTTTGCAATATATATTTTTGGGACTGAGAATACATGCGCTGCTTTTATAAATGTTTTACAAAATAGACACAAGTAATCGAAACTACATTCTATGGTTGGATTATCGAATCGAATATCACCCTTTTTAGTCTGGTAATCTAAGAATTAGGGAACAGAAACCCTAATTGACGCGAATCCTAAAGATAGATCTATCGGGCCCAACAAGCCCCATCCAAAGTATCGGATGCTTTAGTACTTCGAAATTTATATCATGTCCGAAGGAGGATCCCGGAATGATGGGGATATTCTTATATGCATATTGTGAATGTCGGTTACCAGGTGTTCACCATATGAATGATTTTTGTCTCTATGCATGGGACGTATGTTTATGAGAATTGGAAATATGAAATCTTGTGGTCTATTAAAATTATGAAATGATTATTTATGATAAACTAATGAACTCACCAACCTTTTTGGTTGACACTTTAAAGCATGTTTATTCTCAGGTATGAAAGAAGTCTTCCGCTGTGCAATTGCTCATTTTAAAGATATTACTTGGAGTCATTCATGACATATTTCAAAAGAAGTTGCATTCGAGTCGTTGAGTTCATCAAGATTATTATTAAGTCAATGATAGTTAGATATATTATAAAATGGTATGCACGCTATCAATTTTCGATGTAATGAAAGTTTGTCTTTTAAAAACGAATGCAATATTTGTAAAATGTATCATATAGAGGTCAAGTACTTCGCGATGTAATCAACTTTTGTGAATCGTTTATAATCGATATGGACTTCGTTCAGATAGATGAGGACGGGTCATGAAAGTTGGTATCAGAGCGGTGGTCTTAGTGAACCAGATCTTGCATTAGTGTGTCAAACTGATAGCTATTTAGATGCATTAGTGAGTCTGGATTTCGACCGTGTCTGCATGTCAAAAGTTTTGCTTATCATTTCGTGTCAAAAATTACCTGCTTATCATTCTTAGAGAATCACTTGCTTATCATCCTTATTCTAGACACATCTTATTGCATTGATTGCGTGAATAGTGTATAGACAAAATTCATATCTTAGCGTATCTGTTATTGTTACATTTGTCTGACAGCTTCCGTAGATTCCTCCGTAACTTATGGGATTTTAGTATTATATATGCATATGTAAACTATGTATTGCAGGGTACTAATCTACATCTATAATCTATTTCTTATCGAAAATCCTTCATCTGATCGTACGGGATGAATCCTTCAACCAGTTTGAGTCCCTCGAATTCCGATAGTTATTTCGACGGCTATTCCGACATGAACGTTCACCTAAGCTCTGAAAGCTGCGTCACCAGAATGAATCAACCAATCATCCATCCCCAATTCATATGATGAGTTCGTAATCGACTCAATCAATGGAGACGCAAAGAAGGCGATCCCTTCCACCAACCGAATTCACCTCTTGGTGAAGGACCCGAAGCACTTACCGGCAAACCTATCCGAAACACATTTTTCAGCCTCATTTCCAGAATAGATCGACACGATTATATCCTATCCACAATTCTAAACATTATTCATTCGCTCGTTCTGACCGACAATCATCCCGGAATAATGAAAAAAGTCAACGAGCTTCGCGCTCGAGTAATCAATTTGGAGAATATGGTGAAAAATTTACCAGCTTCACCAACATCACCGACACCAGCAGTACCATTAGTAACAGCACCAGCACCATCAACAATCCATGCCTCAACATCTCATTCTGTAACTCGAGTATAATCATCGTTCTACGTATCGACCTACATCAATTATCTTCGTTCTTCATGGCGATTATGTAATCTCTAATGTTTTGGAGATTATGTATTCTAGCTCAAACTGAAAAGCAAATGAGATTAATATTATATTAACTCATTAAATCCTTGATTACATCTGAAGAAAATATATATGTATATATGTTTTCATAAAGATTGTAATTAAAAATCCTTTTATACAAACTGTTAATGATGAAAATATTTTAATGGGTAGGTAATACCCGAGGAATATTTAAGATTCACATTAATAAGCTACACTGTACATTCATCAAAGCTGATTCAACAGTCATTTACTATCCTATTTGCACTCACCGATATACGTGTCTGTTCACCGCAGAATAGCCATTTTCATTCAATTTCATATTTGGATTTTGACCTATCAGAATCCAACAAGTGGCATAATGAAGAAAACATTTGACAAAATAAAATTTGTTAGAAACAAACAAATTAACTATGAGAAATTTTGTTAAGAATCCACGCTAACTGTTCCTAGCTAATTGTTCCTAGCTAACTAATTAATTCCGTATTACATTGTATTTATTGCAATTTATTTATCGCAATTTATTTATCGCAATTTGAATTCTCGCAATTTTATTTATCGTCGTTTATTTTCTGTTATTTATTTTACGCACTTTAAATATCGGGACACGTATACAAGGTTTTGACATATCATATCGACGCATCTATATATACTATTTGGAATCACCATAGACACTCTATATGCAGTAATGGTCGAGTTCTCTATACAGGGTTGATGTTGATTCTACAATAATATATATAGTTTGAGTTGTGATCGAGTCTGAGATGAATACGGGTCACGATACGTATTAATTAATTCGAATATTATATATTAAATTATATATGAATTGTTGAATTTCTAACTGTGGACTATCAATCGAGGACTACCAACATTGGACAATTAAAATGAATTAAAATATTGATTATAACATATGAAATTAAACATTTCTTCAAGTTTGCCACTTGATTTCATCTTAAACCTCATTTATATCTTAACGATTACAATCTGCATTCAAACCTTTCATGATTCTTGAAAATACCTCTACCTAGAGGGTGAACCAAACGCACTTCATCTACAGAAGAAGAGATTGACGCATATAGTTATACACCTGAGAACACTCGGAATTTGAGTAAACGTTTAACACGTATCTGTACTAGCTCCTTTGGCGTTGTTATTACCAAAAATAACATTGCAATTCTTTTTCAAAGTAGCCAATTTTGTCACAGCTCCAGCACGTCAACTTCGATGTTTCATTCGAAACAACCCTATTATAACCTTGATATATATGTGTGCTCTTTTATTGTTACCGGGGAACCTTTTATATTCCACCATATTACCAGCAGATGTACCAGCAACCTCGTCGCTCCTTGGCTTAAATCTCTTTGATAAATCACTATATTTATCTATTGAAGTCTTATCATGAACTCATCGGCATCTTGTAACGAGAATTGCCATACCAATTACCGAGAATCAGCAATCAGTATTTCAAATCCCACAACGTTTCTACATCAACAGTTATATGCAAATATATAACATTTATCTCTTAGAATTATGATCTTCCATTCTGAAATTCTGAAAAAGCTGAAATACAGCAGCATAAACTGTACACGACCTTAACTGTCGAAAATTTGATGATAAAGAATGGAGTTTTGGAAACACTCAATAGAAAATTTAGTACCGAAAATCGGATTATGCGAAACTATGAAGGAAGCCGTGGACAAATCACAAAGAATAAGTTTGACTTCAAAGAATCCAAATGATTATGTTTCTTATGAAATCTTTAGCGAATACCTTGCTTCCGAATCTAAACCCTTATGGATAAATCTTCTTCATCATCCATCGATATTAGAAATTCCAAGATATCATCGTATCTTTCATTATAAATATCCTCAATATTTCTGAAGATATTTTCATAACTATTCTTATCTGAAATCAATAATCTCTTTGTGCTATCAGTGTTACATCATATAGAAACTGTTAGTTTCTATATTCTGTAAACTTTCGAGCTTAAAATATGAATGTTTTTGAAGTAGTGTTGGGAACTGATGCATGAGTTAGTATAATATAATGACACTTGATCAATGTGATTATATTACAGTAAGTCATGCTGAGTTTCTAAATGGAACAGGATGATTCACAGATCATAACGTCATCATGTGCCATGTTACACGACTCTTACATTCTGTCTAATCTATAAACATATCAAGAACATATTTTTCTTGATAGTCCTATCTTTTCTTGAATTCTGGTAATTTGACAAGTCAAATTGTGCTATTACCATTTCTTTCTTAGGACATTAACGATGTTCATTCTGAAACTTATATCTGCAAATTCTGGACCATTACAAGAGATGTCCAATCACAAGAAGAAGAAACGAAGAAACAAAGCTCCGAAATAGAAATTGGAGTATAAATCGCAGCAAATAGGGGGAGTATTAACTGGGGATGACAATGATTATAGAAAAACAGAAGCAAGGACTTCGAAGTATAAGAGAAAATTTAAAGCCCAATGACAACACCGAAGTTACAAACTGTGGATATCAGTGCGTATAGCAATATAAAGACACGGGAGGATTATAAATACAATAATTCCTAGAGCATAGTAGAAATAAACAGATTCTTCCGGTGGGAGTTGGAAAAGAAGAACGATCATTGCAATAGTCAGAATAAGAACAAGGATTAGAACCAAATTAAGCATTATTATAATCTTTTGGATATATGAACTGAGAAAGAAGGTATAGAAGTGGTGGAAACTAATGGAACGGAAACGGTAAATTTATAATGGAAATATCAGGCAGAGTAATCGAGGCAGATCACCGTATTTAATTATAGAGATCTTAATTCCCTTATTCGCCGAAGAATCAAATCTTTTAGATTTCGAAAATTTTCTTAAAATCCCTTGAATTCCGGAATTCAACCAAGACAACGTCAAAAGTTAAGACGCACCTTATTTTCTAAATTCCACCGTGACTACATCAAAAGTTAAATCTCTATCTGAATCTGTTGTGACAGCTTCATTCGTACGCTTCACCTAATCGAATCGTTTTACCTATATTAGTCAATGATGATGATAAAACTACATTCATCAACTCATATTTGTCATGAAAACATTTTTATTGTTAACCATGACCACCTCACTCAAATTTCGGGACGAAATTTCTTTAACGGGTAGGTACTGTGACGACCCGGGAATTTCCGACTAAATTTAAACTAAATCTTTATATGGTTTCGATACGATAAGCAAAGTCTGTAATGTTGAATCTCAAAATTTCTAAAATGTTTTTTATATTCAATTGACCTTCGACCATTCCCGACGATTCACGAACAACTATTTGTGAGTAGATATGTATATAAATATAAATAAATATATGTACATAAATGTTATTAATCGTTGTATGAAATTATTATTATAAATAAATATTAAATATGTAAAATAATATACAACTTAATTGTTAGGAATAAGTATGAAAAATGATGTAATTAATAATAAAATTTATTACTAAAATAAATCTATATACGTAAAGTATATTGAATATATATATTTGGTTTCGAATTCATTTAGTAAACGATAGTAGCACTCATTCATCATTCGATGGATATTACACAAGTTAAATTCAAACTTATATTATTTTAAAATAAACGGTTAGCCAAAAATGAGTTTTATAAATTATAGGCTTATTAAAAATGTATTTAAGAACTAATTGTTGAATTTTAAAACTTTTTATATTTTACTTGGGGTTGGGAGTGAATAATTAATGCAATTTTTATTTAATGGTTAATGACCGAATTTTATACCATAATGACTGAAATAATTAAAGAAACTTAATATAAAAAACTGGGATTTTTCTGAAAGACTTTTATCCGCCACTAATTATCAACGGGGTACCAAAGTGTCGGTAGATATTTACAGAGTGCTATTGCCTAATCACGTTTATATGTAAAAAAAAGATGTAAAGTAATCATATTATATTTAAAGGTATACAGTGTTTCATCTAGTGACATATTGTATATGATATATACAATTACATGAAGACTTAAAGCACACTTCCCTGCTTCTTTCCTTCTTCAACTTTGAGTAACCAAGCAACAAACCCACTTCCTGTTTTCTTTTCTTTCTTTCCTTTTCATGTATTTGTTTATCAACCATTCATCATCCCTTTTGTATATATGCATATAGCATATAGATAGTTAAACGCACCATCACCTAACATTCATTCAATCATTTTTTTCTTCTTCAAACATTGACAACCCATTTTCTACTTTTTGCTTTATTGTCGTGGACCAAACAACCACCACCCTTCCTTCGATCATAATCGCCGGACCACCACACTCGTTGGACCACCACCCACAATCTCACCACCTCTCCTTCTTCTCCTTCTCTCTTATTTACTTCTGCAAGAAACCACTAAACACATTTGTCACCACCACCGTAGAACACCTTAATCCACCACTTTTATTTCTCACTCCCTCTCCTCTCAATGAAACCATCGCACCACCTTTTCAAATTTTTTTTCTGTCTTTGCTTCACGATTGTAAACCAAATCATCGCCACCACAAACATCTTACTTCCATCACCATAACCACCGTCATATGTAGTCGCCACCATGATGTTCTGTACAGCAGTAAACTGCCACCATCCGCCACCCTAAGCCATCCAAAAACCGTCCCAACAATCAACCTGCTACTCATTTTTTTCTAGTTCACTGATTACAATAATGACGAACGATGGTGAGTGTAGAAGATTTACGAGATGATAAAATGAAGAAGATTATGATGTTGATAATCGAAGATGATTACATGAATAAAGAAGGTGATGATATCGATGATAATAAAATTGATGATGATCACGATGGTATGCATAATGATGATGACGATTAAGTGATGTTTGATGAGCTAAATAATGTTCGATGTTAAAGATGCGATATTGTTAGATGATGAAAAAGATGAAAACTGAAAGAAAGATAAATAGAATTTAGTATGATTATTCTTCAGAAAAACAAGATGGGTCTGATGGTTAGTGTGTGTGGTGAGCGAACGAGAAGTCCTGGGTTCGAACCCAGACACACACAGTATTTTTTTTAATTATCAAAAGAAGCTGGGCTATGTTAAAAGCTTGGGCCTGTTGGGCCGAATACTTGTGTTTTCTAATTGGGCCGTAGAATTACTTGTGAGGTAGATTGGGCCGTGACCCTAGTCTGTTGTGATCATAAATTGATCCCTGGTCGACTAATTTGTGAAAAAGAAGGAAAGACAGAAAAATGAACTATATATTATCGTATGGGTTATAAAAACATAAATGTAACGGATGGAGGAATGGTTAGAAGGGATGTTGAGTTTACAAGGGGTCGGCAGTTCGAACCCGTGCTGGGATTTTTTTTTCTTTTTTAAAGAGCTTCCTTTAAAGGTAGTTTTTTTTACTACTTTTATTATAACTATTATCGTTATAAATTGTTATTATTATTATTGTTGTTAGTGTTATTATTATTATTATTATTATTATTATTAGTAGTATTGTTATTATTAGTTATTATTATTATCACAAGTATTATTATCATTATTATTATTATTATTAATATAGTTACTAGCGATGTTATTATTAAACTTATTACTATTAGTAGAAAAAGTATTATTGTAGTTATTGTATTATCAGTATTGTTATTATTAAAAAAAAATTATCATTTTTTTTATCACTTTTACGAAAATAATTATTTTTATTATTAGATTTATTATTATTATTAATATTATCATTTTATGAACTAATAAAATAAATACCATTATTATTAGTATTTTTTTTTATCATTTTTATTATTAGTATTATTATTAGTATTTGTATTATTATTATTACTATTACAATAAATATTATTTATAAAGAATATAATTATCTCATATAACATAACTATATATATATATATATATATATATATATATATATATATATATATATATATATATATATATATATATATATATATATATATATATATATATATTTATCTAAGGTATATGAAATAAGTATAGTTAATTTGATTACTAATGAAAAACATAATTAAAATAACAATTAAATCACTAATAATATGTAATTTTTGTTCGATTACCATTGTATGTGTTAATATATATATAAATGTTATAGGTTCGTGAATCCGAGGTCAACCCTATACTTGTTCAATGTCGTCCTATGTATTTTTACTACAAAATACATTAGGTGAGTTTCATTTGCGCCCTTTATATATTTTTGAGACTGAGAATACATGCGCTGCTTTTATAAATGTTTTACAAAATAGACACAAGTAATCGAAACTACATTCTATGGTTGGATTATCGAATCGAATATCACCCTTTTTAGTCTGGTAATCTAAGAATTAGGGAACAGAAACCCTAATTGACGCGAATCCTAAAGATAGATCTATCGGGCCCAACAAGCCCCATCCAAAGTATCGGATGCTTTAGTACTTCGAAATTTATATCATGTCCGAAGGAGGATCTCAGAATGATGGGGATATTCTTATATGCATATTGTGAATGTCGGTTACCAGGTGTTCACCATATGAATGATTTTTGTCTCTATGCATGGGACGTATGTTTATGAGAATTGGAAATATGAAATCTTGTGGTCTATTAAAATTATGAAATGATTATTTATGATAAACTAATGAACTCACCAACCTTTTTGGATGACACTTTAAAGCATGTTTATTCTCAGGTATGAAAGAAGTCTTCCGCTGTGCAGTTGCTCATTTTAAAGATATTACTTGGAGTCATTCATGACACATTTCAAAAGACGTTGCATTCAAGTCGTTGAGTTCATCAAGATTATTATTAAGTCAATTATAGTTAGATATATTATAAAATGGTATGCACGCTGTCAATTTTCGATGTAATGAAAGTTTGTCTTTTAAAAACGAATGCAATGTTTGTAAAATGTATCATATAGAGGTCAAGTACTTCGCGATGTAATCAACTATTGTGAATCATTTATAATCGATATGGACTTCGTTCAGATGGATTAGGACGGGTCATGAAAGGTGTGTGTAGGTCTTTCTTAATGTCCATCACTACGAAGTCCGTACGATACAAGAATTTATCGACTTTCACAAGACGTTCTCAACTATGCCTTTAGGATATCAAATTATGTGATCGGCAAGGTGGATTGTCATATTGGTTGGTGACAGGTCTCCTAACTCTAATCTCTGGTAGAGGGAGTAGGGGATTAGGTTGATACTTGCTCCTAAATCTGCTAGCGCATGAAAGGTTCCAGACTGGTAGATTGAACACGAGAAAATGAATCGGACCCTATCTCCTAGCTTTTGCAGTAGAGAGTTTCTGAGCAATGCTGAGCATTCTTCACTCAGTGGTATTTTGTCAGAATCTGGTAGCCTTTCCTTTGTAGAGAAAAGCCTTCGGATGTATCTCTTCTAGTTGGGAACTTCGGACATGGTGTTCAGGAATCTTCCATCAAGTTTGAAGGAATCAAGCTTGTATGGTTCTTCTCGTAGCCTTCCAGGGTAAGGTACACGAATTGGAGTTGGAGTGCGCAGCTTCTAAGTGTATGTCGATTTGTTCTTGAGCCTAGCTGACCTTCTCCTTGGTTCTTCCTCTGGAATTATGGAGTCCATTTGCTTATCTTCCTCTATGTAGGGATTTTGGATAGTATTACTAGGTAATCTTCCTTGTGGTCGTGTTTCAAGGCGTTGTGATAACTGTCCGAGCTGTGTTTCTAGACTTTTGAGCAGAGCTAATTGATTTCTCATTAGTATCTCCGTCTGGTCTTGTCTAGATGCAGTTCTCTGATTTAGCTATTGTTGTCCTTGAATGAACTGAGTTAATTGATCATCAGTCCCGAGAGTAGGGTTGGTTACTTTTGTAATTTGGGTGGTTGGGGAATTTTCCTCAGCTGGTGGATCAGTGAGTGGAAGTGGTTGATCGTAGGTCAATTGAGATTGTTGGGGTGGATAAGGTAGGTAACGATAACGAAAAGGCTGTTTGTTTCGTTGAAATTGGTTAACCCTAGGTTGTTGATTGAATCCAGGATTTGATTGACGAGCTGGGTATTGAACGTAACAGACTGAACCATCAGGGTTCTTGTACTCAACTTGATATTCTTCAATGGGTTGCGGGTTGGTACAATTAACACAGGTCTGAGCCTGGTTAACCTGCTGTGGCTGCATCTTCAATTCTCCCAGTTGTTTGGCGAGAGATTCCATCTTATCCGTGAGGGATTTGATGGCCTTCGTTTGATTGTTAAGTGCGGAGAGTGGGGCAGATGATGACGTTGTTTCACCACTGTTCCAGTCATGATGATGCATTGTCATGTTCTCGAGCAACTCCCATGCTTCGTCTGCGGTTTGGTTCATCAAATTTCCTAGAGCTGCTGCATCAATCGTCGTCATATGATTTACCGTAAGACCATTGTATAAGGTACATATCTGAGCTGACCGTTCTAACTGGTGATTAGGGCATTTCTTCAGCAGGATTTTGAATCGCTCCCATGCAGTGTATAGAGATTCATCATAACTTTGTTTAAAATTAATGATGTCATTCTTAAGTTTGGGTTGTTTAGAAGGAGGAAAATATTTGGTTAGGAATTTAGTAGCCATCTCCGTCCATGACGTGATAGAATCTTTTTCCAGTCCTTCAAACCATTTATGTGCATGATGAGTGAGAGAATAGGGTAGGGATGGCATCGTCCGGGTTTGGGACGGGTATAAGTAGTCCCAGACCCGGACCTGGTAAGGAAAACTAGTCCCAAACCCGGCTCAAATACCCGACGGGTCCCGTTTATTACTAACTAGTGGGTAAACGGGTTTACCCACGGGTATTCGGGTACCCATTTAATTATTAACTATCGGGGATACGAGTCTCCTCACGGGTATCGAGGTCTTCATTTTTTGCTATCCCTTTTAACAATGTTATCAAAATGAGTAATCCATAAAATAATAAATGTAACTGTCAAGAGATACTATATTGAATTTTATGTTTAAAAGTATCACAAAATTACACCTCCAAAATAAAAACATCTGAAAGAAAAAGATATCATAAAAATCAAAAAAATAAAAACATAACAATTGAGACAATGATTTTCTGCACTGAGACATTGATTTGCAACCACATTAGACTCCAAATGAGTACATGAATCTGCAAAAGAATGGATATATATTAAAGTAACAAATAAACTTAAGGTAACAATTGAGATACTGAATAAAAACTAAAAGAAAGGTAACAATTGAGATACTGAATAAAAAATAAAAGAAAGGTAACAAAAAAGAAAATAACATTTAAGTTGACCAACCTTTTGTGAAAGGCTGATATGAGTTTTATCAGAATCTGCTTGTGTGTTTGAAGTGTCACCATTTTCACCCGTTCTTTCTGGATCCATTTATCTTAAAAAAATGATTACAAGAAGCTGTAATTAGCAAATAAATCTAAACTGTAATTCAATAACAGTTAGCAACACTTGAAATATCAACATGTTATTAACAAATAAACACATTACCAAAATCATATACAATCTAAATCTATAACATGTAGTAATAAATAAATTCATATTGACCTAGTAAATGTCAAACTTCCTACAGCAACTATACATACAAATCAATAAGTGGCAGCTTAACATACTAATTAAATAAATAAATTCATACTACGTAAATAAATATACTTTCACTATAATTAACATATACGGAGTACATACTAATTGTAAATGTCAAACTTCCTATATCAAACTTTGTAAGTAAATAATTTCATACTGAACCAATTTCGCATACCAACTATACATATACATATACATACTAATTAACAAATATACATACATACATGATTTATAAACAAAGATATATAATAAAAGAAGATACCTGATTAAAATCAGTCGAAACCTAAAAGTGAGAGGTCGGAATTGGAACTTCTTGTCGATAGCAACTTAGCGAGTTTGGAGAGCTGGAGAATAATTTTATTTTTACTACTTTATAATCCACTGACGATTATTGAATATGGATAGTCGATTACTCGATTATAATTTCTTGGAAACCAACGAGATTTGGAGATTGAAACGCAAAGCAGGTTAGGGTTGCGTATTGGGGATATCGAAAAATTAGGGAAAAAAGAAGCCGTCTATTTAGATGTAGATACTAGATAGTATAATAATATTAGGAAAAAAGAGCAGTATACTATATTGATTTCTTAATTATTATTATATTATTAATTATTATTTCTCGGGTACATGGCCCGAGTACACGGGTCTTTATTTAAACTCAGACCCGATTCCGAACCCGAATTGTTTTTAAAAAGTAATCCCATACCCGACTCGGGACCCGTATACCCGGACCAGACCCTGCCCAATTATATCGGGTTTCGGTTTTCCCCATCGGGTCCGGGTCTTTTTGCCATCCCTAGAATAGGGGAACAAGTATAGCCGGACTATATCTTGTCTTATCCCTGGCTATTTGTAGGAGTTCGAAAGAGATATGAATTTATCAAGGTGAGAGTTAGGATCGTCATTCGGTAATCAATGAAATTGACAACTATTTTGAATGAGCTGTATAATATGATGTTTTAATTCGAACGAGTGTCCTTGAATCTCTGGGAATCTGATAGGTCCTCCTCGACCTTCAATCAAGGGTTTGGTGTTTTTTGCTAAAGTAACGCGTAACGCCATTTGATTTCTGATTCGTTCTTCATTGCGTGCTTTAGAGATTATTGTGTCTGGATCAGGTACGAATAACAACGGCCCTGGTCTAGATCGGGTTTGGGTCATACACTAGGTATGCCTTTTTATTTTAAATTTAAAGTAGATAAGCTAAGTTCCTAATTTAATCTAAGGCAAATTTTATCTAAAGTAATCTAAGGTAATCTATGATAGACTTAATCTAAGGTAATCTAATCTAATTATCCTAAGTTTAAATATGATTTGGTTCTTGCTACGGATTTCCTGGTATTTCGATAATAGAGCTTCGCACGAACTATTCAACAAACCAAATGGCCAGGCCGACTACGGAGAGACAGGATCCTTTTGGTTCTAATAGAATTGGAGACTGTTCGAAAAGTCCAACAACCAAGTCCGTGTATAATTTTCTTTCTTAGACACCACTAAATGCTTGTGAATAAGTTTAATAGAAGCAGTATTTTCTGATACCAGTTCCCCGGTAGCGGCGCCAAAACCTTGTCCTCTCCTAATATGGCCAAAATGGACGGTTTTATTTATGCGGTGTCGTCAGGACGCAAGGCGTCAGAAACGGCTTATCAAGAGAGAGAGCAATAGTTTTAAATTTATATTTAGCGGGGCCTAAATCGTACTACTCCTTATCATGAGTAAGGGAAGTATGACCTTGGGTTGTATTTTTTAGATATCAGTAGAATCGAACCTATAATTAAAGCTTAAGTTAATCCTAAAGTGAAGGAGTAGTGGTTTGTTACCTAATTTTGGATTTTCTAGTTTATAAGACAAAGTAAAGTAAATGTGATAAAATTTGTAATTCAGATAAGGTTAAAACAAGCGTATACTATGATTTCATCAGTTACTTTGTCTGAATTATGGAATGCTGGCTCATGAATGGGTAGTGACCTTGTATTCATTACACTAGTCCTAAACGCCCATGTCATAAGACATGTCACTGGGTAATGCTTTCGGCTTGAAGATTCTGAATAGACAGCAACGTCCCTTACCCCCGACGCCCGTGCAGTCTGACTACAGACATACACGTTCAGACGGCTCATCCAATTGAGCGACTCGGTTGGGTGACGTATTAACATTCCACCAAGGTCTAAACTTTCTTAAGCATAATAGAATACAGGGTTTGCCATATCCGAGAGACGTGATGTGTTTCAATGCTTTCGTTAATGATCGGGTTTAAAAGATAGTTAGGCCCTTAAAAGAGTTCAACCATAAAGAACACCATAGCCAAGTCAGGTTTGACTTCCATGAACACGTTCGGTTATCCTAACAGTCAATCCTTTATGTGTTTAAACAAACAGTTCCTTAATTAACTAAGAATCCCTCAAACGGGGTGTAATGCTTGAGACCGGGTTCCATGGCCTTACTTAGCAGAGGTACAGCTTACAACAACTGTTGTGCTTCAGCGTGCACGTACGAAGTTTATATGCTTGGTGACTACACTAGCATGGTATAGGACCGACAATGTACTAGAGGTCTAGTTAGATGTTTCACTACGAAAGAGTCCTCAGTCAGAAACCAAGTCTCGGTGGACTTACTACAACCGGTATGCCTTAGTCAAACTTACGTTGTATCCGATAGACTTCTCTTACCAAGGGGTGACATAGATAGTGTACTCTAAATCGGGGTTCGCGACTTTTCAAAAGCAGAGCAAATAACTACGTTCTATTATTTGGAAAAGCGAATGAGTTTAAAGCATAATCGGAAAAGATTTCGACAACATACATAAACCATAATATTATTTCGGCATTATAAGTCACTACATCATAGCATACACTAAAGATAACTACTCGTTAATCATGGCACCAATATCACAAGGCATAATAATCGAAGACATTATATAAAGACAAAGGATAGAAATACCACTAGATTAAACGAGATTCGAATACAAAAGTGACAACTTCAAACTCCAGACCGCTCCTAATACAATCTCCGGCGTTCTTCTCTGGGTACTAGGTTTTCCGCACAGAGTCGAAGACCTTGAAACTATGACTAATATTATAGAAAGAGAGAGAAAGAAGTGAATTAAAGTGTGTGTAAAAATGGATGATAAAGAGCCTTTAAATAGAAGTTGGTTTTGATGGAATACCACATGTAAACAAAGTCACAAAACCCATTTTGTATGTATATAAATTCGGCCATATATATATAGAACAAGCGGAAGCATTTTCAAGTTTGCATGTGTGTTTTAACCTTTTAAAATGTATTCCATTTCATAGATCTAGTCTTGTACAATATACTAAAATGTAAATAGAGCTAGTTTAGGGTTTATACCTTCTCCTAAATGGAGGTTGAAGCAAGATGAAGATGAAGATGAAGAATGGCAAGTTTCTAACTTGAAACCTCAAGACTTTGATACCCACAAACCTTGAATCAACACCCTTCTTCTTGGTTAGGATTTTGTACACTTATTAACTAGCAAAATGAACTTGAAGAACCCTCTTCTTCAACCCAAAATTTCGGCACCCAAGAGGAAGGAGAGAAAAAAATTGGCTAGTTATTTTGAAATGCAAGTATTAAGTGTGTATGTTTGATCCACCAATGCATGTAATAAAAGGAAAGAGAGTTAGGTAAAAAGCAAGCATGGGGAACCCCATATGGAGTCCCCCAAAACCGTCCACCCTCATACTCCCTCCCTTTTTTTTTTTTGCATTCTTTTATATATAAATTGTCTTGCATCAATATTTGATACTTACACATTTTATATATATATAATTTTATAAACCTTTTATAAAATTAAAACACACATATATAAGTTTAATCATATAGATAATTAAACTCACTTATAATTATCCATATAATTATTTCTTGCATTTTATCTTTAGAAAACCAATTTCTAAAGTCTAAGTGTCAAGTATTTATTTTAAAGATCCACTCATTTAACATAAATACATAAAAGTGTTGACGGTTTGTTATTGGGTATGACCCGACTTGGATCATAACATATTGGCCACAATAATTAATTATGTCTCTCGGGCATATGAAATACCTTCAATCTCCCACTTGCACGAGAAACATAAGGAATTAATGCGAGTGATGGATACCACCTAACGACCGTCCATCACCCCCAATGTGTTATGACTTAGTGCCATTCAATAACATCATCCCTTTCGAGTTCCCATCTCGAATATGATTAGGTGAATCTTTCAATATATCCTTTCATCCTAGATGTCATGTTAGATCCAAGAGACATAGAATGATCACTCTCTTATAGATCTAACTTTATCAGGCCTTAGACATCTGACTCTCAACGAATAAGAGGGACAAATTCCATCTTGACTACATACGTCCTAGACACTACACTTCGTACCATACCTGAAGCCTCCCTTATGTACTACCATGTTTCAGAATAGCGAAGGAAAGAATCAAGGCACAATATTCGGTGAATGTCTGAACCCAATATGTGTCTCAGGTCAGAGGATATAATGATATTCTCCTTTACTCAAGATTACATGTGATCAACCACAAAGGCTCCATATAGTAAATCTTGAGAGCGGGTCTTCCAATATTTGTGTCCCACAAACATCTATGAACCTTGGTTGCAACCTTGCCCCACATTCACCATATGAATGTTAACCAATCCAAGTTCATAATAGTCTAGACCTCACACTTTGTTCCCACAAATGTGATCAACTACGAAATTTTAGAATAATAGTTTATTCATGGATAAAATATGCTAAATTGGAACATGACTCATAATTAAATTAATACCATAATTATATTAATGAGTTTGAACTAATTTGTTCAGATACAATACTTAAACTAGATCAATTCCAATCACTAGAATATCGAAGCCCTAATGCACAAACATGTCCCTCATGTTTTGGCCCATGTAAAAGCTTCGTGAGTGGATCCGCAACATTTTGATCTGTGTGAACTTTGTGAATACATATCTTTCCCTTTTCAACCTCATCCCTAATGTAGTTGAATCTCCGCTCAATGTGACGAGTCTTTTGATGAGCACGAGGTTCCTTGATTTGAGCAATCGCACCCTCGTTGTCACAAAAGATCTCAAGAGGGTCCTGAATGGAAGGGACCACTCCTAAGTCGTCGATGAATTTCTTCATCCATGCAGCTTCCTGAGCTGCCAATGAGGCGGCAATGTACTCCGACTCTGTAGTGGATAACGCAACAACTTCCTGTTTTGAGCTCTTCCAAGAGACCGCACCACCATTCAACATGAAGACATAACCGGATTGTGATCGAGAGTCATCTCGATCAGTTTGGAAACTCGCGTCCACGTAACCTTTTACAGCGAGTTCCTCCTCACCAGACCCATATATTAGAAACATATCCTTAGTCCTTCTAAGGTATTTCAATATACATTTAACCGCAGTCCAATGACTATTTCCTGGGTTATTCTGGTATCTACTTGTCAAGCTTAGAGCGCATGACACATCCGGTCTAGTACATATCATTGCATACATGATAGACCCAATAGCTGATGCGTATGGGACTTTCTTCATTCTCTCTTGCTCATCTTTTGTGGTAGGACACTGAGATGAACTGAGAATGGTTCCCTTTTGAATAGGTACCAAACCTTTCTTAGAGTTTTCCATCTTGAACCTTTTCAAGATTTTATCAATGTATGTACTTTGACTTAAACCTATCAATCTCTTGGATCTATTCCTATAGATCCCAATCCCCAATATGTATTGTGCTTCTCCAAGATCTTTAATAGAGAAGCAACTCTTTAGCCAAGTTTTGACTTCTTGCATTGTGGTTATATCATTCCCAAATAATAATATATCATCCACATATAGCACAAGGAACATTATAGAGCTCCCACTAGCCTTCTTGTACACACAAGCTTCATCACCATTTTTAATGAAGCCAAATTTCTTTGCCTCTTCATTAAAACGATGATTCCACATTCTAGATGCTTGTTTCAATCCGTAGATTGACTTCTTTAACTTGCATACCTTCTTAGGATTTTTCGGATCAACAAAACCTTCGGGCTGTACCATATAGACATCTTCCTCAAGATATCCATTTAGGAAAGCGGTTTTGACATCCATTTGCCATATTTCATAGTCATAGTGAGTAGCAATGGCAAATAATATCCTAATAGACTTTAGCATTGCCACTGGCGAGAAAGTTTCATCATAATCAACCCCTTGAGTTTGAGTGAAACCTTTTGCTACAAGTCTAGCTTTGTATGTATCCAAGTTTCCATGTATGTCGGTTTTCTTCTTGAAAAGCCATTTGCAATCAACTAGCTTAGAGCTAGGAGGTTGCTCAACAAGTTCCCATACTTGGTTTTCATACATGGATTGCATCTCGGCGTTCATGGCTTCCTGCCATTTATCTTTATCAATCCTTGATAAAGCATCTTTGTAGTTTGTCGGTTCATCCAAATCAACCGTATAGCAACCATCCACGAGGAACCCATATCTCTCGGGAGGATTACTAATCCTACTAGATCTTCTAACGTCTTGTGTACCTTGATCATCCACTTGATCATTTTCAACATCCTCATGTTGAGTACTAGTGCCAACCAATTGTGTATCATCGGCTTGATCTTGTACCTCTACAAGATCTATCTTCCTTTCACCATCACCTTCCATAAGGAATTTGGTTTCAAGGAATTTTGCTTTTCGAGCAACAAATAATGTTTGCTCGGATGGATCATAGAAGTAATATCCCATGTCATCTTTGGGATATCCTATGAAGATACACTTTGTGGATCGAGCATGTAGCTTATTTGCTATATAACGCTTAGGATAAGCTTCACATCCCCATACTTTCAAGTATGAAAGAGAAGGAGGTTTTCCAAACCACATCTCATGAGGAGTTCGTTCCACTTTCTTGGTTGGGGCCATATTTAAAATACGTGCCGCGGAGCTTAGACAATAACCCCAAAATGATAGAGGTAACGAGCTTCTTGCCATCATAGATCGAACCATATCCATTAGGGTTCGGTTCCTCCTTTCGGAAACTCCATTAAGTTGGGGTGTTCCGGGTGAAGTAAGTTGTGAGATAATCCCACAACTCCTAAGATGATCTTGGAAGGCATCGCTTAGGTATTCACCTCCTCTATCGGTACGAAGTACCTTAATTGTCCTATTGAGTTGATTTTGTACTTCGTTTTGATATTCCTTGAATGCTTCAAACGTTTCGTCCTTATGTCTTAATAAGTAGACATATCCGAAACGACTAAAGTCATCAATGAAAGTTACAAAGTATCTTTCACCATTCCTAGTCATGGGTTTAAAGGGTCCACATACATCCGAATGTATTAATCCCAATAAATCCTTAGCCCTTTCATAAGTCCCTTTGAAAGGTGCTTTAGTCATCTTGCCTTGTAAACAAGATTCACATACATCAAATGAATCCATTTCATTTGATTTCAAAAGTCCATTCCTTTGAAGTGTGTGCATTCGGTTCTTGTTTATGTGACCAAGGCGACAATGCCATAAATAGGAATCACTCAAATCCCTTTTGAGTTTCTTGGTGCTTGTATGGTATATAGAGCTCGATGATGCGTCATCATGAACTAATTCATAAATTCCATTTGAAGGCGAAGCCTTGAAATAGAATACATTATCTTTAGAAACATGAATATCATCATCAATAAAATTAACAACGTAACCACATTGTTTTAAGCGAGAAATAGAAATAATGTTTCTACACAAATCCGGAGCATACAAAACATTTTCTAAAATAAGCTCCAATCCACTTGGAAGCTTCAAAACAAATTCTCCTTGAGCTTTAACATGCACCTTTGCACCATTGCCCATATAGAGACTTGATGTTCCCGCCTTATGATCACTTCTTTTGAACCCCTGCAAAGAATTGCAAATATGAGTTCCACATCCCGTGTCTAATACCCATGTATTAGAAGAAGTAATACTAAGCTCTATATATACCATATATATATTACCTGAGGTTTGCCCTGCATCCCTCTTGTCCTTCAACTCCTTAAGATAGACCGGACAGTTTCGTTTCCAATGACCCATTTCACCGCAACCGAAACATGGGTCTTCCTTGAGGTTTGCCTTCTCGGCTACCTTTTGCTTCTTAGCCTTGTTAATGGTTGGGGTAACCATATTCCCCTTCCCTTTGCCTTGATGGGCGGGTCCTTTTCTCTTAGCCACCTTTGGCTTAGAGGTGTTACCTTTGGATCCACCTTGATCGATTGCTAACACGGGTAAAGCCCTTTTACCCATGCTAGTTTCCGCCGTTCTAAGCATACCGTGAAGCTCACCTATGCTCTTATCCATCCCATTCATATTGTAATTAATTACAAATTGATCAAACCTTTTTGATAGGGAGTTAAGGATAAGATCGGTGGCTAACTCATTGGATATGTTTAGGTTAAGTCGGTTAGCACGATCGATAAGGCTTTTCATCTTGAGTACATAAGATGAAACCGATTGGGTATCGTCCATACGACAAGCATGTAGCGCCCGAACCGTTTCGAAGCGCTCGACACGCGCTTGTTGGAGGAACATCTCCTTCAATTGCGTTATCATGTCGTATGCACTATGGTGCTCGAAATCCTTTTGGAGTTCGGGTATCATAGTCCCAAGCATTAAGCATGAGACTTGAAGGGAGTCGTGGCAATACTTATCGTAAGAGGCCATTGCCTCCACATCATTCTCATCCGGTTGATCGGGAATGGGGTCCTCAAGCACATACATTTTATCCTCTTGTTTGAGGACAATCCGAAGATTGCGGAACCAATCCATAAAGTTTGTATGGTTGAGTTTGTCTTTCTCTAAGAGAGACCTTAATGATAGGTTGTTCATGTTAAGTGGTGCGTTTTGCATGTTGTTGTTGTTATTAGCGGCCATCTACAAAATTCAACAAAGTCTTTTTAAGTATCGATTTTAAATTTAACAAACAATACCCTTTTAATTTGTTTTATTAAATATTAGAATCCAACGGTAAATCAAATTTCAGTTAGGTGACCTTTATCCCGTCATTTGATTTAGCTAGGTAGTCATAATGACAATTGCAATCCTTTTGCAACTTCTAAGTTATGGGATCATGCAATCCTTTTGCATGGCATATTAATCCCATCAACGCCTATTTGTTCCTCATGCTTCGGTGACCCTAAGTTCATGATTCCCAAATCAAGTCGTCCTACTTGTGTAAACATGTAGACTTAACATACAAGTGGTTAGGTGACCTTTATCCCACATGTATGCGAAGTGTACCTTATTCATATTAGTTCACTCATGACGGTTAGGTGACCTTTATCCCATTAAGAGATTCCTAATATGTCTAAGTGTTTCCACAAAAGGATGGCGTTTAACTTGTTTACCTTGTATTAGTTAAAGGGATTTTAAGTTTTCTACATTCTAGTTTTAGAAAACAAAAGGCTATACACCAACATGCATTTGGTGTGTAGTGTTTTATGAAAAACCTATTTTCATGTCCTTTTAGTAAACCAATTACTAGTTATAAACCATTTCATTTCCTTTTAAATAAACCATTTTATTTAAGTCTAATAACCAATTATTAGTGTCATTTTGTTATGTTTTATTATAACCATTTATAATGTATTATGCAAGTGTTAACATGTGATAATCTTGTAGCAACCAAACATACAAACATACACAAACATGCATAACAAAGTGTTCACAATCAAGAGCCATTTTGGTGGACATTTGTTTAGCCAAAAAACAAATGTCACCTAAGAGGGTTAACCAAAGTAAGAGATTTTTAAACAAAATCTCCCACTTAATCTTGTAATCTTCAAATGCTCCATCTTGTAATCTTCATCTTGAATCTTCATTTTCATTTTACAAAATTATATCCTAATACAATTTTTCTAGAAAATGAAATAACAACCTATTCTATTTTACAAACCAAATAGAATAAATTACATCAACAAATTACAAGATTACTTACAACTTATTACAAACCAAAATTACAAAATATTACAAACCATATGAATGAATATTACAACCATGAAAATAACCAAATCATCCAAACATTCAACCACACGGTCTAGGCTCGATTGTGAACAACAACATAACAAAATCTTGGCCAAACTTGAAGTCCAAACCCACTTTTGGAACCCCAAAATTTCGGCCAACCCATCAAACCCACCAAAACTCAAGATTTTTCCATTCTACTTTCATGCATGTTAGTAGATTGTAAAATAAATGAGTTTTCTAGCCAAAAACAAGAAGCATATTAACAAGACTTTGGCTCTAGATACCATTGATGGAATACCACATGTAAACAAAGTCACAAAACCCATTTTGTATGTATATAAATTCGGCCATATATATATATAACAAGCGGAAGCATTTTCAAGTTTGCATGTGTGTTTTAACCTTTTAAAATGTATTCCATTTCATAGATCTAGTCTTGTACAATATACTAAAATGTAAATAGAGCTAGTTTAGGGTTTATACCTTCTCCTAAATGGAGGTTGAAGCAAGATGAAGATGAAGATGAAGAATGGCAAGTTTCTAACTTGAAACCTCAAGACTTTGATACCCACAAACCTTGAATCAACACCCTTCTTCTTGGTTAGGATTTTGTACACTTATTAACTAGCAAAATGAACTTGAAGAACCCTCTTCTTCAACCCAAAATTTCGGCACCCAAGAGGAAGGAGAGAAAAAAATTGGCTAGTTATTTTGAAATGCAAGTATTAAGTGTGTATGTTTGATCCACCAATGCATGTAATAAAAGGAAAGAGAGTTAGGTAAAAAGCAAGCATGGGGAACCCCATATGGAGTCCCCCAAAACCGTCCACCCTCATACTCCCTCTCTCTTTTTTTTTTTTTTTTTGCATTCTTTTATATATAAATTGTCTTGCATCAATATTTGATACTTACACATTTTATATATATATAATTTTATAAACCTTTTATAAAATTAAAACACACATATATAAGTTTAATCATATAGATAATTAAACTCACTTATAATTATCCATATAATTATTTCTTGCATTTTATCTTTAGAAAACCAATTTCTAAAGTCTAAGTGTCAAGTATTTATTTTAAAGATCCACTCATTTAACATAAATACATAAAAGTGTTGACGGTTTATTATTGGGTATGACCCGACTTGGATCATAACATATTGGCCACAATAATTAATTATGTCTCTCGGGCATATGAAATACCTTCAGGTTTTTCCTGCAAACGGCTGGCAGGCCGTTTGGCAAGCCGTTTGCAGAGCCCGTTTGCAATGGTGGCCCGTTTTTTATGCCCGTTTGCTTGGCCCATTTAGCAAGCCGTTTTCCATTGTGGCAGGCCGTTTGGAAAGCTGTTTGGTCTGCCCTGGTTTGCTGAATTCACTGGATCGTAACTTGATTTCCTTATTCGTAGCTTGGTTTCTTGTCTTTTACCATTTTTGCTCTAGAATCTTCGTTTTAGCTCCGATTCTCTTGATTCTTTTTGCACCGTCTTCGTAATTACTTGATCTTCAATTTCAACCGATGAAGCGGGTATTTTGGCCATAAATCTCGGAACATTATTATTTTTGGCTTTAATACCGGGGTGAAAACATGACTTTTTAGCCGATATTAGTGAGCCGCATGCCGAGCAAGAAAGTATCTCCTTTATCCTACAGCGAATCGGATAAAAGAAAGTGGCAGCTCAACTTATTCCTGCTCACTTACTGAATCTCGGACCATGCAATGATCCACGAATAATAAATTATCTGTGAGAAACAGGAGCTCCTATGGATCCCCTACCATCCGGGAATCCTGCCCCAGGAGCTGATAGGACACCTGGTGAGGGGTAGAGTAAGAGAGGGTCAAAGAAAAAGGGTCTGAGGGGAAAAGAATTGAGGGTGATAAAAGGCCTAAAAGGAAAAATAAACCAAGGAAAGTAACCACTGAGCAACTCCAAAAGGCTCTTCATGATATTGAACAGAGTAATAAGGATGGTAATGAGGGAGGGGTTGAAAAATCAAAAGAGGTTGAGCGGACGGGGAGTGAGAAAGGGCAAAAAGAAAACGTTAGCCCTCCACCAACTCTAGGAAGCCACTCAGATGCTCAGACATCTTTTTCATATGAGTTAGAGTCGGCGTCTTTAGAAGAGATCCGCCAAAAACAATTTGAAAGTGAGTCTAGTGCACGTAGGAATTTGGTACAGTCCTATACCGAATGAATAGTGTCTATAGCTCAGACTGCAACAACAAGCGTACAGGAGAGTACAACACCAGAAATCGTCACTCTAACATCACTTGGAAGTCTTGTGACACCAGTCCTCACTACTCAGCCTTCGAGCTCATCAGTGGTGACAACTGAGTTTTTTCAAGAAACTCAGGAAGTTTTCACTAACATTTCTTTGCAGGGCCTCAATATCCCTTCACCAATAACATCAACCCTACCATCAACTCAAGTGTTACACATCTCTCAAACACCACCACATTTTACATCATCACCTCCAAATCTCAACGATTCAACACCACCACTATTATCACCAACAACCACTCAGACTATAACACATCAACTGAATCTTGCTTATCATCAATGGGAGATCAAATTTCATCCTCATCTTCTCTCTGTCACTTTGTCACCAGAAGACTACATCAGAAATGCCATTTTGGTCTACTCAACTCTTTATATCGTATACCGTATTATCCCCCTGATTCCTTGTCGTGCTAACATACCATCTCTTCCAGGCGACATGATGACCCCGATGTCGGCGGTCAACATGAGGGGGAGAATATCGGAGGAAGCTCATATGTGTCTGCTATTCAAAGTAGGATCCAATCACAAAGCCAAACTAGTTCCTCCAGAAAGTAAAAGTAGTTGTTGATAATTATGGCTTACCGAAAGGGGTGATGGAAGGAGTAGAACATGTTGTTGAAGAAGACAATGCAGCTCCTGAAGGATTAGTGTTCACAATCAACTCTGATGACGATGATGATGACTTTGATGAAATAATGTACATATAGAGGTCAAAGAGGTAGAAGAACCTGAAATGACTAAAACAATTGTTTCCTCTGCTCATGCAAGTCCTGAAACTGTGGTTACTTCCGTAGAAACCACTCTTGCAATGGTTATGTACACCGACCCTGTAATTGAAACAATCACTCCACCTACTGAAACAACCACCAAATCTACACCTCGGCTAATTATTCCCAAAATTAAAGGAGAAGAACAAAAATACTTCAGAAACCTGAAACCCAAAACCAAGGCAACCGTTATCATTGAAGGAGCATTCACCAAAGAGAACTATGTGAACTTGGAGGCTCCTAATGAGGATAAATTGGATGAATTTGATCACTTCGTAACCCAAGAGCATACAGGTGAACCTGCTCTGAAATTTCCCAAAACCACCGCTCAACCAACTCCCAAACAATCCACATCATTTGAACCGCAACATGGAGAATACAACAAGCACAAAGAATTAACAATCAATCAAGGCAAACCTTAGGAAGAAAAGGTGCTTCAGGGTTGTTTCCTGGAAGAACAAGCTTACAGAATCTTCATCAACGAAGATAAACTTATAAACCTGCCGGTGGTTGAAAGGTTCAATCCTATTGGATGTATTGATTACTTTGGTGATAGAAATAAACTAAACACATACCAATATCAGAAGCATTTGTTTAAGATCAGAGATGAGTTAGATCTGGTGGATCAAAAACAATATCTAATTTCAATGATCAACAGTGTATACTGCAGGGGTTTGACTGGAAAGTATACGTCTCATTCTTTAAAGTCATTCGATGAAACGATGAAGAGTACGCATTTTTAGAATATGATCTGATCGACCTTAATCCAGTGGATGTGTTATTTGCTTACAATTGGTTAAGGAACAAGATTCGAAAAACTTGGGTGATCGAAACGAAAATTGTAAGGGTTAAAAGGTTAATGAAAGAAAGAATCAAGCTTGCCTCACAATATGATCTTCAGTTAGGTGTCGAATCCATTCGTAAAAAGATCCTGCTTTCTGCACCAAATGAAACAACCCAACCCGTATTCCATACGATAAATTTTTTTTATAATACATATTTACGCGCCAATTAAATATGTAAACCATCCCACAAGTTCCATTTAAATGTACATCAATTTAAATGTTTACAAAAGGCACGAAGGCCATTGATTAAGTTTTATACAAGTTTGACCCACTACAAATGATAGTTTATAATCCAAACGACACTCGAGCATGGTTTGGGGCTAAACTACCCAAAACGTTAGGCTAACTTCGAAGAGCTAACACCAAAAGCACCCCCCGACAACATAAGCGGGAGACCACTAGTCCAAGCGTATGCCCTTACCCTTGTCTAAGCCGGAACCTATAAAATGGTAAAAAACGAGAGGGTAAGCAAGGCTTAGTGAGTGCAACAATTATACATACATATATATAACCTACTTACTTGCAAACACTTACCAAATCCGCATACATACTAGTTACATAATTAGCATACCTTTCACATGTATAACGCTAAGTATCACGATAACAAGGCTAGTATAACAATAGCTTATAACACAACAATACAATATGCTAAAACACAAGTATAACGATGATGTTCACAACATCCGTTGTACTTAAGATCTCAAGGCTAGCCCAACGAATGGTATCGTCAACATCGAACTTAAATCCCATTCGCCTATATTAATGTGGTATCGTCAACACCGAACTTTAAACCCACATATGAGGTATCGTCAACAACGAACTTTAAACCCTCATCAACGTCACTACAATAATCGTATGGCATCGTTAACATCGAACTTTAATTCCATACGTATGAGGTATCGTCAACAACGAACTTTAAACCCTCATCCACAATGTAATATACTCTAGGGTATGGTATCATCAACATCGAACTTTAACCCACACCCCACAAGCAAATAAATCATATACATGCATATATAATTATTCCACTCACCTTAATACTTCGGTGGTGATTTAAATGCTTCCGTACACCTCGAGCAAAGTACCTAATACATAGGTACACATTTAATACACAACTAATGGCATTTACCACATTACTTCCACTTGAGCATTTAATGTCCTAATTTGCATTAAATGACTCAACTACTCACAACCGCCCATAAATGGCCAAGACTCGACTTTAATCACTAAGACTAGCGAATTAAAGTCTATTAACTTCAATTAACATAAAACTTATGGTAATCCATACCCATTTCATCTAATTAGGTCAACTAGTACATTTTGACCCATTTTATATCACTTAAACTCACAATCAAGTCAAACTTACCCATTAACACTTCTTTCATAAATCTTAAAGTGTATTAGTGACTAACAACACCAATTGACACTTACAACCTCAAATCACAAGGCCAAAACCCTAGATTGTGGCTATTAGGGTTTCATTACAACAACATAACCCAAACTCACCCATTTTACCCTCAAATGGGTCATACAATTCTCTAGTAACCAAAACCCTAGCCATTAACCAATTAAAACTTAAATCATAAGGTTAGAACTTACCAAGATTATCTTCTTATAGCTAGTAACAAGGAGAACAACTTTAATTCTCGCTCCTAGGTTTGATTCACAAATCTCCAACTCCAAATCTCAAGATTAAGCTAAGTGGGTTTTGTGTTTTGGGAGAAAAATTGGAAAGAAAATAGAAAAGGAAATGAAATAAATGGATATGTGGTGGAGAGTTAATGCCCCCATCAGATCCATATGTCAATTTACCATTTTGCCCCTTAAAATCCCTTAAAATGAGCTAAGTTCGACACCAGTTCAGCAGAACTGTCGCGGCGCGGCCTCAATCGTCGCGGCACGACACATAAAGGGAAAATAGGCCCTTCTTAACCCAATCCCTGATCCAGGTTTGCTTTGTTTGTCGCGGCGCGGTCCAGCCCATCGCGGCGCGGCGTTTGCCTGAGCCTGGTCACTTTGACCATTTAACACAAAACGATGGTTCAAACAACTAGCACACCCCATTCACTCTTCCTATGCACACCTAAGCTTCAACCTTAAGTCCTGCACGACTCAACTCCATCGCGACACGTACATATACACGTTCATACATGTATTCTCAAATATATATATATATATATATATATATATATATATATATATATATATATATATATATATATATATACACACACACACACATATATAAATACACTCACATACATGTACCAACTCATAAACTAACACTATGGCTCATTTAATCACATAAACGAACATGATATAATCGTGCTAATAATTAAGTTTGTACCTTTAAATATGTACGGGAAAAATGGGGTGTTACAACTCTCCCCCACTTGAATCAGAGCGCGTCCTCGTGATCCAAGCTGCATGACAAGAACGAAGATAAACCAACACAAACTCTTCGGGCTCCCAAGTGAACTCGGAACCCTTACTACGACGCCATTGAACTTTAAAAGTCCTTACCTCTTTATGTCTCAATCTTTTGACCTTCTCATCAAGTATGGCAATCGGTTCCTCGATATACTCTAACTTATTATTTAGCTCAATCTCGTCTAATGGCACCCAAGATGAATCATCCGCAAGACACTTACGGAGATGGGAGACATGAAATGTATTATGGATCTCCGCAAGCTCTTCGGGTAATTCCGGACGATACGCGACTTCACCAACACGAGCTAAAACTTTAAATGGTCCAATAAACCGAGGAGCTAACTTTCCTCGTTTTTGAAATCGAATAATACCCTTCCACGGTGAAACTTTGAGCATCACCATGTCACCTTCTTGAAATTCGATCGTTCGTCTACGTTTATCGGCATACAACTTTTGCCTATCTTGAGCCTTTTTCAAATGCTCTCGAATCATATCAATCTTGCTATTCGTCTCTAAAACAAATCGGTACTCCCGATTTCCTTTTGTCCCACTTCACCCCAACAAATCGGGGTTCGACATCTACGCCCATAAAGCATCTCATATGGCGGCATCCCGATACTAGTATGATAACTATTATTGTACGAGAATTCCACCAAAGGCAAATGCTCATCCCAACTACCACCGAAATCAATAATGCACGCACGTAACATATCTTCCAAAGTTTGATTCGTACGTTCGGTTTGACCGTCCGTTTGAGGATGATATGTCATGCTTAATTTTAACTGCGTACCCATATCTTCATGAAATTTCTCCCAAAACCGAGATGTAAAACGGGTATCTCTATCCGAAATAATAGATATAGGAACTCCGTGTCGAGAGATAACTTCCTTGATAAACAACTTAGCCAAGGTCTCCGACGATATTGCTTCTTTAATGGGAAGAAACAAAGAGCTTTTCGTCAATCGATCAACTATAACCCAAATCGAATCAAACTGGGTTCTCGCCGTTTTAGGTAACTTTGTGATGAAATCCATGGTAATGTGCTCCCATTTCCATTTTGGGTTTTCTAACGGTTGTAACTTACCATACGGCTTTTGGTGCTCGGCCTTAGCTTGCAAACACGTGACGCATTGCTCAACATACTTCACAACATCACGTTTCATGCCCGGCCACCAATAATCTTTCCTTAAATCAAGATACATTTTCGTCGCGCCCGGATGAATGGAATACTTTGACTTATGTGTTTCATCGAGTAGCACTTGTCGGTAATCACCCATCTTAGGCACCTACACTCTTCCTTGAAAAGACAACAAACTACGCGAGCCCATAGTAATGAACTCCGATTGTCCCACAATTCGCTTCGCATGCTTGTTGTGAACGTAAGACTCTATTTGAATCACACCGAGTTTTTCAAGAAAATCGTTAGTAATAATCATACGTAACAATCCCAATCGTAATGCCGGGTGATGACTCTTTCGACTTAACGCATCCGCGACCACATTCTCCGTGCCCGGATGATAAAGTATTTCACAATCATAATCTTTCACCACATCCATCCACCTACGTTGACGATAATTCAAATCTCGTTGATTAAAGAGGTGTTTCAAACTCTTATGATCCGAATAAATCGTACACTTGACACCATACAAGTAATGGCGCCAAATTTTCAACGCATGCACAACCGCCGCCAACTCAAGATCATGAGTCGGATATCTCGTCTCGTGTTCCTTTAATTGTCGAGAGGCATAAGCGATGACTTTACCTCTTTGCATTAGAACACACCCGAGTCCATTTAACGAAGCATCACAATAAACAGTCATGTCTTCCACTCCTTCCGACAACACTAACACCGGAGCTTGACACAACTTCTCTTTTAACAATTTAAAAGCAATTTCTTGCTCGTTCTCCCAATTAAACCTCGCGTTCTTCCTTGTTAATTTCGTCAACGAAGAAGCGATCTTAGAAAAGTCTTGGATAAATAAACGATAATAACCGGCCAATCCGAGAAAACTTCGGACCTCCGTAGGCGTAGTCGGTTGTCTCCAACTCTTCACCGTCTCTATCTTCCCCGGATCCACTTGAATTCCCTCCTTGTTCACAATATGACCAAGGAATTGAACTTTCCTTAGCCAAAATTCACATTTGGAGAACTTAGCATACAACTACTCCTTTCGTAATGTCTTCAATACTTCACGCAAATGACGTTCATGTTCGTTCATACTCTTTGAATAAACAAGTATGTCGTCAATGAACACAATTACCGACTTGTCCAACATAGGTTGGCACACTCGGTTCATAAGATCCATGAATGCCGCCGGTGCATTCGTAAGACCAAAAGGCATAACTACGAACTCAAAATGCCTATAACGTGTTCGAAAAGCCATTTTCTCAATATCTTCCTCACGGACCCACATTTGGTGATAGCCGGACTGTAGGTCGATCTTAGAGAAATACGTCGCACCTTGGAGTTGGTCAAACAAATCGTCAATCTGAGGCAATGGATAACGATTCTTGATCGTCACCTTATTCAACTCCCGGTAATCGATGCACATTCGCATGCTACCATCCTTCTTCTTCACAAATAAAATCAGAGCGCCCCATGGCGAAGCACTCAGTCGAATAAAACCCTTCTCGAGCAACTCTTGGGTTTGATTTAACAACTCTTGCATTTCCGTCGGTGCTAAATGATAAGGATTTTTAGCAATGGGAGTAGCTCCCGGAACCAACTCAATGCGAAATTCAACTTGTCTTTCCGCCGGAACACCCAGTAACTCGTCCGGAAAAATGTCTTCGAATTCCCTAACCACCAAAATTTCACGAATAGGTGGTGACTCATCACGAGTATCAACAACATGGGCAAGAAAAGCCAAGCCACCACTAACAAGAAAATGACGTGCCCGTGCAAAAGAACATATCGGCACAAGTCTTCTTCGTCTATCGCCATGAATAATCAACTCTCCCCCACTTGGGGTCTTCACACGTATAAACTTTTCATGGCATGCAATATCGGCTCTATTTCGATCGAGCCAATCCATACCAACAACGATATCAAAATCGCCCAAAGTCATAGGGATGAGATCAATTTTAAAGTTTTCGGCACCAAAAACGACATCACAATTCTTACACACATCAACCACTAGCACCGTTTTGTCGTCCACTATTTCGACTTCTACCAGACGGCTTAACTTAGCTAACGGTCTATCAAGTTTAGGCACAAATTTTGGAGACACAAACGACAAATTTGTACCGCTATCAAAAAGAATCCTTGCCGGATTAGAATTAACCAAGAAGGTACCTGAGACAACTTCGTTGGATTGCTTGGCTTCATTGTTAGTCTTCAAATAGTTTCGACCTCGAGCCGTACCCGCCGCCTTCTCTAGCCTTTTAACATTATCGTTGTTCAAATCGGGACACTCTGACTTTCGGTGTCCTTCTTTGTTGTAATTAAAACAAGTGAGCTTGTTTGTTGAATTTGGCTTCGGACAATCTCGAGCCATATGTCCACGTACCCCACAATTGTAGCAAGTAGGGACAAAGTTCCCAAAACCACCGGTAGCGCCCTTCTTCACACTATTGACACTTTCGGAACCCTTTTTGTTCTTGTTCTTTTTATTTGAAAAGTTTGAATAGCTCGAACCTTCAAACTTTCTTTTCAAAAAAGTGAAATCGCTTTTTCTTGGAACCTCCGGCTCAAAACCCCGAGCCAACTCGAATATCTCTTCAAAAGTCTTAGCCATTCCCGGACTAATCTTACCCTTGAACTCGTCGTTCAAGGTACGGTAGAAATCTTTCATTAGCTTGTGATCGTCACCAACATATTCCGGGCAAAAGCGAGTCTTTGCCAAAAAGGTAGACTTGAGAGTAACCAAGTCCATCGAACCTTGTTGCAAATGATGCAACTCGTCCTGGATTCTATCAAGGTCGGAAGAAGTCCAGTATTCTTGGAAGAATTCCTTCTTAAACTCCTCCCATGTCAAGCTCATGCATTGCTCTTCGCCATATAAATTGATTTTATCGTCCCTCCACAACTTGCCTTCTTCACGTAACATGCTAGACCCATACCTCATCTTCTTCTCAGGAGGACACTCCGCGGTATGGAACGCCCCCTCGATATCGAAAATCCAACAAGTGCTTTTCAATGGATCCCTCACCCCATTAAACATCGGAGGTTGAGTATCCTTGAAATTTTTGTAGTGGAAGTCCCGTCTTCCTTCACCTCCTTCACCACGAGGATAAATGTTTCTAGCTTCAAGAGCCTCTTCGATAGTGGCCTTCATTCGTTTATTTATCAAATCGGTCACTTGTCCATCGACCGAATCTTGGAAGACCTTTTGGACGTCCGTAAGGAAATCCGCTTTTAACTTTTTAAAGACGGCCTTAACCTTGGCCGAAAATTCGGGGTCCTCGCTTGTACCACCGATATCATTATCGTGTCCGTTTCTCGTCTTCATTCTATAAAACGGAAAGGGTTAAACCATGAACGAAAAGCATAACACATAAGTATATACATGCGTACCACACTACCCCATCTTGCTCAACAATCATCGTACATTACTCGTTTGACACGATTTGCACCCGTAACAATGGTAGCTAATCGTTGCTACGTGAGCACGTCGCATTAACTCGCTAGTACAACGTCCATCTTGCTTGATGATTGCTAAACACAACACAAAACAATTAGCACAAGGTTAGCTCACATAAACCAAAGCACTAACAATTCCCGATTAGACCCAAAGTCCTACAAGTCCCGCATAAAGCGCTCACACAATAAAGTCTAAGTCTAGGCACCTATCTCGTGTCGCCTAAATCCCTTAGACCATGCTCTGATACCACTTGAAACAACCCAACCCATATTCCATACGATAAATTTTTTTTTTTATAATACATATTTACTCGCCAATTAAATATGTAAACCATCCCACAAGTTCCATTTAAACGTACATCAATTTAAATGTTTACAAAAGGCACGAAGGCCATTGATTAAGTTTTATACAAGTTTGACCCACTACAAATGATAGTTTATAATCCAAACGACACTCGAGCATGGTTTGGGGCTAAACTACCCAAAATGTTAGGCCAACTTCGAAGAGCTAACACCAAAAGCACCCCCCGACAACATAAGCAGGAGACCACTAGTCCAAGTGTATGCCCTTACCCTTGTCCAAGCCGGAACCTATAAAATGGTAAATAACGAGAGGGTAAGCAAGGCTTAGTGAGTGCAACAATTATACATACATATATATAACTACTTACTTACAAACACTTACCAAATCCGCATACATACTAGTTACATAATTAGCATACCTTTCACATGTATAACGCTGATGATGTAGCGTGAGGGTACGAAATAGTATTATTTTTAATACAAAATACTACAAAATATGACACAAGTTTTATTAATTTACGGATGGGATATACCTAAACCTTGCTACAACACTATAGGCAGTGTACCTAATCGTAGAGTAGTGTAGTTTTTAGTAAGTCCGGTTCGTTCCACCGGGAGCTGGTGATACTTACTATTTTTTTAACTATATTTATATAAAATATATATAATTATATAAGTAGTAATATTATTATAAAAGGGGGGTTTTACCGTTTAATGACCGGTTTGTCGATTCTATATTTTAAGCGTAAAGATAAATGACGATAATTAAAGTGCGTAAAATAATGACAATAAATAAAATGACAGTAAATAAAATTGCGAGTAATAAAATGACAGTAAATAAAGATACGATGAGAAATATAATAAAAGAATTATGCTTATTTAAACTTCCGTAATCATGATGTTTGACGTGTTGATTTTAATTTATTACCAGGGGTTAATTGTCCTTTGTCCTGGTTTATTTGATACGTCTATCTGGTTTTTGTCCATAATAGTCCATCGGTCATAAATATAAAGTGCGAGTATCCTCGTCAAATTACCCTTATACCCGAAGTCAAATATTCCAACTGATTAAGGATTTAAACTGTGACGCAGTTATCACTTCTGTCAACAATTACACCAGTTATCACTGTATGTAATCCACCCCTGTTTTAATTAGTTTATGAATATTAATTCATCCACTTGATCAGAATGAATAATCAATTACCCAACCCAATTGATTAATTAAATGATTATAACAGATTCCATATGAACGTCACTAAATAGGACAACCATAATCATTATTAATTATTAGGTTAATTAATTTGAAGATAGGTTCGACAGACTCCAATGAGTTGTCACTCAATTAGACAATACCCCCCATCTATTAATAGTCAATAGTCCAATTTCCACAAGTGTCGGTCTTTTGCCCAAACCTTAATTATGGTCCAAAGTTCAATAACCCCATCTTAATATTTTAGCCTAACATCACGATTACTTCGTTTTAAATAAGCATAATAATAACTTAGCTACGAGACATTAATGTAAAAAGGTTGAACATAACTTACAATGATTAAAAATAGCGTAGCGTTACACGGACAGAATTTCGACTTACACACTCAAACGATCTCTATCATAAATCTTATTATTATCAAAATTTAAAATTAAAATTAAGATTATTGTTATATCTTATTAAGTTAACATTATGATAGAGATATAGAATATAGATATTGGATATTAGATATAGATATTTGATCGATATATAGATAAAAAGAGGATAGAAAAAGTTGTGTTTTCATCGATCGAATACACTGCCTTTTATAGGCGAATTCTGAATTTGATTTTTCACTTACGACCCCTGAACTATGCTCAATTAACAACTTTTTATTATTTAATATTATTCTTATTATGAATTATTTAAATATTATATTTTATTCTTGTGCATAGTTGACTCGTAATTTTTACACCGTTGCGTCGAGCGTTGAGAGTTGACTCATGTCCCGGTTTCGGATTTTCGAACGTCCTTGCGTACAATTTAATATCTTGTACTTTGCGTTTTGTAACTTGTACTCTTGTCATTTTTAGACGTTCTTCATCAATAATTTGAACCTTTTTAATTGTATGTTGTACTTTTGAGCTTTTTGGACCTTTGTGTCTTCAATTCGTCGTTTTCGCCTTTTGTCTTCGCACTTATTTAATATAAACGAATATTACTTGAAAATGGAACAATTGTAACTAAAATCTTGTCTTTCTTGGGGGATTTTGCTATGAAATATATGTTCCTTTTTAGCCTTATCAATATCCCCACACTTGAGCGTTGCTTGTCCTCAAGCAATACAGTCTTGAAATAATATAATACATCACACGAATCACTTCTTTATTCTTCACACTTTGTACATCAGTGATTTTGATAGAGCGGTATAAACAATGATATTAACAATAGAACCATGGTTAAAGGTGGGTGTGTCATCCACAGTTGCCTTGGGTTTAGGTCAACGACACTTGCAATCAAATAGCCGATTTACTTTCGGTTTCCAAAGCAAAGTGCACATTTGAAAGGCGGTTTACAGTCCCACATGACTATAAAAATGTAGATCCTTTAGGAAATTGGATCTTTATGAAAACATTTGATCTTTTAAAAATTCAAGCTAGATTTTACCCTAGATAAGTTTTCTGATTTGATCCACCATCGGTGTTGCAAAATATATTTGTGGATCAATATTTTGGCTAAAAACATTTAGGTTCATGTAATCCACTGCTATCCCGGTATCGGAAAGCACACATCCAGTTTACTTGTTCCGTATATTACCTTTCGGTAAACTACCGCCCGGTTGTAAAGGAAAGCGATGAACAAGAAACTGTTAAGGCAATGTCCCGTGACATGCAGATGATTATGGTCTTATTAACGTGTCGGATGCTAGAACTATCCTTAGTAGGAGCGATAGTAAAGATCATCCTATAATTTTTCGGTCTGGCACAAGGTCCTGTCTCCGACCATGCTATGCAACCACCGTTCTTACGGTTGACACCCGATTTGGTTCAGGTGACCTAATGAATTCCAGGTGAATTTCTTAGGATTTTACGTTCAATGGTAATGAACGCATTGAAAATGGTTTTTCAGAAAACAAATCGGTTTGTATTTTTGATCAAAATATTTTCTCGTTCATGCTCGAGTTTAGATATCATCGAATTCCATGAGTTTGAATTCTCAATCTTTAAGGTCAATCTCTAGGATTGAGTATTATCAGTCTTAAAAGCTGATTTTTAATCTTTAAGGAGATTATCCTTTTCTGGGGATCTGATTCATTAGTCTTATCAAGCTAATTTGCACGGTGCCTCCCCATTGTACGAGATAAATCCTTCTCATGGTTAGGATAAATCTGACCACTTGGCGACCCTGTTTGATGCTGAGGTCCGTGGATTTCCTGCTGATTTTAGTGATGACTTTTCTAGATTTTTCGTCAACCTACAGCTGGTCTGGACGACAACTTCATGACCTAAATCAAGAAGCGCGTTTCTTTTTCGGAAGACTTTACTTCCTTTTAATGATGGAATTGATTCATCGTGTAGATCCATCTTTCTTACAGTAAATCGGGTAAAACTGATTAAAATCGTCCAAAACAAAAGTACCTGTAATAACTTTACAGAAACATGTGATAGATAGTTTTTAATTTAATAACTTGGTACATTCTCCCCACACTTAGTTTCTTTCTTTGCTTTTTTTATTCTCCTTTATTCCATTTTAAATGAATTCAATCGTTTTAGGGTGTTTCTCAATTTATGTCCTTTCCGAGGTAACGATAATTTCGGCATTAACACCTAGTTTTATCGTTCATAAATATGTATAAACATGATTTTGAATTCATTTAGTTAAAAAATTTTAAAATTTTCATAATATTTAGAAAATAAGCCAAGTATAAACCCGAGAGAATTTATAACCCTTCCCCACACTTGAGATCATGCAATGCCCTCATTTGCATGAAATCAGACTATAATTATAAATTCATGAGGGTGATTAGTGTAGGAAAGTGATTAAAAATACCCAGTTTGTAATTACAAAGCTCGTCGAATGATAGATGGCTCGCCTCATCGTTCATTCCTTCATCTATTATATCACATTTATTATTTTGCGTCTTGTTGTCAAAATTAGTAGTTTTTGCTGAACTTAATGACAGTCTTTGAAAGTACATTGTTTTACCCTGTTTTGTACATAATAAAATACAAACATACATATACATATTTTTGAAGTTTGGTATATTACCCTACTTTCAAAAATTTATAATATTTAATATTTTTTTTGGCATACTTTAAATCAATAAAATTAAAAATAATGATAACAAAATTTGTCGTCCCGCCCTCGGGTAAAGCAATTTCGGCTCAACGACCTAGTCTTTAACTCACGACGAATTTTAGAAATCATTTTTTAAACTTAATGAATTAAAGTAAATTTTGTTTTTAAAAACTTAAATTAAAATGCATATTAATTTCATAAAAAAACCTACAAAACAAAAATTCAGAATGGAGGGAGAAAACTAGTTCTTTAGTGTCTGCTAGCGGAAAAGACCAATCGGGTTCCATTCTCGGAACTACACGAGAACAGAACAACTAACTCTAGATAGCATTTTCTTTTTAGAACATTTGAATCTCCCCACACTTAGGTAGCCGTGGTGTCAAAATTGTGATTAACTTCATCGTTAATTTCTCTTGGTCCATAATCAACTTGCATATCCGTGACTTTTTCTTTAAGCCATTGGTCGGATTCCTGTGTAATATCCACAATTTCAACTAGTTTCTCCTTTTCTTTAGGTGATAGATTGGATACTAACCGGTTACATAACTTAAAGTTCCCCTTGGTTCTAGCATCGCGAATCCGTTTAATAAGTTTCTTCATTGAACTATTAATAACGGGATCATTTAATTTCGTATCAACAACGGGGTTCTTTGTTATCAAGTCATCATTAGGCGTTACTTCATTTTCCCCACACTTACGCGTTTTATTATTGTTAAGCACTACCGTTGGAGTTGGTAAAACAACATGGTTCTTACCAATCATTTTTTCTGGTTCAACGGTCTTGGTTGGTGGAGATTTAGACTTTCGAATCATAAAGGTGATAGATTTGTCACCACTTTTAAGTGTCATTCTTCCATTTCCTACATCAAATAACGCCCCGGTGGACGCAAAGAATGGTCGACCTAAAATTAGAGGAATGTTTGGGTCCTCTTCTATGTCAATGACAATGAATTCGACTAGAAAGGTTAAATTACCTACTTGAACGGGTAGGTTGTCAGCAATTCCAACTGGGTGCTTAATGGTTTGATCAAGGAGTCGAACACTCATATCCGTTGGAGTTAACTCACCTACACCTAATCTCTTATATAAGGAAAAAGGCATAACACTCACACTCGCACCTAAATCTGCTAGTGCATCATACATGACACAATCGCTAAGTAGACAAGGAACAATAAATTCACCCGGATCACCTACTCTTGGTGGAGGTTTTGGTGGAACTGTCTTCACCGGGTTTACTTCTACGGTTTTTGTTTCTTGCACTTTCTTATACTTCTTCTTCTTCTTCTTCTTTCTAATGGTATCACCAACTTTATTACCTATTACTTGCTCATACTCAACTCCTTTTCTTGGAAACGGGATGGGTGGTTTATATGGTGCCACCACTGGCTTTACATACTCTGGTGGTGGTGGTGTAACTTCTTCATTGTTACTCACATCTAAAACCTTCCCAACTTCTGGAGCTGGTTTTTCAGAATTTGTTGATACCATGTTAACATTCTCATTCCGAGGATTTACTTCAGGATTACTCGGTAGCTTTCCTTGTTCCCTCTTACTTATCATGCTAGCAAGAGTACCTACGTGTTTTTCTAGATTCAAAATGGAAGCTTGTTGAGTTCTTAATGACTGATCAAACCTCTCATTCGTTTGGGTTTGAGATGTAATAAATTGTGTTTGAGATTCAACTAGCTTTGCCATCATTTCTTCTAGATTTGGCTTTTTCTCTTCTGTTTGATGTGATGGTTTATATAAGCCAGGTCTTTGTTGATTGAAAGTGTTGTTTTGAGTTGGTTGGTTATTCGGACCTTGTTGGTTATACCAGTTATTTTCGGGTCCTTTTGGATTGTAAAAAATGTTTTGATTTCGATTGAAGTTCAAATTTGGCGGTTGATAATTATTTTGATAATTATTTCCCGGCCTTTGGTTCATATAGGAAACATTCTCTCGTTGTTCCATCGTTGGTTCAATGTGACAATCTTTCGTTAAGTGTGGTCCACCGCATTGCTCACAACTAATTCGTATTGCGTGAATATGTTTATTCATCTTTTCCATTCGTCTCTCGAAAGCATCTATTTTTGCGGAAACGGAATCAAAGTTATGGCTAGAATCGGCTCTAGCCGCTTTAGATGATCGAAAGATATCTTTTTCTTGGTGCCACTCATGCGAGTGGGAGGCTGTGTTATCAATAATTTTGTAAGCTTCAGTTGTGGTTTTCTTCATAATGGATCCACCAGCGGTTATGTCGATGTCTTTTCGTGTGGCGATGTCTACGCCTTTATAGAAGATTTGTACTATTTGAAAAGTATCTAATCCGTGTTGAGGACATCCTCTCAACATCCTTCCGAATCTTGTCCACGCCTCATATAATGTTTCATTTGGCTTTTGTGTGAACGTAACAATTTCTCCTTGAAGTCTCACGACTTTGGATGCCGGAAAGAATTGTTTAAGAAATTTTTCAACTAAAACATCCCATGTGTCAATCGCCCCTTCAGGTAACGATTCTAACCAATCTTTGGCTTCTCCCTTTAAAGTCCAGGGAAACAACATGAGATAGATCTGTTCATCCTCCACTTCTCGGATTTTGAATAGTGTACAGATCCTATTAAAGGTACGAAGATGTTCGTTTGGATCTTCATTCGGTGCACCACTGAATTGGCATTGGTTAGTCACCATATGTAGAATTTGTCCTTTGATTTCATAATCTGGTGCATTAACGTTTGGTTGAGTAATTGCATGACCTTGGCCGGTGCGTTTGGCTCTCATTCGGTCTTCCATACTTAGAGGTTCTAGATTTTCCATGATTGGAAGTGTTGTTTCCGAATCACTAGAGGTTTCTGATTTAATGGTTTCTTCCTCAACAATCTCTGTTTGAATGATTGGTGGTTCCGGAGGAATAATTAGTGGATCAGGGTCTCGGAATTGTCCCTGAGTATTCTCCGGATTCTCAATTGTGAGGTTGGTTTCAAAAACTGGATTATCGGAAATTTGAGTATTTGGAGTACTTGGTCGACTTGATGACGATTCTAAAGAAAAATCAATGGCGGCGATATTTGCTAAATGCCTTGATCGAGTTACAGGCGGTGATCGTATGACAGGCGGTGAACGTCTTGCTCGGTGCATTCACAGAATATCCTATTAGTTATAAAAATAATAAGAAAAACTTAAATAAGCTATCCAATTAATAGACTTTTCTGATTTTTGCCCACGTTTCGAATAGCCAAAAGATGCAGCAGAGGGGCAGGATTCGTTTGGTCTCAATATAATTGAGTACTGTTTGGCTCCAATAACCCGGTCCACGTACAAATCCAACTATTACTACGAACCAGAAAATTTTGATGTCTATCAATTTAACCACTTAAAATAAATTTTCGTAATTTTAAGAAATTTAGAGAAGAAGTAGAAAAAAATCTAAGTCCTAAAAACTAGAATGGCGAGAAATAAGAGAGAAAAAGAGCGTCGAAAAGTGTCGAAAAATGAAAAAGACGAAGGGTGGTTTGTAAACACGCGGTTAATCCAACCTTATAACGATCACTATCTTAAAATTAAAGCTACAAATGGAGATCACTAATTGGAATTGTAATTGATACATAGGTAAACGCGTCGAAAAATAAAAATAAGAAAATAGCGCGAAAAATGGCGTCGCAAAATTCTAAAGCACCTAAAACTTAGTCTAAGGAATAAGCACTTAAGGGATTTTACGGCAAAGCCTAAAAATCTAAAAATGAAAATAACTATGGCAACACTAAACTTAATACTAAAAGTTGTGACTGAGTCTAAAAATCTAAAGGTAATAAAACTTAAAATAAATTTTTTTTTTTTACGTTTTTGTTTTTTTTTTTTACGTTTTTTTTTTTTTTTTTTTTACGTTTTTGTTTTTTTTTTTACGTTTTTTTTTACGTTTTTTTTTTTATATTTTTGCAAATATAAATTAAAAATATAGCGTTTTAGTGTTCCCCGGCAGCAGCGCCAAAAACTTGATGATGTAGCGTGAGGGTACGAAATAGTATTATTTTTAATACAAAATACTACAAAATATGACACAAGTTTTATTAATTTACGGATGGGATATACCTAAACCTTGCTACAACACTATAGGCAGTGTACCTAATCGTAGAGTAGTGTAGTTTTTAGTAAGTCCGGTTCGTTCCACAGGGAGCTGGTGATACTTACTATATTTTTAACTATATTTATATAAAATATATATAATTATATAAGTAGTAATATTATTATAAAAGGGGGGTTTTACCGTTTAATGACCGGTTTGTCGATTCTATATTTTAAGCGTAAAGATAAATGACGATAATTAAAGTGCGTAAAATAATGACAATAAATAAAATGACAGTAAATAAAATTGCGAGTAATAAAATGACAGTAAATAAAGATACGATGAGAAATATAATAAAAGAATTATGCTTATTTAAACTTCCGTAATCATGATGTTTGACGTGTTGATTTTAATTTATTACCATGGGTTAATTGTCCTTTGTCCTGGTTTATTTGATACGTCTATCTGGTTTTTGTCCATAATAGTCCATCGGTCATAAATATAAAGTGCGAGTATCCTCGTCAAATTACCCTTATACCCGAAGTCAAATATTCCAACTGATTAAGGATTTAAACTGTGACGCAGTTATCACTTCTGTCAACAATTACACCAGTTATCACTGCATGTAATCCACCCCTGTTTTAATTAGTTTATGAATATTAATTCATCCACTTGATCAGAATGAATAATCAATTACCCAACCCAATTGATTAATTAAATGATTATAACAGATTCCATATGAACGTCACTAAATAGGACAACCATAATCATTATTAATTATTAGGTTAATTAATTTGAAGATAGGTTCGACAGACTCCAATGAGTTGTCACTCAATTAGACAATACCCCCCATCTATTAATAGTCAATAGTCCAATTTCTACAAGTGTCGGTCTTTTGCCCAAACCTTAATTATGGTCCAAAGTTCAATAACCCCATCTTAATATTTTAGCCTAACATCACGATTACTTCGTTTTAAATAAGCATAATAATAACTTAGCTACGAGACATTAATGTAAAAAGGTTGAACATAACTTACAATGATTAAAAATAGCGTAGCGTTACACGGACAGAATTTCGACTTACACACTCAAACGATCTCTATCATAAATCTTATTATTATCATAATTTAAAATTAAAATTAAGATTATTGTTATATCTTATTAAGTTAACATTATGATAGAGATATAGAATATAGATATTGGATATTAGATATAGATATTTGATCGATATATAGATAAAAAGAGGATAGAAAAAGTTGTGTTTTCATCGATCGAATACACTGCCTTTTATAGGCGAATTCTGAATTTGATTTTTCACTTACGACCCCTGAACTATGCTCAATTAACAACTTTTTATTATTTAATATTATTCTTATTATGAATTATTTAAATATTATATTTTATTCTTGTGCATAGTTGACTCGTAATTTTTACACCGTTGCGTCGAGCGTTGAGAGTTGACTCATGTCCCGGTTTCGGATTTTCGAACGTCCTTGCGTACAATTTAATATCTTGTACTTTGCGTTTTGTAACTTGTACTCTTGTCATTTTTAGACGTTCTTCATCAATAATTTGAACCTTTTTAATTGTTTGTTGTACTTTTGAGCTTTTTGGACCTTTGTGTCTTCAATTCGTCGTTTTCGCCTTTTGTCTTCGCACTTATTTAATATAAACGAATATTACTTGAAAATGGAACAATTGCAACTAAAATCTTGTCTTTCTTGGGGGATTTTGCTATGAAATATATGTTCCTTTTTAGCCTTATCAAACGCTAAGTATCACGATAACAAGGCTAGTATAACAATAGCTTATAACACAACAATACAATATGCTAAAACACAAGTATAACGATGATGTTCACAACATCCGTTGTACTCAAGATCTCAAGGCTAGCCCAACGAATGGTATCGTCAACATCGAACTTAAATCCCATTCGCCTATATTAATGTGGTATCGTCAACACCGAACTTTAAATCCACATATGAGGTATCGTCAACAACGAACTTTAAACCCTCATCAACGTCACTACAATAATCGTATGGCATCGTCAACATCGAACTTAAATTCCATACGTATGAGGTATCATCAACAACGAACTTTAAACCCTCATCCACAACGTAATATACTCTAGGGTATGGTATCGTCAACATCGAACTTTAACCCATACCCCACAAGCAAATAAATCATATACATGCATATATAATTATTCCACTCACCTTAACACTTCGGTGGTGATTTAAATGCTTCCGTACACCTCGAGCAAAGTACCTAATACATAGGTACACATTTAATACACAACTAATGGCATTTACCACATTACTTCCACTTGAGCATTTAATGTCTCAATTTGCATTAAATGACTCAACTACTCACAACCGTCCATAAATGGCCAAGACTCGACTTTAATCACTAAGACTAGCGAATTAAAGTCTATTAACTTCAATTAACACAAAACTTAGGGTAATCCATACCCATTTCATCTAATTAGGTCAACTAGTACATTTTGACCCATTTTATATCACTTAAACTCACAATCAAGTCAAACTTACCCATTAACACTTCTTTCATAAATGTTAAAGTGTATTAGTGACTAACAACACCAATTGACACTTACAACCTCAAATCACAAGGCCAAAACCCTAGATTGTGGCTATTAGGGTTTCATTACAACAACATAACCCAAACTCACCCATTTTACCCTCAAATGAGTCATACAATTCTCTAGTAACCAAAACCCTAACCATTAACCAATTAAAACTTAAATCATAAGGTTAGAACTTACCAAGACTATCTTCTTATAGCTAGTAACAAGGAGAACAACTTTAATTCTCGCTCCTAGGTTTGATTCGCAAATCTCCAACTCCAAATCTCAAGATTAAGCTAAGTGGGTTTTGTGTTTTGGGAGAGAAATTGGAAAGAAAATAGAAAAGGAAATGAAATAAATGGATATGTGATGGAGAGTTAATGTCCCCATCAGATCCATATGTCAATTTACCATTTTGCCCCTTAAAATCCCTTAAAATGAGCTAAGTTCGACACCAGTTCAGCAGAACTATCGCGGCGCGGCCTCAATCGTCGCGGCGCGACACATAAAGGGAAAATAAGCCCTTCTTAACCCAATCACTGATCCAGGTTTGCTTTGTTTGTCGCGGCGCGGTCCTGCCCATCGCGGCGCGGCGTTTTCCTGAGCCTGGTCACTTCGACCATTTAACACAAAACGATGGTTCAAACAACTAGCACACCCCATTCACTCTTCCTATGCACGCTTAAGCTTCAACCTTAAGTCCCGCACGACTCAACTCCATCGCGACACGTACATATACACGTTCACACATGTATTCTCAAATATATATATATATATATATACATATATATATACACTCACATACATGCACCAACTCATAAACTAACACTATGGCTCATTTAATCACATAAACGAACAAGATATAATCGTGCTAATAATTAAGTTTGTACCTTTAAATATGTACGGGAAAAATGGGGTGTTACACCAAATAAACCATTGAAACCTTGGACTTATCTGCTTTCAAGATATGTTACTGCAAGGACGCTCCAAAAGAAGGCATCATCTTTCGCAACAAAATCAAGAAGCCAATCTTTATCCGCAAATCCGAACTTTCTAAGTACTCAGATGGAACACTGAAGTGTGCCCTAAAATTCTTTGATATATGCAAGAGGACAGGGAACATCGGGAACTACCAAAAGCTGATGATGAATGAAATGTTAAACCACATTAATGAAGTTCTTGAGTTCAGGTTATACATGAGGCAGTTTGATACCTCACTGGGAATAAACAAGAAGAAGAACTACTTCACGGGTTCGCAGTTTGTGCCAAAGTTCGAATACAAAATCAACAGCCTCAAGAGGTTCATCATCCCAAAGCACTATGAAAGAAACTACCTACCAGGGAGTGATGTGATTAGGGCACAACAAGCTGAGGAAGAAGCTAAGAGAAAGGCCGTTAAGAGTGCAAGTCAAGGGTGATTGAGGAATGGTGATAATTTTTTAAAATCCCACGCCAAGGAGGAGATTATTGACAATGTAATTGGGAAGATTACCAATTTTTCGATGAATCGGATCCCGATGAGGATTTCGATGATGTTATAGAAATTACCTCAACCCAATTTAATAAAGCGAAAGAAAATAATAAGGGAAAAGGTATAAAAATAGAGAAACCCGATTCCAACCCCGATGAACTTTATATGTATCGACAACATCTGTATTTTCTAAAATGTAACAATGACCCGGGAACCTCTAAACCACCAGATTTTTCTAAACCATTATGGAAAATGACAGCTCGTATTAGAGGAACACCATATATTCCTAGAAAATTAGGAAAACGAACCAAGTCCGAAGAAGAAGAAACCAGTGATTCAGATTAGAAGGTTGTAATCATGTTGTGTATTATATGTATTGTAGTGTGCTTGTACTTTTATGTTCTATGTAAAAATTGCTTGTATTGTTTGTTAATTATCTTTTACGAATCTAATCCTTGTCTATTTTACAGTATAAAAACAAAATGGACGTTAAGGGTAGACAACCGAATATTTTAGAAGACCTACCAGAGGATATGATTGACGAAATCTTGTCTAGAGTCGGTCAGAATTCATCAGCACATTTAGTTATGGCGAAATTAACTTGTCAAACATTTGAAAGACTTTCCAGAAATGCCTTAGTTTATAAAAGGCTTTCCTTTGATAGGTGGGGTATATCACATTGGGGAGACCGTAAGTTACGCCATGTTTTCTTTAAAGCGTTAAATGCGGGGAACCCAAATGCAATTTTATGCTACGGGTTAAGAATCTATTTTGACTCAACATATCCCAACATAGGATTTCGTGAATTAGAAAGAACTTCTAACTTGCAACATAAAGAAGCATGTTATGCTTACGGGTTAGTGATGTTCGCTTCTTACCAAAGTGAGAAAAAGAACATCGGATTGCAACTTTTAAATAAAACCTTCCCACAAGTGACGGATTCAGTAGTTGGGGTGAGAAACAAGGTTTTGGGATTATTACGGGGCTGTTGGACATTACGAAACCCTCGTCCTTTTGACGACATTACAACATGCTGCCTAGCTACTGGTCATAATGGTTATTTTCCATAAGACCAAGGATGGGAAGTCGTCTTAGTAAAACCAGAATGCATGACTTGTTTCTGGACTTATGAATTACGTGTCTTTATTTCCTTTGCTGAACAACTTGCGTATTAACTAGATTTATCTTCAAAACTGTCATGTATCATAGTGTACTATATTTCATGTTATATGTAATATAGCGAAGTTGTAAGTTTGAAGAATATTTGTATGTGATATATTATTATAATCAGTTTTTCATATGGAATTGTAGTAGTTGAATTGTATATTAGCTACTAAGTATGAACTTAACGGGTAGGTAGTACCCGAATTTAAAATTATAAAACGCTAATATGAAGAAAAAGCTTTTATAAATGAGTTCATATTATGCTACGAGATACTATTGACTACTCTTAATATTCTGTATGATTAAATTGTTTCATTTGACTATTTTGAAGGAAATGGCACCGACTACTCGACACACCTTGAATATGAGCGAAGAGGAATTTCGTGCCTTTCTTGCTTCAAATATAGCCGCAGTACAGGCCGCGCTACATACCAACAATAACTCTGAATCTAGCAATGCAGCTAACGGTGCCAGAAATCGTGTAGGATGCTCCTACAAAGAATTCACTGCCTGCAAACCTTTAGAATTTGATGGAATCAAAGGACCAATTGGATTGAAACGGTAGACCGAGATAGTCGAATTGGTGTTTGCCATAAGTAAGTATACTGAAGGAGACAAAGTGAAGTACGCTACGCATACCTTCATAGGTATTGCGTTAATATGGTGGAATACCTATCTAGAGCAAGTGGGACAAGATGCTGCTTACACGCTACCGTGGTCAGCATTCAAGCACTTGATGAACGAGAAGTACCGTCCCAGAACCGAGGTCAATAAGCTCAATTCAGAACTTAGAGGTTTACGAACACAGGGATCCGATATTACTTCGTACGAAAGACGAATCACAGAATTGTGCCTATTGTGTCCGAGAGCGTTCGAAGATGAGGAAGAGAAGATCGATGCATTTGTGAATGGGTTACCGAAGAGAATCCAAGAAGATATAAGTTCACACGAGCCTGCCTCTATACAAAAGGCATGTAGAATGGCTCACAAACTAGTGAACCGGATTGAGGGAAGAATTAAAGAACAGGCGGCCAAAGAGGCCAACGTGAAGTTAGTCAAAATAAAGTGGGAGGAAAACGGTGATAAGAGTCACCAATACAACAACAAGTATCCCAACAATCGCAACATCAATCGCAACAATAACAAACGGCACAACAACAACAACAACAACAACAACAACAACTACTACTACTACTACTACTACTACTACTACTACTACTACTACAACAATCATCCCAACAACAATAACAACCGCAACAATAACAACAATCAGAAGCAGCTATGCCAAAGGTGTGAAAAGTATCACTCGGGGTTTTGCACCAAATTTTGCAATAAGTGTAAAAAAAATGGTCATAGCGCGGTGAAATGTGAGGTCTACGGACCAGGGGTTAACAGAACGACAGGAACAAATCGTGTCGGAACGAGTAATGGCGGAGCAAGTAGTGTCGGAGCAAGTTATGCCAATGTAGTTTGTTATAAATGTGGAAAACCGGGCCACATTATTAGAAATTGCCCGAACCAAGAGAACACGAATGGACAAGGCCGCGGAAGAGTTTTCAATATTAATGCGGCAGAGGTACAGGAAGACCCGGAGCTTGTTACGGGTACATTTCTTATTGACAATAAATCTGCTTACGTTTTATTTGATTCGGGTACGGATAGAAGCTATATGAGTAGAGATTTTTGTGCTAAATTAAGTTGTCCATTGACGCCGTTGGATAGTAAATTTTTACTCGAATTAGCAAACGGTAAATTAATTTCAGAAGATTATATATGCCGGAATTGAGAAATTAAACTGGGTAGCGAAATATTTAAGATTGATTTGATACCAGTAGAGTTAGGGAGTTTTGATGTAATAGTTGGCATGGACTGGCTGAAGGAGATGAAAGCAGAGATCGTATGTTACAAAAATGCGATTCGCATTGTACGAGAAGAAGGAGAACCCTTAATGGTGTACGGAGAAAAGGGCAATACGAAGCTACATCTTATTAGTAATTTGAAGGCACAAAAACTAATAAGAAAAGGTTGCTATGCTGTTCTAGCACACGTCGAGAAAGTACAAACTGAAGAAAAGACCATCAGTGATATTCCCGTCACAAAAGAATTTCCCGATGTATTTCCGAAAGAATTACCGAGATTACCCCCACATCGATCCGTTGAATTTCAAATAGACCTTGTACCAGGAGCTGCACCAATAGATCGTGCTCCATACAGACTCGCACCCAGCGAAATGAAAGAATTACAAAGTCAGTTACAGGAACTTTTAGAGCGTGGTTACATTCGACCAAGTACATCACCATGGGGAGCTCCTGTTCTGTTTGTTAAGAAGAAAGATGGTACATTCAGGTTGTGTATCGACTACCGAGAGTTGAACAAACTTACCATCAAGAACCGCTACCCACTACCGAGAATAGATGACTTATTTGATCAACTACAAGGCTCGTCTGTTTATTCGAAGACCGATTTACATTCTGGATATCATCAAATCCGAGTAAAGGAGGATGATATTCCATAAACTGCTTTTAGGACGCGTTATGGTCATTACGAGTTTATGGTTATGCCATTTGGATTGACTAACACACCAGCTGTGTTCATGGACCTTATGAATCGAGTGTGTGGGCCATATCTTGACAAGTTTGTCATTGTTTTCATCGATGACATACTTATTTACTCAAAGAATGATCAAGAGCACGAAGAATATTTGATAAAAGTGCTAGAAGTATTGAGGAAAGAAAAACTGTACTCTAAGTTTTCAAAGTGTGCATTTTCATTGGAAGAAGTTCAATTCCTCGGTCACATAGTGAACAAAGAAGGTATCCAGGTGGACCCGGCAAAGATCAAAACCGTTGAAAAGTGGGAAACTCCGAAAACTCTGAAACACATACGCCAGTTTTTAGGACTAGTTGGCTACTACAGAAGGTTCATCCAAGACTTTTCTAGAATAGCAAAACCCTTAACTGCATTAACGCATAAAGGGAGGAAATTTGAATGGAAAGATGAGCAAGAGAAAGCGTTTCAATTGTTAAAGAAAAAGTTAACTACGGCACCTATATTGTCATTACCTGAAGGGAATGATGATTTTGTGATATATTGTGACGCCTCAAAGCAAGGTCTCAGTTGTGTATTAATGCAACGAACGAAAGTAATTGCTTATGCGTCTAGATAATTGAAGATTTACGAACAGAATTATACGATGCATGATTTGGAATTAGGCGATGTTGTTTTTGCATTAAAGACTTGGAGGCACTACTTATATGGGGTTAAAAGTATTATATATACTGACTACAAAAGTCTTCAACACATATTTAATCAGAAACAACTGAATTTGAGGCAGCGTAGGTGGATTGAATTGTTGAATGATTACGACTTTGAGATTCGTTACCACCCGGGGAAGGCAAATGTGGTAGCCGACGCCTTAAGCAGAAAGGACAGAGAACCCATTCGAGTAAAAGCTATGAATATAATGATTCACACTAACCTTACTACTCAAATAAAGGAGGCGCAACAAGGAGTTTTAAAAGAGGGAAATTTAAAGGATGAAATACCCAAAGGATCGGAGAAGCATCTTAATATTCGGGAAGATGGAACCCGGTATAGGGCTGAAAGAATTTGGGTACCAAAATTTTGAGATATGAGAGAAATGGTACTTAGAGAAGCTCATAAAACCAGATACTCAATACATCCTGGAACGGGGAAGATGTACAAGGATCTCAAGAAATATTTTTGGTGGCCAAGTATGAAAGCCGATGTTGCTAAATATGTAGGGGAATGTTTGACGTGTTCTAAGGTCAAAGCGGAGCATCAGAAACCATCAGGTCTACTTCAACAACCCGAAATCCCGAAATGGAAATGGGAAAACATTACCATGGATTTCATCACTAAATTGCCAAGGACTGCAAGTGGTTTTGATACTATTTGGGTAATAGTTGATCGTCTCACCAAATCAGCACACTTCCTACCAATAAGAGAAGATGACAAGATGGAGAAGTTAGCACGACTGTATTTGAAGGAAGTCATCTCCAGACATGGAATACCAATATCTATTATCTCTGATAGGGATGGCAGATTTATTTCAAGATTCTGGCAGACATTACAGCAAGCATTAGAAACTCGTCTAGACATGAGTACTGCCTATCATCTACAAACTGATGGGCAGAGCAAAAGGACGATACAAATGCTTGAAGACATGCTACGAGCTTGTGTTATTGATTTCGGAAACAGTTGGGATCGACATCTACCGTTAGCAGAATTTTCCTACAATAACAGCTACCATTCAAGCATTGAGATGGCGCCATTTGAAGCACTTTATGGTAGAAAGTGCAGGTCTCCGATTTGTTGGAGTGAAGTGGGGAATAGACAGATTACGGGTCCGGAGATAATACAAGAAACTACCGAGAAAATCATCTAAATTCAACAACGATTGAAAACCGCCCAGAGTCGACAAAAGAGCTACGCGGACAGTAAAAGAAAAGATATAGAGTTTAAAATTGGAGAAATGTTCATGCTTAAGGTTTCACCTTGGAAAGGCGTTGTTCGATTTGGTAAACGGGGGAAACTAAATCCAAGGTACATTGGACCATTCAAGATTATAGATCGTGTCGGACCAGTAGCTTACCAACTGGAGCTACCTCAACAACTCGCGGCTGTACATAACACTTTCCACGTCTCGAATTTGAAGAAATGTTTTGCTAAAGAAGATCTCACTATTCCGTTGGACGAAATCTAAATCAATGAAAAACTTCAATTCATTGAAGAACCCGTTGAAATAATGGATCGTGAGGTTAAGAGAATTAAGAAAAACAAGATACCGATTGTTAAGATTCGATGGAATGCTCGTAGAGGACCTGAGTTCACCTGGGAGTGTGAAGATCAGATGAAGAAGAAATACCCGCATCTATTTCCAGAAGATTCGTCAACACCTTCAACAGCTTAAAATTTCGGGACGAAATTTATTTAACGGGTAGGTACTGTAGTGACCTGAACTTTTCCATGTTTATATATATTAATTGAGATTGATATTTACATGACTAAATGTTTCCAACGTGTTAAGCAATCAAACTTGTTAAGACTTGATTAAATGAAATAAGTTTCATATAGACAATTGATCACCCATGTTGACCGGCGATTCACGAACGTTACAAAATTGTAAAAACTACATGTTGTGGTATATATATAGACATATATATATGGTTGACATAAGATTATGATGATTAAGTATCGCACTAAGTATATTAACAATGTGTGATATACATAAAAAATGAGATTACTAAGTTAAGAAACTCGAAATGATATATATAACGATTATCGTTATGATAACGTCTACTAAATACATATGTATCATATTAAGATATTGATACACTATATTTAACATGATAAAATGATATTTAAATATATCATTAAGTGTGTTAACAATGAACTACATATGTAAAAACAAGACTACTAACCCAAGAATTATGAAACGAGACTTATATGTAACGATTATCGTTGTAATGATATTTTAATGTATATATCATATTAAGAGATATCCATACATCATAATATCATGATAATATAATAATTTAACATCACATTTGATATAATAAACATTGGGTTAACAACATTAATTGAGATCGTTAACTTAAAGGTTTCAAAACAATACTTACATGTAACGACTAACGAAGACTTAACGACTCCATTAGAATGTATATACATGTTGTGTTTTGATATGTATTCTTACACTTTTGAAAGACTTCAATACACATATCAAAATACTTCTACTTAACAAAAATGCTTACAATTACATCCTCGTTCAGTTTCATCAACAATTCTACTCGTATGTACCCGTATTAGTACTCGTACAATACGCAGCTTTTAGATGTATGTACTATTGGTATATACACTCCAATGATCAGCTCTTAGCAACCCATGTGAGTCACCTAACACTTGTGGGAACCATTATTTGGCAACTAGCATGAAATATCTCATAAAATTACAAAAATATGAGTAATCATTCATGACTTATTTACATGAAAACAAAATTACACATCCTTTATTTCTAATCCATATACCAACGACCAAAAACACCTACAAACACTTTCATTCTTCAATTTTCTTCATCTAAGTGATCTCTCTCAAGTTCTATCTTCAAGTTTTAAGTATTCTTCATAAATTCCATAAGTATAGTTTCATAAAAATCAAGACTACTTCCAAGTTTGCAAGTCTACTTCCAAGCTTTCTAATCCATTCTAAGTAATCATCTAAGATCAAGGAACCTTTTCCATTTACAGTAGGTTAACTTTATAATTCAAGGTAATATTCATATTCAAACTTTGATTCAATTTCTACAACTATAACAATCTTATTTTGAGTGAAAATCTTACTTGAACTGTTTTCATGTCATGATTCTGTTTCAAGAACTTTCAAGCCATCCAAGGATCCTTTGAAGCTAGATCTATTTTTCTCATTTCCAGTGATTTTATCCAGAAAACTTGAGGTAGTAATGATGTTCATAACATCATTCGATTCATACATATAAAGCTATCTTATTCGAAGGTTTAAACTTGTAATCACTAGAACATAGTTTAGTTAATTCTAAACTTGTTCGCAAACAAAAGTTAATCCTTCTAACTTGACTTTTAAAATCAACTAAACACATATTATATATCTATATGATATGCTAACTTAAAGATTTAAAACCTGGAAACACGATGAACACCATAAAATCGGATATACGCCGTCGTAGTGAAACCGGGGGCTGTTTTGGTTTGGATAATTAAAAACTATGATAAACTTTGATTTAAAAGTTGTTATTCTGGGAAAATGATTTTTTCTTATGAACATGAAACTATATTCAAAAATCATGGTTAAACTCAAAGTGGAAGTATGTTTTCCAAAATGGTCATCTAGACGTCGTTCTTTTGACTGAAATGACTACCTTTACAAAAACAACTTGTAACCTGTAATTCCGACTATAAACTTATACTTTTTCTGTATATATTCATAAATTTAAGTTCAATATGAAACCATAGCAATTTGATTCACTCAAAACGGATTTAAAATGAAGAAGTTATTGGCAAAACAAGATTGTTTATTTTTGCTTGTTGTAACTACGTGAAAATTGGTAAAAATCTATATTAATCATATTCTATGTAACATCCCGCCTTTTTCCGTTTACTTTTCCGATTAACTATTTTAAACTCCGTTATATGTTTTTAACATCTCCCGTTAATACGCGTTTTAAATTATCATGTCTAGGTAATTTAACGCACCCGCAACCGAACTCGAGGGACTAGTTCCGCCACAAAGCCAAAGAGGTGACTAGCTTTTGACTAGTCAACCCCCTTATCCTCCCCATTTTCATTTTCTTTCTTCTTTTCTTTTCATACTTCTCCATTTTTCTCAAATTCTCCAAAAAGCAAATCATCATCTAAAATCATTCAAGAAGGATTCATTCCAAACCGTTTACATATTTGAACTCCTCGTGATCTCCTCTTCGATTCCATACCAACCTCATCAAATTTGGGTAACTTTCTAAAATCACTAATCTTTGTGTTCTTGAGATTTTTAAGTTATAAGTTTGTTAATTAGTGTCTATGGCTCAAGTTTAGTTTGTTTATGTGATTTGTATGCTTGATTTCGATATTTTGAAGTAACTAGTTCATGTGGAAAGTTAACATGTTTAATCTTGAATTTTAAGTGTTCATATGTTGTTAGATGCTAAGACTTCATGTTTTAATCTTGTTCCTAGTGTTACTAGCTTCATTATGATGTAAAGATTGACCAAGGAAACCCCTTAAACTTGATTATGAAATTTGGTGATTTTTGGTTGGGGTTTCATGAACTAAGAATGAATCTTTGATGCATTAAATGACATGAATGTTAATTGTAAGTGTTAGGTTGTGTTGTATGCTTAATTACCTACGAAACGGCATATCGTTCATGTAATTTGGTTACCGAATCATTAAATTTCAATATTGACTTGAATGCATTGATTATGGAACATTAAATGCGATTTTTGGTTGTTATAAGTGCAAGTTTGATTGATGATATGTGTTTAGTTGCTTTCCTCGTCAAATTACCTTTCCAACGATGTATGATAGGCGTTATAAGTGTTTGCGGGTCAAGAATTGTGTTAGAATTGGTTTTGGTTCGTGCATAATTAAAAAGCAGAAAAATAGCTGAAGCAGCAGGGTGGCGCGGCGCGCCATACCCCCCGCGCGGCGCGCCGATTGGGTCTGTCCAAATTGGTCAATTTTCGAATAATGTTTGGCATGCTACGCACCTCCGATTAACATGTAACTTGGCGAACATGCTCATATATGATTTCTAAGATTAGAAAAATAGTTCGGAACCCGACCCGAACGTGTTGACTTTCGTTGACTTTGACCGACCAAAGTTTGACTTTTTGTCAAACTTAACCAAATGATTATGCAACCTTCCTAACTTATTTATATACTTGTATCTTGCATGAAACTTGGCAATTTGATTTCACATGCTAAATAATCGAGTCGTAACGAGCCATAGGACTAATTGAACATCTTTGACCTATCGTGTTTACCGTTATTAATACAACCTATTTGTTTAGGTCAAGACTAGCATTGTTCTTTGCACACGTTACTCGTCGAAGTACTTTTTGGTTCGTGCATACAAGGTGAGATCATAGTCCCACTTTTACTCTTTTAAACATACTTTTGGGATGAGAAAACATAAACGATTCTTTTGAACTAAGTGAACACAAGAACGGGAAAACAAACATTCTACATACGAGTTTAGAACGAAAATCCTCAATCCGATTATCATTAGTTACATCAGATGGTGTAAGCGAGAACTTATGTTATATGGCCATATGGGTTTGACAAACCCTCATTCAAACGGTTCGCTACCGTTTACGAATGAAATATATTTTCGGGAACAGTGTTGTTCTAGCACTAATTGATGGGGTATTCAACGGACGGAACGTTAAGCTTTGATAATTGGGTGCTCGTGAATATTAACTTTTAGAATGTACTATGGCTTTATCGATGTTGCAAATCTTGTGGTTCAACTTACTATTACTCATTTACTTATTTAAACCTATGATTTCACCAACGTTTTCGTTGACAGTTTCTCTATGTTTTTCTCAGGTCCTTGAACTTAGGTGATACATGCTTCCGCTCATACTATTTGATACTTGCATTGGATGTCGAGTATACTTGCTTACGTGGAACGTCTTTTTGACTACTTTTAATCGTGTCGCTCGTGTTTCATACAAACTTTAAACATTGTTATGTACTTGTTATGGAAACTACTTTTGTAAACTTTGAAACACCCTTATTTATGAAATGAATGCGACATACTTTTCGGTCAAACTTTGTTATAAAGACTTACGACCATGTAATGGGACCATACGTAGATGACGCCGTCATATGACGATTTGTCGGGGTCGCTACAAGTGGTATCAGAGCGTTGGTTGTAGGGATTTAGAGTTCATTGGTGTCAACCCCGAGTCATAGGGTACATTGGTGAGTCTAGACTACAACCGGCATATAGACTTGACGTAGGAATTACTTGACTATTTGTGCATTTATACTCGAACTCTCTTACTCATATCTACTCTTATCCTATCTAAATCTTGCGTTGTATAATTTAATTGACACGCCACCTTGACTATATGATGTAATGTCGAATGCACATATGAATTAGGGTAATATAATTCCCGGAAATTATATTACGGTGACTCATATGAACATACCGACATTATGCCATAAAGAATCTAAGGCGAGTCAAGGATAATTTTCTCTTTATCTTTATTCCATATCGCGGTTAGTATTATTTAGAATACTAACCAACGGTATTCTTTTGTTTTGAAGGAACAATGGCTCCTCGTCGTGTACGCCGCAATGAAACTCCCGAACAAGCGCTCGAACGGATGATAGCTACCGCCGTAGATGCGGCCATGGCCGGTCACTCTTCCAACAACAATAACAATAACAACAACCACAACAACAACAACAATGGGGCCGGTAACTCAAACGAGGGATGCTCCTACAAAGCTTTCATGGGGTGCAAACCTCACACTTATGATGGAACCGGTGGACCGGTTGTGCTTACTCGTTGGTTTGAACAAACCGAGGCCGTCTTTAGCATAAGCGGTTGTCGGGATCAAGACAAGGTCAAATACTCCACCCACACGTTCTCCGGTGTTGCTCTCACTTGGTGGAACACCTATGTTCAATCGGTGGGTACCGATGAAGCTCATGCCCTCTCTTGGACCGATTTGAAGGAAAAGATGATTGTCGAATATTTTCCGCGCGAAGAAACCCGAAAGCTTGAAGAAGAACTAAGAGCTTTGAAAGCGGTCGGAAACGATCTTAAAGCTTATAATCAACGCTTCGCCGAACTATCCTTGATGTGTCCTAATCTTGTTAACCCCGAATCTCAAAGGATTGAGCTCTACATGCTCGGTCTTCCAAAAAGCATCAAACAAGGGGTGATGTCATCCAAACCCACTACTCATCAAGCCGCTATGAACATGGCTCGCCAACTAATTGAAACGGTTGACGAAATCGTAGTTCCGGCACCTAAGGCCGAGGATAAATCGGGTGGCAACAAAAGGAAATGGGAAGCCACTCCATCAACCAACTACAACAACAACACCTTCACCAAAAAGCCCTTCAACAACGACGGCAAGAAGGGTTATGTCGGAAACTTACCTTTGTGCAACAAGTGCCACAAACATCATTACGGCGAATGTAACAAGCTAATTTGTCACCGTTGCCAAGGAGTTGGTCATAGGGCCAACAATTGCACAAGCACCGCCCCCGTCGCTCGAAAGGGGCCCAATCCTCCAAGGACGGTCACTTGTTATGAATGTGGCCAAACGGGCCATTATAAGAACGAATGCCCGAAAAAGAAAGCCAACCCCAACAACCGAGGCCGAGCCTTTAACATCAACACCGAGGAAGCCCGAGATGACAATGAACTAGTCACGGGTACGTTTCTTCTCAACAACTCTTATGTTACTTGCTTATTCGATTCGGGTGCCGATAAATGTTTTGTGTCCAAGACTTTAGCTCCTACCCTTTGCACTCCACCACACCCTTTAAATACTACTTATTCCATCGAAGTGGCCGACGGAAAACTCTTAAGTGCCGACACATATTACCGGGGGTGTACTTTGAACATTTTGGGTAAGAAATTTGAAATTGACTTGATACCCATGGAACTAGGAAGCTTTGATGTAATAATCGGTATGAATTGGTTAGTCAAAACGAAATCTCACATTCTTTGTGATCTTAACGCAATCCGAATTCCTATCGAGAATGGTGAACCTTTGATCGTCTATGGCGATAAGAGTTGCACCGGACTTAACCTCGTTTCGAGTATTAAAGTTAGAAAACTACTCCGTAAGGGTTGTTTTGCGATCCTTGCTCACGTTAAGAAAGCCGAGTCCGATGAGAAGCACATCGATGATGTGCCAATTGTTAGTGACTATTCCGATGTATTTCCCGACGAATTGCCGGGTCTTCCGCCTCATCGACCGGTTGAATTCCAAATCGATCTTATTCCGGGAGCCGCACCCGTAGCGCGTGCACCATATAGACTCGCTCCATCTGAAATGCAAGAATTGCAAAGTCAAATCCAAGAACTACTTGATCGTGGTTTCATCCAACCTAGCCATTCACCTTGGGGCGCTCCGATTTTGTTTGTTAAAAAGAAAGACGGATCCCTACGAATGTGCATTGATTATCGTGAACTAAATAAATTGACGGTTAAGAACCGATATCCTCTTCCTCGCATCGATGACCTCTTTGATCAACTACAAGGGTCTTGTGTATATTCGAAAATCGATCTCCGCTCGGGTTATCATCAACTAAGGGTTAAAGGGGAAGATGTCTCCAAAACCGCTTTCCGGACTCGTTATGGTAGTTATGAATTCCTTGTCATGCCTTTCGGTCTCACTAACGCACCGGCGGTGTTCATGGATCTTATGAACCGCGTGTGCAAACCGTATCTCGATAAATTCGTTATTGTGTTCATTGATGACATATTGATCTATTCTAAAAATGAAGAAGAGCACGAACAACATCTCCGACTTGTGCTTGAACTTTTAAGACAAGAACAACTCTATGCCAAATTCTCCAAGTGTGAATTTTGGTTAAAGGAAGTTCAATTTCTTGGTCATGTTGTAAGTGACCAAGGTATTAAAGTCGATCCAACGAAAATCGAAGCCATTAGCAAATGGGAGACTCCTACTACTCCTACTCACATTCGTCAATTTTTGGGTCTCGCCGGGTACTATCGTAGATTCATCGAAAACTTCTCTTTGGTTGCACGTCCTCTAACCGCATTGACTCACAAGGGAAAGAAATTCATTTGGGCGACCGAACATGAATCCGCATTCCAAATCTTGAAAACGAAGCTAACCACCGCTCCTATCTTGTCACTTCCCGAAGGCAATGATGACTTTGTTGTATATTGTGATGCCTCGAAACATGGTTTTGGGTGTGTATTGATGCAACGAACGAAAGTCATTGCTTATGCTTCTCGACAACTCAAAATTCATGAACGAAACTATACGACACATGATCTCGAACTCGGAGCCGTTGTCTTTGCACTTAAAATGTGGAGACACTATCTTTATGGAACCAAGAGTACTATCTTTACCGACCACAAAAGTCTCCAACACATTTTCGATCAAAAACAACTAAACATGAGACAACGACGGTGGATTGAAACTTTGAACGATTACGATTGCGAGCTTCGTTACCATCCCGGGAAGGCAAATGTAGTAGCCGATGCCTTAAGTCGAAAAGAAAGAGTGGTGCCTCTCCGTGTCCGAGCTTTAAACATCACCATTCACACCAACCTTAATAGCCAAATTCGGGTAGCCCAAGATGAGGCTCTTAAGGATGAAAACATCTCTCTCGAACACTTGAACGTCCTCACCTCTCGATTCGAAGTTAAAGAAACCGGACTCCGATATTTCGCCGGAAGAATTTGGGTGCCTAGTTATGGGGACCTACGAAGCCTTATTTTAGATGAAGCCCATAAGTCACGATACTCGATTCACCCCGGTGCCAATAAGATGTACCACGACCTTAAACAACTATATTGGTGGCCGAACATCAAAAGGGACGTAGCTACTTATGTTTCCAAGTGTTTGACATGTTCCAAGGTCAAAGCCGAACACCAAAGACCGTCCGGACTACTTCAACAACCCGAAATCCCGCAATGGAAGTGGGAAAGGATAACGATGGATTTTATCACAAAACTACCAAAAACGACGGGCGGTTATGATACCATTTGGGTTATTGTTGACCGTCTCACCAAATCCGCACACTTCCTTGCCATGAAAGAAACGGACAAAATGGAGAAACTTGCACAACTTTACATTAAGGAGATCGTAGCCCGACACGGTGTACCTTTATCGATTATCTCCGACCGAGATGGCCGTTTCGTTTCTAGATTTTGGCGTACATTGCAAGAAGCGTTGGGAACGCGTTTAGACATGAGCACCGCATATCATCCTCAAACCGATGGACAAAGCGAACGTACAATTCAAACCTTAGAGGACATGTTACGAGCTTGCGTGGTTGACTTCGGAAAAGCTTGGGACAAGCACTTACCTCTCGCCGAGTTCTCTTACAACAATAGTTATCACGCGAGTATTAAAGCCGCACCTTTTGAAGCGCTATATGGCCGTAAATGTCGTTCACCTCTTTGTTGGGCCGAGGTAGGCGACGTGCAAATCACCGGACCCGAACTCATTCACGAAACCACCGAGAAAATCGTTCAAATCTGAGATAGGCTTAGGACGGCCCGAAGTCGTCAAAAGAGCTATACCGACAAACGACGCAACGATCTTGAATTTCAAATCGGTGACCGAGTAATGTTAAAAGTCGCACCTTGGAAGGGTGTAATCCGTTTTGGGAAACGCGGGAAGCTAAATCCGCGGTATATTGGTCCTTTCGAAATCTTGGAGCGTATTGGAACCGTTGCTTATCGTTTAGATCTTCCGCCTCAACTAAGCTCCGTTCATCCTACTTTCCATGTATCTAACTTGAAGAAGTGTCTTGCCGAGCCCGATATCGTCGTCCCACTCGAGGAACTCACTATTAATGACAAACTCCATTTTGTGGAGGAACCGGTTGAAATTGTGGACACCTCCGTCAAGACATTGAAACAAAGCCGAATCCCGATTGTCAAGGTTCGTTGGAATGCCAAAAGAGGACCCGAGTTTACTTGGGAAAGAGAAGATCAAATGCGAAAGAAATACCCTCATCTATTTCCGGTTCCGAAATCGTCTGACTCCGAGGAAGAAACAACGATTACTACGCCTTCTTAAATTTCGGGACGAAATTTCTTTTAAGGAGTAGGTAATGTAACATCCCGCCTTTTTCCGTTTACTTTTCCGATTAACTATTTTAAACTCCGTTATATGTTTTTAACATCTCCCGTTAATACGCGTTTTAAATTATCATGTCTAGGTAATTTAACGCACCCGCAACCGAACTCGAGGGACTAGTTCCGCCACAAAGCCAAAGAGGTGACTAGCTTTTGACTAGTCAACCCCCTTATCCTCCCCATTTTCATTTTCTTTCTTCTTTTCTTTTCATACTTCTCCATTTTTCTCAAATTCTCCAAAAAGCAAATCATCATCTAAAATCATTCAAGAAGGATTCATTCCAAACCGTTTACATATTTGAACTCCTCGTGATCTCCTCTTCGATTCCATACCAACCTCATCAAATTTGGGTAACTTTCTAAAATCACTAATCTTTGTGTTCTTGAGATTTTTAAGTTATAAGTTTGTTAATTAGTGTCTATGGCTCAAGTTTAGTTTGTTTATGTGATTTGTATGCTTGATTTCGATATTTTGAAGTAACTAGTTCATGTGGAAAGTTAACATGTTTAATCTTGAATTTTAAGTGTTCATATGTTGTTAGATGCTAAGACTTCATGTTTTAATCTTGTTCCTAGTGTTACTAGCTTCATTATGATGTAAAGATTGACCAAGGAAACCCCTTAAACTTGATTATGAAATTTGGTGATTTTTGGTTGGGGTTTCATGAACTAAGAATGAATCTTTGATGCATTAAATGACATGAATGTTAATTGTAAGTGTTAGGTTGTGTTGTATGCTTAATTACCTACGAAACGGCATATCGTTCATGTAATTTGGTTACCGAATCATTAAATTTCAATATTGACTTGAATGCATTGATTATGGAACATTAAATGCGATTTTTGGTTGTTATAAGTGCAAGTTTGATTGATGATATGTGTTTAGTTGCTTTCCTCGTCAAATTACCTTTCCAACGATGTATGATAGGCGTTATAAGTGTTTGCGGGTCAAGAATTGTGTTAGAATTGGTTTTGGTTCGTGCATAATTAAAAAGCAGAAAAATAGCTGAAGCAGCAGGGTGGCGCGGCGCGCCATACCCCCCGCGCGGCGCGCCGATTGGGTCTGTCCAAATTGGTCAATTTTCGAATAATGTTTGGCATGCTACGCACCTCCGATTAACATGTAACTTGGCGAACATGCTCATATATGATTTCTAAGATTAGAAAAATAGTTCGGAACCCGACCCGAACGTGTTGACTTTCGTTGACTTTGACCGACCAAAGTTTGACTTTTTGTCAAACTTAACCAAATGATTATGCAACCTTCCTAACTTATTTATATACTTGTATCTTGCATGAAACTTGGCAATTTGATTTCACATGCTAAATAATCGAGTCGTAACGAGCCATAGGACTAATTGAACATCTTTGACCTATCGTGTTTACCGTTATTAATACAACCTATTTGTTTAGGTCAAGACTAGCATTGTTCTTTGCACACGTTACTCGTCGAAGTACTTTTTGGTTCGTGCATACAAGGTGAGATCATAGTCCCACTTTTACTCTTTTAAACATACTTTTGGGATGAGAAAACATAAACGATTCTTTTGAACTAAGTGAACACAAGAACGGGAAAACAAACATTCTACATACGAGTTTAGAACGAAAATCCTCAATCCGATTATCATTAGTTACATCAGATGGTGTAAGCGAGAACTTATGTTATATGGCCATATGGGTTTGACAAACCCTCATTCAAACGGTTCGCTACCGTTTACGAATGAAATATATTTTCGGGAACAGTGTTGTTCTAGCACTAATTGATGGGGTATTCAACGGACGGAACGTTAAGCTTTGATAATTGGGTGCTCGTGAATATTAACTTTTAGAATGTACTATGGCTTTATCGATGTTGCAAATCTTGTGGTTCAACTTACTATTACTCATTTACTTATTTAAACCTATGATTTCACCAACGTTTTCGTTGACAGTTTCTCTATGTTTTTCTCAGGTCCTTGAACTTAGGTGATACATGCTTCCGCTCATACTATTTGATACTTGCATTGGATGTCGAGTATACTTGCTTACGTGGAACGTCTTTTTGACTACTTTTAATCGTGTCGCTCGTGTTTCATACAAACTTTAAACATTGTTATGTACTTGTTATGGAAACTACTTTTGTAAACTTTGAAACACCCTTATTTATGAAATGAATGCGACATACTTTTCGGTCAAACTTTGTTATAAAGACTTACGACCATGTAATGGGACCATACGTAGATGACGCCGTCATATGACGATTTGTCGGGGTCGCTACATTCTAGCTAACTTATATTGTATTATACATGTATTCTAATATATTATGTAATCTTGGGATACCATAGACACATATGCAAATGTTTTGACATATCATATCGACCCATATATATATATTATTTGGAACAACCATAGACACTCTATATGCAGTAATGTTGGAGTTAGCTATATAGGGTTGAGGTTGATTCTAAAAATATATATAGTTTGAGTTGTGATCTAGCCTGAGACGTGTATACACTGGATCGTGGATTGATTCAAGATAATATATATCGATTTATTTCTGTACATCTAATTATGGACAACTAGTTGTAGGTTACTAACAAGGACAGCTGACTTAATAAACTTAAAACAGTAAAACGTATTAAAAATATTGTAAATATATTTTGAACATACTTTGATATATATGTACATATTTGTTATAGGTTCGTGAATTGACCAGTGGCCAAGTCTTACTTCCCGACAAAGTAAAAATCTGTGAAAGTGTGTTATAGTCCCACTTTTAAAATCTAATATTTTTGGGATGAGAATACATGCAGGTTTTATAAATGATTTACAAAATAGACACAAGTACGTGAAACTACATTCTATGGTTGAATTATCGAAATCGAATATGTCCCTTTTTATTAAGTCTGGTAATCTAAGAATTAGGGAACAGACACCCTAATTGACGTGAATCCTAAAGATAGATCTATTGGGCCTAACAAACCTCATCCAAAGTACCGGATGCTTTAGTACTTCGAAATTTATATCATATCCGAAGGGTGTCCTAGAATGATGGGGATATTCTTATATATGCATCTTGTTAATGTCGGTTACCAGGTGTTCACCATATGAATGATTTTTATCTCTATATATGGGATGTATATTGAAATATGAAATCTTGTGGTCTATTATTATGATTTGATAATATATATGTTAAACCTATAACTCACCAACATTTTTGTTGACGTTTTAAGCATGTTTATTCTCAGGTGATTATTAAGAGCTTCTGCTGTTGCACACTAAAATAAGGACAAGATTTGGAGTCCATGCTTGTATGATATTATGTAAAAACTGCATTCAAGAAACTTATTTTTGATGTAATATATTCTTATTGTAAACCATTATGTAATGGTCGTGTGTAAACGGTATATTTTAGATTATCATTATTTGATAATCTACGTAATGCTTTTAAACCTTTATCGATAAAATAAAGGTTATGGTTGTTTTAAAAATGAATGCAGTCTTTGAAAAACGTCTCATATAGAGGTCAAAACCTCACGAGGAAATCAATTAATATGGAACGTTTATAATCAATATGAACGGGACATTTCATTCACCAATAGACATCATTACGGTCGAGCGAACGACCTTAAATAAAAGCGCTTCTAAGGAGGAAAACCGCGCAATAAAATAGAAGATAATAAGTGATGACAAAGGAACCTATAAATAAGGAAGTTGTTAAGTATTCTGAAACCTTTTGCCTTTCTAAGATAAGAGGTTTCTCCATCACCAGTCCGTAGGGAAGTACTCATTCCTTTTCACACGTTTTTAGCTCTAAGATCTATCCATTAATAAGCCACATCCTGTTGGTCCCTTGATTGACAACAGGAGTATTGTAGAGGGGGTGAATACAATTCATTTTAATTATCTTAACAGTTTAAGCAAATTAGTATTCATGCAAGTAAATTAGATAAGAGTCAAAGGTAATTTTTCAACGGTTATTCTTTATTGATATAAATCACTAAGAATCACAACTATCCTTGGCGGAATGATAGTTGGTTGATATAGATTCACCTAAGTTATAGCTATCGAGGTTATCTAAAGCTATTACATGTTTGGACTATTAATAATTAAAACTCACCTCACTAGTTGTTACAATAGTGAATACTTCTATTTATAGTAGTCCTATTAACCATGTAATTGTTCTATTGTCCACTAGTACATAGGATGTCTGTACTTATGGGGACAATTGCATCAGAGAACGTACTCTCTTCTTTCCTCTTTGGTAGCTATTTGCAGAAACACTCCAATTCGGTTTGGCACCACTATTTGATTAAACAAATAGAATGTTGTGTTCCCTAGGCGTTGACAAAGAATAACACCTGTCTGCACATGCGTTAAACTTCTGCATTCCCACGTGGTCTTGTAAGGTCACTTGTCAGCCGCAGACGCGTGTCCTTTTTCTGTTTAACTTTGTCTTTCACTTCTGTTGAATAGTACAATTTATATAGACCACTCGGGAAACCACTATGCTTGTAATGGAGCATAGCTGTCTCGTGTAGTAAGCTACTTTCCAGCCATGATGGTTATTCTATGCTGAGTAACTTAATATTCTTAAATTGATGGGTACGTATCCTGTGTTAATTGAAGAATACTGTCTACCTTGTGCTGGTAGACTAGGTAGTAAACTAAACCCTCGACATAGCAATATATGTTGTTTATACATGAACAAACATGTGATGGCTGCACATAACATTCTAGTGTACATATCTGCTATTTTATCATAATTAAATCCTTAATTGCTTTGGGGACTCAACAATCTCCCCCTATTTGATGATGACAAAACTTATGACATAAAGATTAAAACACTTAAGCCAGCACTAAAGGACCTAATGAAAATAGGCAGTAAAATTTATCCCTTTTGGTTTGTTTTGAGATCTTTTGCTGAGTTATCTATATCTTATAAATCGATATGATTTTTTTTAAGATAAACTCATTTCACATTCATTACAACAAATATATACAAAATTTACAAGATAATATAATGAGTCATGAAATAATAAAAGATACAGTTTTAACATAAGAAGACTATCTATCATTATCTTTATCCTTCTCTTTCTCTTCATCAGATAGCTTTTCTTCTTTGACTTTCAGGGCTACCCAAGCTTCAGGGAATAATACAAGTAAGTCTGCGGGATCAAATCTTGGTATTTAATGAGGTAGAACGATGGGATCTCTTTTGTGTGGGCCAGCATCAATAGATTTCTTTCTTTTAGGCTTCTGAGCTAGAACTTCTTCCACTTTCACTACTGGTGCATTTTCATACTTGACCGCTTTATCAAAAGGTTCTTGTAGTTCAGGTTTTAGTGTATCTCTGAGAGCACTTTTACCTTTACCAATAAAGTACTGTAGTATCTCCATCCATTCACTGAATCCAAAGGTTCTTAGATTAGTGTAATCTACCCTCTCATAGACATCATTGTCCCTGCTGACACTGAAGGACCTTCTTGTACCTTTATGAACTTTGATGATCTTACCAGGATTAGATATTCTGGTCATCACATCAACATACTTACTCCTGAAGAAATGATCGGATAGCTTTTTTGTTCTTTCAGTTTCTATAGGAGATTCAGTAGGTACCTTCTCAGCAGATTCCAATTTATCCAAGGCCTTGTCCTGAGCTTTAACTATGGCTTTTGCTAACTTGAGAGATGCAGCCTCTTGTTTTCTATTAGCAGCCAGTTTAGCTTCTTATTCCCCAAGCCTCGGCCTTTCAGCACACTCACATTCCTCTCTTCTTTGCTGTTCAAGTTGAATACTTGTAATGTATTCATTTACTGTGATGTACAGGGATTTTGCTATTGCAATCAATTGTCTGCCTTCATTAGTAGTCATGGCATCACAATATTGCCTTAAGTCCATACCCAGCTGCAAAGCCTCATAAAAGACGGCTTTCTCCTCATCATTGTGGAGTCTCTGACCACTATTTGTCAAGTAAAAACCAATATCAGTGCTCAAATCCATGGCATCGATGTAGAACTGCTGGTCAAGAGGATGATATAACATTCTGATTTGGCGTATTCTTTCTGGTCTCTCTGCTTGCATGTTCAGCAAATCCGCAACAGAGATTTCAAGCCTATAAGCCTCTCTTTCTTCTGGATTCATCTTTCTAATATTAGGCTTTCTTTTTGCAGCCGAGTCATCTTCCCAAGTGGTATGTTTATCATTTGGTTTAGGGGAAGATGAAGGATATACAAGAGGTGATTCTGCTATTCTAGAAGGACCCACTGGTTCATAAAAGTGAAGATCACCCAGTGTCCTATCAAAATAAGTAAGTGATTCTGCAGGTAGTGGTGATTGGACAAAAGTTGAGTTGCCACTACCCCAGACAGTATAATTTGTAGCACCAGCAGAATCATTATCAGTATTAATTCCCAGTTCATCCTCCTTTGCTGGGTCTTCTATTCTTCTTTCACCCACCAACACACTTATGGTTGGGTCTTCTATCACAGCACTCCTTGCTGTGTCTTCAGTACCAGCTGACTGATTAGTATCAGCTGGTACAACTGCCACAGTACCTTCACCTGCTGCCTCGAATAAGGGCTCTTTCCTTAGGGGCTGGTTTTCCCTAGGGGCAGATTTTACCCTTTATTTATCAATAGACTTGGGTTCAGCTGGTGGTTCTTGTGTGAATACTGGTTCTTGTGGAGGCAGTAGGGGAGTTATTACAATATACTCCCCCTCAGCAGTAGACATATCTGTCTCTACTGACTTCTCTTCAACATCATCAAGGTTGATGATCTCTACTGACTGTTATGGTGCAGCTGGCTGAGTAGAAGGTGCAGGTTGAGAAGATTGGCTGGTTTTCATCATACCATCCAGCCATTTCATAAACACATCAGCTCTTTCTCCCCCTGACCTGTTAGAATCTAAATACCTTTGCATCTCTTCAGGTATCATCTACTTGATTCTCTCTACTCGCTCAGCATACAGCTTTGCCTTCTTTCTATCATACTTTACCATGAACTTAGCTTTTCTTTTTTAAGCATCTTTCTTGTATTGATTAATGATGAGAAGTTCATTGTGAATTTCAAGCTTTTCAAGGTTGAGGCTTCTCCTATGATCAATTCTATGTCTTTTTCGTGCAGCATAGGCCTCAAATCTAGCATTGAAGGCATCATTCAAGTCATGTCGTCTCTTCTTGTGCCTCTCCATTTTTCTTTTCATCTTTCTTTCAATGTTTTGAGAGACAACAAAGGATTCATCCAAAGCCAGTTCAGAGACATCACTTTGCTTACTGCCTGAACCAATATCATCTACAGATGTGGTAGGCATACTGGGTTGAGATTCACCAGTAGACTTGACACTTGCTTCAGTATGAGCATTGCTGAGCTTAGGGCCAGTATTACCTTGATCAGTACCATCACCACCATCATCACCATATCTCCTTTGCTATTTAGGAGCTTTCTCATGTTCATGCTCCCCCTTACATTGTTTTATCTTCTTATGTCTTTTGGATTTCTTCTCCCCCTTTTTGTCATCAGCAGGGGCAGAAGTAGAGCCAGGGAGAACACTTACATCAAGATCACTGTCTGATTCACGCACTAAGTATGCAAAGTTGTTCCAGTCAGCATCAGCAGGAGATTGATGAGCACCAGGGTCCACACCATATTATCTAAGACAGAGGTTTGAAGTTCGGACTTCATTCCTAGTAACACCCATAGCCATTTGATTTACAATGGCTCTAACATTAGCTTGAAGAGCAGCCATGCGTTGCATTGTGTCAACCATAGTAACATAAGTAGAAGTAAGAATCATGGTAGCCATTTGTTGTTCCTGTGACTCTAATCTCTCTTGCAATACCATGTTTTCTTCATTTAGAATTCTGTTCCTTTGATTGGCAGCATCCAGTTCTACTTGAAGTCGGGTGATATGGTCAGTATATTCATTGTGAGAGATGATTCGCTGGTTAAGTTGAGCTTCTTCTTCATAATGGTGACGAATGCATCAACTAATAGATCTGTAAAAGTCAGTAACTTGACGCAGCTATGTTTCAATAACAAAAGTGGTAATACAACCAGCTCGTCGAATAGCTTCAGCCATGCAATCAACTAGAGTTTACCTGATGGTCTTGGTGATATCAGGTGTGATTCTGGCAACAGTCCTATAAACAGCCAGAGTAGACAACCCAGCTATGTTGGAAGCATCAGCTGTACTTGTGGATGGTTGTTCAATAGTAGCAAAAATGGGAGTACCGCCGTGGGGTGGTGGAGGTGGAAGGTCAGAATCTGACTCATCACCATGATCACCATCATTTTTACCTTCACCCGAAGGTTTAGAACCACTGTTATCCTTTACAGTATCATCAATTGCATCATCATTTAGATCCACTGGTTTGTCCATGGAGTCAGTCACATTATCATGAATGACTGGCTCTTCCTTACCAGCATCTTTATCAGCATCACCATTAGATGAAGGAGATGATGAGGAAGAAGTTGATGAATCAGAATGTACTGGAGAATCGGGAATATTCTGTATGAAAAATTTACCAGTATCTGGATCACGGACAAACTTGAGAGGCCTCCATATACCAGGCCATGGGGAAGCAGCAGGAGCCATACCAAAGACATGGTAGTATGGTTGCTCATTAATGTTCTCAAGTGTAGCCAGCCTCTTATATACTTCTTCTCTGGCAGGCTGGTCCAACTGTGATAGTAATTGAATCAGTTCCTCATCAGGTAATTTGCTGGCCTCAACATGAGCAGTTTGTGGATCAATCGTCAGTTGATCCACTAGATGAGCAATTTTAGGAGTAATGGATACTCCCTTGAAAACAGGTTTAGGAACAAACTCTTCTGGATCTGGTACCTGGAAAACATACTTAGGCTTTTCAAGAGAAACTTTAGCCTTAGAAAATGCAGCAGTGGCAGTAGCAGAGGTACCAGCATCCAATGGTGGTTCTTGAGAACCAGTAAGATCAGAAACGAGAACCTCCTTAAGAACCTTATCAATAACCTTTTCAAGAACAGGAGGAGATTCAATAATCATCTCATCAACTACTCCAGAATCAGTAGTCGGGGTAGTATCACGGGGGATAATAGGAGGAGTAACAGAATCATCAGTAGTGGTTATCTCCTCATTAACAATAATATCAGTGGAACCAGCAACCACTTCATCCCCAGTAGCATCAGTAGCAGTAGGAATAATAATATCTGTATCAGGACCAGTACTAGCAGCAATAGAAGGCTCACCAGTACTAGCCACAGCACCAGTAGGATTAACATATGTTGCCCTGCTAAGATCTAAAACAAAGTAACAAGTTTTGTTAACAATAGCAGAATCAAATAAATTTACCTCAACAATTGCATCAGATATTGATCTTTGGGGATAAACATGTATTTTAATTAGCCCTTCGATAGAGATAGAGTGTGGTTTCTGTAAGTGCAGCTGTGACTCTGCTGACCCATTGGCAACACATAATGACTCAGATAGTGTAAGAGTTTTAGCTGGTTTTGATTTATTAGTGTGACTCTTATCATGATCCAAGTTATAAGTGGGCTGAGCAGTAGCATAAGCTGGTTAAATACGATGAAGACCTAGCTCAAGTCTGCTTTGGGGGTCAAGTATGTTCTCTGCTGGTTGTACTGTCAGCAGATTATATTTCTTGAAGAACAATTTTGAAAAATGTGGAAGTGCCTGGTAAGAGGAGTATGGGTTGCTACTCCTCTTAACACTAGTTTTAAAACCAGTTATCTTAACAACATTTAAGTTAGCAGATAAAATATTTTAAGTTATGTTAGTTATATCTGCTTTTGGTCTAGAGATGCACCAAGTTCCATAGCAGCATTCTTTTCAGGAGCAGCAGTTGACACTGGTGCAACCTCCCCTGTGGCATGCTTGGAGCCAGCTTTAGCACGTTTGGATTTGCCTGTTAACAAAACTAGATGAGCAACGGATTCCAATACTAGAAATGGGTAGTCAGTATATAAGACTAGGGTTGTTCTTTATGATCAGAGAGCACTAGATTCTAATACAACAACTGCTTTACCAGTATCTGCGATGATGGATGTTCTAGTTGTGGTAGCAGGCTTCTTCCTTCGAACAGCTGGCTTGCCCTGAGGTCCCTCCCCTAAGCTGGTGCACTACAAGAGGCATTCAATTGGGTAACTCCACCTCGAGCAGCAAGATACTCAAGCATTATTGGCGTCAAGTTAGCATATGGAGCAGCATGTTTCTCCTTTGTCATTCCCCCTTGCTTTAAAGTTAGGCAATTGAAAAATCAGTAATTTGCCTGTAGGAATCACCCAGCTCATTTTCAAAAACAAGGCTTAAAAACCTTGGAAAGGGGATCAAGTGTGTTCATTTTGGTGCAAGCACCATTTCCCTTAACCTCAAGTAGATCTCAGCAGCATAGTCAATGTTTTGATTGAAGAGCAACCCATAACCTATTTTAAGCTCAAAATCTGAGCATTGATCAAAACTTCCGGACTTCTGGCTGATGCACTGTGTCAACAGACCAAAGAAATAGTACCACAACGGTGGCATGTGCTTCTTTAACGGGCTATGGGCCACAGCACCAGTATATCCGATAATCTCCAGCACTTCCCTTTTAACTTCATCACTTGAAGGTGAATCAACAAATGGTCCACCAGGAAATTTTAGGGCTCGTCTAATGGCATCAATGGCGATGGAGAAATTTGGGGTTTCAGTGACCATGCCACGAACACATGGAGTACCCTGTGGAGTGTTGGCCTTCGTAGTCGTGTACCAAAATCTGCTCAAGTAGGCCGGATAGAATCTGGAAAGAACTCCAGTGATAGATCTAGCAAGTGGAGATTGCCTTATGTAATCAATCAAAGTCTCATAGCCCATGTTGGCTTTAGACTTGGGAATGGAAAGAGCATGAGCAGCATTGCCTCTAGATAGGCGAATAAGTTCGTGATCAGGCGTTGTATCAGCCTTTACAAGGCTAGGGTGTAGAGCAAACAACTGTGCCGGTTCATTTTCTTCCTTCGGTACCAGTGGTGGTGGTTGTTATTGCTGGTCTGGTTGTTGTTGTTGCTGTTGTTGTTCCTTAGGTTGGTTCTCAATGGGTTGTGGTTATTGCTGTTGGTCTACCATTGATGAATGTTGTAGTTGAATGTTTTGAAGATTTGGAGATTTTTGAGAGAAGAATGTGATTTTGAAAATTTTAATAACTGAAGGTTATTATGGAAAATGAATCACCCTATTTAACCTTTCAGATTGGTGAAAAAGTGCAGGGGAGAGAAAATGGCAACTGTCATCTGCAGGTGTGTGGGCAGACGTGACAGACTAGCATGTTTTCGAGGGGACATAAACTGTTGACATGACGTTTAATCGGCTTGAACACTTATCACTCCCATTACGCATTAAATGCAGTAGGTTTTAATTCAAAAATTGAAGTTAAAGACCACAAAATAAAGTTTGTAGTAAATACAAAAATTCTTTTGTAACATATAATATGTCGTGTATTAAATTTAAATCATTGGGATAAGATGAGGTTCAGTTTTAAGGTATCATTTTAATGTTGTGAGCTATTTATTACTTTATTTTATACATTATGTACCAATGACATAAAAGACCTTATTGTGCTGATTGTTTGGCATATAGGCAGTAAGCAAAAGGTTTGTGCCTTACTGGTTTGCCCTATATGCTGTAGAACCAGCACACCGACAAAAGTTGTCTTTTACTTTTAGAGTTCAAGCATACTGATGTGACTACAAAGGTACGGTTGAAACGGACGGTTTTATTCGTGCGGTGTCATTAGGCCGCAGGACGTCAGATTCAGTTGATCAGGGTAGCACACAGTGGTTTTGTTTATTTATATTATGCGGGGCCTAAATTTACTTTTACTTTCTAAGGTGTAGAAGATGTAAGTTAACCTAGTGTCGCATTTTTGAATAGATTAACGAATTGAAAATCAAGTGGATAATTGTCTTTTATTTAAATTACCTAGATAAGGATAGTAGTTGGTTTAAGCTAAAAGTCCTAAGCGCAGAAAAATAAATAAGTGGAAGTATATCCGGAGTATGCAGATCAAGAAAATGTTGACCAAGATACCAGTGTTGGGTTAGGGAAAGGTAATTATGCTTATGTTAAGACTATGCTTGGAATGATATAGATCTGGTTGGATGAGCCAATTACACTGACCTAATTGCCTCTGAACTCCTAGAGTTCTCTTTGAGCAGTGAGAAGTATGTCACTTGGTTGCATAATTGAAAGGTAGCTATACCTCAGAGGTTATCCTTGGTAAAGTACTAGGTTTATTAGTGAGTTGAGCTCTAATCCTAACCCTCGTTATCAGTTTGGTTAACTGAATAACAATGTGCCGTGTTGATTGAACACTGATCACAAATGGAAGGAGTCCGTCGGTTTAAGTTGGCAAAACCTTAAATGAAAACTAACAACCATTCCATCATACTAATGAGATCATATCAGTTAAAGCATTATACAGCATTACAGTTGATATACTGAAAGTAAATCAGATAGAAACGTAATAAATACCTAAACAGTTGATATGACTTATTCCTAAGGCAACAATCAATCAAGAACATGCAATAGGATTGGGTCACACAGTGAAGGAACTAACTAGATCTTAACAACTCCTAAGAAGTCTCTTCGGAACAGTCGATAGGCATACTAGGTCATTCATGTCTCAATTCCAAAGTTCCGTGTCCTAAAAGCGCATATTAGATACAGTATAACCATCGGTCTTAATCCTATGAAGTAGATAATTTCATATAGGTGGACAAGTCCTGATCACAACCTAGGTTGGTCAATCCTTAAGATGCTAGCATACAAATCTATCGGACTTCCTAGTTTAGTATTACTACAGCAATCGTACTAAATTAACATAATTACACTAACTCAAACTTCTATCATGGCAACATACAGATTAATTATGCTATCATGGTAATATCGGAACGCATTATTAAACATAAAAAGTAAGAACACATGTTAAATACAAAAGACAAGCGGTTCGGATAAAAACCTGAAAAGGCCGAAGAAATCTGCCCGAGATCGCAGGGACTCGCCGGGATATCCTCCGGAAAATAAAAGCTAAGCTAACTACTACTAAAAACTGACTAAATGCTTGAAAATATAAAGTGAATTACAAATTGAGTGTGTGTTGAAATGGATGGAGAAAGTCCTTTAAATAGACTTGGATTTTGCCTACAAACGGCTGGCAGGCCGTTTGGCAAGCTGTTTGCAGGGGCCATTTAACAGGTCAATCCATTTACATGGACCGTTTGATCAGGGCATATGGCAGGCATTTATGAGCCAGGCAGGCCATTTGGCAAGCCGTTTGGTCTGCCTGATCAGCTGATATTCACTGGATCGTTACTTGATTTCTTGCCTTTCACCGTTTTCGCTCTAGAATCTTAGTTTTAGCTCCGTTTTACTTGATTTTTTTTGTATCGCCTTCGTAATTACTTAATCTACAAAATCAACCAAAAAAGTGATAATTTTGCTGACAAAGTTTGAATCTTTATTGTTCTAGGGCTTAATATTGGGGGTAAAAACGTGACTTTTTGGCCGATATCACATACCCAGCTCGAAGATGAGGTAGTTAAAATGTTTCTCATCTAAGGGCTTTGTAAAAAGATTTGCTAACTGCTGGTCTATTGAAATGAAGTGAAGTTCCACATCTCCTTTTTGAACATGATCCCTTATGAAGTGATATCGAACATCAATGTGCTTTGTCCTTGAGTGCATCAAAGGATTGTTGGTAATAGCAATTGCACTGGTGTTGTCATAGTAGATTGGAGTTTTTGTAACATGAACACCATAGTCTTTCAGCTGGCTTTGCATCCACAGTACTTGAGCAGTACAGCTCCCAGCAGAAACATATTCTGCCTCAGCAGTAGATGTGGACACAGTATTTTGCTTTTTTCTCGTCCAGCTGACTAGCCTACCACCTAGTAACTAGCAACCACTAGTAGTACTTTTCCTGTCTATCTTACATCCAGCAAAATTAGCATTTAAATACCCAGTTAGTTCAAAATCCTGGTCTTTGGAATACCAAAGACCACGTTTTGCAATACCTTTCAGTTACCTGAATATCCTCTTTACTGCTAGCAAGTGTGACTCTTTAGGACCAACTTGATATCTGGTACAGAGACATGTGGCAAACATAATGTCTGGTCTGCTGGCTGTGAGATAAAGTAGGGACCCAATCATACCTCTATATTCAGTGATATTGACTGGTTCACCATTGGGATCAGCATCTATTTTGATAGATGTTGCCATTAGAGTTGCTATATCTTTTAAACAGGTCAGACCAAATTTCTTTAACATATCTTTGATATATTTATCTTGACTTATAAAAATTCCATCATCAAGTTATTTAATTTACAATCCTAAAAAGTATAGAAAATCTCTTTGTAAACTCATTTCATATGTCTTTGACATAAGTTTTGAAAACTTTAGACAATGTTTTTCATTTTTAGATCCATAAATAATATCATCCACATATATCTGTGCTAACAAGAGATCGCAATCTATCTCCTTTGAGAATAGAGTGGTATCAATTTTTCCAACTTGAAAACCGAAACCAATGAGATACACATGAAGTGTCTCATACCATGCTCTTGGTGCCTGTTTTTGGCCATACAGAGCTTTGTCTAATTTATAGATATGGTCTGGATATTTACTGCTTAAAAAACAAGGAGGTTGTTTGAGATAGACTTCTTCTTGCAGCTTCCCATTTATGAATGCAGATTTAACATCCATCTGGAATACCCTAAAGTTCATCTTAGCAGCATATGACAAGAATAATCTGATAGCTTCCATCCTAGCCACTGGTGCATATGTCTCTCCATAATCTAATCCTTCTTCTTGTCTAAAACCCTGGGCTACTAATCCAGCTTTGTTTCGGACCACAATCCCATCTTCATCCATCTTATTCTTAAAAACCCACTTGATACCAATGATCTTCTTTGTTTCATCATCAAGTTTAGGTACCAATGTTCAAACTTTATTTCTATCAAACTGGGAGATCTATTCTTGCATAGCTCCTGTCCAGCTAGGACCTTTCATTACTTCTTCAGGACATGTAGGTTCAATGGTAGACACAAAATTCACATGCATACAAAAATTGCTGGTTGCATGTCTCCATGTCTTAACACCACTAGCCAGATTACCAATAATCTGCTCAATTGGATGTTCCTTTGTCCATCTGGTGTTATGAACAGGTGAGCTTTTTGTGGAACACACAACATCTTAATCATCAGTTGGTTCGACAGTATGTACAGCAGTAGAAGATAGTTGTTCATTGTTAGTGAAACCAATACCATCTTGTGATCCTTCAGAACTAGTAGACCTTTGCTCAATTTATAATACCTCAGTTGAGCCAGTAGGTCCACATGGTTTAGACACTGATGGAAAAGAATACTCCATCTCATCATCAGAGAACCCAGCAGCATGGATTGGAGAGGGAGTTGATGCTGGTTCTTCCTCACTATTAAGAGCTTCCTGAGTAGGCTCTTCAAACAATAACTCTTCATCTTCTTAACCAGAAGATGAAGTGGGGGTCATTTCATCAAATGTAACATCAATGGATTCTTTAAAACAACTCCTTCTCTTGTTGAAAACCCTATATGCCTTTAACATGTTGGAATATCCAAGAAATATACCTTCATTAGCTTTAGCATTAAACTTACCAAGCTGGTCCCTATTGTTTAGAATGAATCAGGGAGTGCCGAATACATGAAGAATTCCTTTGAGAACTTCATAAGCAGTCTTCTGATGTCTTTTCACAATTAAAGATCTATTCTGGGTAAAACAGGCAGTATTCACAGCTTCTGCCCAATATGAATTTTTCAGCCCAGACTCAACTAACATAGATCTTGCTGCTTCAATGAGAGTTCTGTTTCTTCTTTCTGCAACAGGTGTTCTCATAGCAGAAAAGTTTTGTAATATACCTTTGTCAACACAAAATTCTTCCAATGTTGCATTTCTGAATTCTGTACCATCATCACTTCTTAGCTGCTTCACCAATTGCCCATTCAATAGTTCCTTCCTTTTGATAAAGTTGATACTTTCATTAGCGGCTTCACTCTTTTGCTTCAAAAAGAATACCCACGTGTATCTGGAATATTCATCAACAATAACCAGTGTATACTTCTTTCCACTACAGCAGGCTACATTAACAGGACCAAAAGATCTATATGAAGTAGGTGAAATGGTTTCTCAACAGATGAAATCTGCTTTGACTTGAATGAAGCATGGTGATGCTTCCCTTATTCACAACTAGGATACAATCTGTCCTTCACATAAGACATTGTGGGTAGCCCATACACCAAACTTTTACTAGATAGTTTGTGAATTTCTTTGAAGTTGAGATGTGAGAGTCTCTTGTGCCAAAGCCACTTGAGGTTGTCTGATGCATTTGAATAATAACAAGTATCAGTTGTTGTGACTGCTGTGTTCATGTCAATTTGATACATGTTCTCATGTCTTTTTGCGGTCAGCAGTGGCTTCCCTGTCTTATCAAAAATAGTGCCAATTTTCCTTCTGAATTGGACTATCTTACTTTTGCTTGTCAGTTGGCTTATGATGAGTAAATTGTGTTTAAGCCCAACGACGTATGCCACATTTGAGAATGTAACATTCTCATTTGTTAAAGTACCAAAATCCTTTGTGTAACCCAACGAATTATCTCCATATGAAACGACTGGACCATCTTTTTCTTGATAGTCCATTAGCAGGGACTTACATCCGGTCATATGTCTCGAACATCCACTATCGAGATACCAGATTTGCTTGTTTTGAATGCCCTTCACAGTAGCTAAGAGATTAGTTCTTTTTGGGAACCCATCCAAGGATGGGTTCTGGAAGGGTCATCTTTGATGATCTCTTCCTTTCTGCTGGTTTGCTTGATGAGGCAACAGCAGATGGGGGTTGGGTTTGAGTACACTGATTGGCCAAGTGAAACTTCCTGCGACACTTTTAGCATTTTCTCACTTTTAGTCTTGGTGACTGGTCATACACAAACTTAATGTGGGCAGTAAGATCAGGTCTGCTTTCAGCTATAGCAGCTATGAGCTGGTCAAGCTTAACTGTCACGACCCTACTTTTTCCATTACCTTTTACCGTTTATTATTTAACGCTCGTTAATTGTTATTCGTGCCATGTCATTTCTATGACCTATATTATTATTATTTTTGTAACAATATATTAATTATTATGTGTCATGTGAATATTTGTATTCATATTTAAAGGTGTACGTTTCTACGTGTCGTGGATTTCTATCCGGCAAATCTTTTCGGTTTCAAACCAACGGTCAGACTTTTGAGATTTTTGAATCCCAATTATTTTAAATATTATATTTTTATATCATATGTTTATATATTTTATTCGTCGCGTGTGCGTTATCTCTCCGAATATTTAATCGCGTAACAGTGTTTTCGCGTTTCGGGCTTCGATCGGGCGTTCGGGCTAAAAGCAATTTATCAAATATCAAGAGTGGGCCATGTGGAGCCCACCCCTCTAAAAATTTTAGCCGAAAATGTCAAGGGAGGGAGGGATGTTTTTGCAATTTTGTGACTAGTCCATTTTAATCTCCGAATCAATTCATTTCCTTATCATTTCTAAACCTAGCAAGCTTTTTCTCTCCTCTCTTTTTCTTTTGGAGCCATCAACACCCTCAACCATTATCATCATCATCTTCAATCAATTCAAGCTTGGAATTTAGGGCTTTTAGCCTCAACGGATTTCTTTTGTTCATCTCTACGCATTCATACCATTCGATTCTTGATTAGGGTATAAACCCTAACACTAACTTTTTAATTTTTAATTAATTTTTCTGTTTTTATGATTATTATGATAGTATAGTGCTTGTGTGTTGTTGGATTAATGATTGTATGCTTAGAATCGCTCGTTATTACATGTTTTCGGTTTGATTGATTGTGGACAGCAGACTAATCGACCATTTCAGTAAAATTAACTGATTTTTTTGTTAAATTAAAGTGTCTAGATGGGTTCCTCTCATCAAAACATTGATTTTAGACTCCGGATTCATGTTATTTTGATTCCCGGAACTTAAGTTATGATTAAAATGGTGTTTTCATGAAATTAAAATATAAAAATGAATGTGTTCAGGTTTGGTCCAACTTTGTGACCACTTTTGGAGTCTCTAGGGTGTACTAGTGTGTTAGGATTGATGATTGGATGAACATTCATGTTCAGGTCATCGAAATCCGAGCCCCGGATCACCCGGTATGACTAAAACAAGTTTTTGATCGGATTAAAGTCCCAAGTTGAATTTTGGCTGTTGGTCATGACTTGGGGGCTATTCTTAGGGTGTTATTGAGGGCACTAATGTGTCAGGTGGTTTGGTTAGGCGAGGATATATATAAGACTCACCGAAAACCGACACCCGAGGCTCAAGTTATGACCCGGCGAACGTTTTAATTAAAACTTATGGTTATAACATCTAACTTATGATATAAATAATGATTTTCATTATTATTAAATTACTTATGATATAAAAGTAATTAATTTAATTTAAGACTTATGATATATATATTTTATATATCAATTATTAATTACGTTATGATTTAGTTAAACATTTAATTAAACTTATGATTAATAATACTTTTATTATTAATGAAAAATACTTATGATAAGTATTAAACTTATATTATGAGATTATTATTATAAGACTTATAATAAAGATTAATTAATTATTTAATTATTATAAGGCTTAGTTATTATTTAATTATAATTTAATTATTAAATACTTATGATTTAATAATTATAATTAAATACTTATGATATGATTAATAATTCATTATTAATTAATAATAATTATAATATGATTTAAAATCTATTATTAATTAATAATACTTATGTTATGATTAATATTTAATTAATTTATTAAATACTTATGTTATATTAATTTTATCATTTAAACTTATGTTAACTTTATTGATTCAATTAACTTGTGTTATGACAAAATTATACATATATGACTTTAAATAATGTTATAACTTAAATTATTAATGTAATATACACTTTAAAATTCAACGTTGACTATGTTTGACCAAGGTTGACTTTTGAGTTGACTTTCGGTTGACTTTGACTTTCAGTTGACTTTAGTTGACTTTCTAATTAAGGAAACTTTTCTAAATGAAAAACTTTCTAAAAATAGAAACCTTCTAATTATAGAAACTTTCCTAATATAGTAACTTTCTAAATATGGAAACTTTCCAAAAATAGAAACTTTCCAAAAATAGAAACTTTCCAAAAATGGAAACCTTCTAAAAATAGAAAGTACGTGTTATACGCTGTCCTGATCATACCAAAACATATTGAGTGTTGTTCTATGTCTACTTGCAACAAGTACTATAGCTGTCATACTAAGACTTGACCTAAGTTAGTTATTTATATCGACCTGATTTATTTATAGGTCGCCGTTGTGATCATTCTTGATCACTTTACTTCCTGCGGTTCACATTTCTATGTTATTACTTCATTTACGTTAAGGTGAGTTATAGTCCCATTTTTCTATTTTAAATTTTTGGGATGAGAATACATGCATTTTATTTCTACGTATTGGACACAAGTGGAAGATGGTTTAAAGTATTCATTGTGAGTCGAACAAAAATATTCTCTAATCTGGTAATTGTAATCACTGGTTTCTACTGGTGAACGCGAATCCTATGGATAGATCTATCGGGTTTGGCAACCCTATTTTGAGCTAGTCGCGCTAGCAATTTATAATCGGAATGTATTAGTACTTCGTAATTATTTGAAGATACACCTGTTCAGTGTGTATTGTTGTTCGTTAAGGGTATGGAAATGGTTAAGTGATTACCAGGTGGCTCACGGGTTAATGAAATAATGTTTTTATATGTTTTCGAGCATATAAATTTTGTGGTCCAAAATGAGTCTTTATGTTTTCAAATATAAATTTTATGGTTTAAATTAAATATTGTTTGCAATATTAAACCTATAATTCACTAAATATTTTTGTTGACAGTTACTCACATGTTTTATTCTCAGGTTCATGATTGATTGCTTTCGATGTACTTAGAGAGTCTGCATATTTATGATGGCAGCTTTTGTTAAACATTAACTTGCATTCTATTTTGATACATTAAATTATGGGTGTTTGTTGACTTTGTTTTGGTCAACTTTTGGTTAAGAATTTATGTGTGGTTTTTCTAAACTTACATATTTTGGTAGGTTTCCTTTATAGAAAATAATTTTTAAATAAAGAATGCAAGATTATTTATCAAATTCATATAGAGTTATGATCAAGCTGTGGGACCAAGATAACGATGGTCGTCAAGTGTACTTTGATGATTCATCAAAGTTGGTATCAGAGCCTTGATTGTAGGGAATTAGGCTGCATTGATGTCGTTACCCGAGTCAATAAAGTGCATTAGTGAGTCTAGTCTATAGCCCGACCTATAGCATATTATTATATGTGATTATTTGTATTCTATGGTATGTATTTTGTTATCATACATACATCTCTGTTATGTTCTGAATCTAAGAGGAACTCCCATTTCGATTTAAACGTATCTCCGACTCATGCGAGTTTATCTTTATAAGAACACCTCGGATAGTGAAACCGAGTGATGTCATTCTTGACTTCCAAAATTCTCGACATTTTTATATCATCTATTATGGTTATGTATATAACGTTTGAGTTATATTACGCGAGATGTTATTCTTGACTTCTGAAGGCTCAACATTTCAATGTCAGCTATTATGTTTAGGTATATAACATTCTTGTTATATTACGTGCCTTTGTGCCGTTATGCCTTTGTGCTTTGGGTTGCAACCCAGAAACGTCATTCTGGACATTTAAAGATTCTTGATACTTCAAAGACATTTTTGTGTCATCGTTACTCTTATTCATTACTTTTGATGTTTTTTTTTGTCTCTTGTGTTATCCTTAGCACATTGTTTAAGAAATCGTTTTAGAGAAATTGTGTGGGAATTCGAGGTTGATCGCGTGTCCTGACCTCATGTAGTGCTATTGGAATGGAACTATTAATTAGTATAATATAATGACGTCAGGCCAACGTGATTATATTACGGTAATTCATAAAGAAGTTCCAATATCGTAACATGAGGAATAGAAAGCGAGTCAACGAAAAAAATTTACACTACTCATTCAGAAATTTCGATGTATTACATGGGTAAGGAAAATACTCATTATCTTATTTGTTGATATACGAGAAGCTCGTTTTAACCAGACTATCTATCTCATGTGATATCCTTCATACCTCGCTTGTTAGCAGTAGCTTCGCTCGAGAACAGTTTTGGCCCAAGGGCTTACGTCCTGATAATAGTCAAAACAACTTTTAAATTCATTTGTTTTCATGACCTCGTAACATTTTTTGATCAAATGTCGCACGACGATCCAAGTCCTCCACTCGATATTCTACGATCTTACTTCAATTCGTAACCTCTGAAATACGAATACTCTGTTTATCGGAATTTTTACACATTGGTTATTTATACTGTCCTCACGAGATTTATGGACGGATGAAAGTAATAAAATTTTCTGTCACTTATGAAATTTATAAAATCATATATGTACGTATAAATTCAAATGAATAAATTTATTTTTGCCTATTTTGGGTAGTACATGCTAAATTATATCTTCAAAAATTATTTTAAAACCACTCCTTTATTGAGTCATTTAATTAAGTCAAATTGTTTTATGTAAAATGTTACACGTTGTACATACTTCTAAATTTACTAAGAACTTCGTTCCGTTTATAGGGTCACATCATACGTTTAAAGCTTTTTTAAAAAACTTCTTTGATTGATTATATTAAAATTTTCGCATTACTCTACGGTGTGGTTGGATCACAGTTCTTCTCATCCTCCGTTTAAGGATGAAACTTACCATTAACTCTAACACCACTTTGGATGGCGGTTTTATAAAATTGTTGGGAAGTCTTTGCGCTCATAAAATTTTCCCTCTTGTATTTGGACATGACCGACACGCGGACCGATAAATCAGTTTTTTGAGGTACGTTCAATGGCCACCCTGTTCTCAGGAAAGTCACTGGGTGGGTTTCTACCCCAACTGTTGTTATAATTGGTATCACAGATAGATATTACACTAGACCATCTGAGAAGTTTCTACTCTCGATATTCACGGCTAACCGCAACACCCTCGTAAACATCAATCCTATGATTCAATACTTTGAGTTGCACGAAATCATTTTTGGAGATTCATCTCACCTGGAGTCGACTATTCTTTACAACACATGATTCACGTTTCTCTTCATCCGCACATAAATTTAAGAATAAGGTTGAATCCTAAATTGCCTCACTCATTGTGCAAGGGAGCTCACTCTCATTGAAAGATCACACCTTTCGTACGTCTTCCTTTCAGAAATGTAATGAAAATTTACTTTGAATTTCATGGTCCTCATTATTCCCTTTGAAGGAATTGCCTTAAACATCTATACCACTGATATGACTACTCTATATATTTCTTCCTTCGTTGGTTGCAACTGTATCTCATTCGTCCTAGTTCATCCCCTTGGGAAGCTCCTATTTTGTTTGTTCTGAAGAAAGATGGATCGTTCTGATGGTGTATTGATTGTCGCGAGTTGAACAAGCTTACTGTTAAGGATCTTTATCCTCTTCCAAGAATTAATAATCTGTTCAATCAGCTTCAAGGTTCTTCCGTTTATTATAAGATCGATCTTCGTTCCGGTTATCATGAACTGCGGGTTAAAGAAACTGATGTTCCGAAAACCGCATTCCGTACCCGTTATGGTCACTACGAATTTTTAGTTATGCCGTTCGGATTGACTAACGCACCTGCAGTGTTTATGGACCTCATGAACCGTGTGTGTAGTCCTTATCTGGACAAGTTGGTTATCGTTTTCATCAATGATATTCTTATCTATTCCAAGAGTGATCAAGAGCACGAAGAGCATCTAAAGTTAGTGCTTGATTTGTTAAGAAAAGAAGAACTGTATGCTAGGTTTTCCAAGTGTGCGTTATGGTTAAGAGAAGTTCAATTTCTTGGACATGTTTGTTAGGACCCCGAAGTTATATAGTGTTAATGTGAAATAAGCTTAAATGATGGTTCCTTAGAAGAGGGCTATATAAGGAACCTAAGTAGTCCTAATTAGATAGCCATTGCATTGTAACTAAGATTTAGAAGCTGTGGAATGTAAATCTTATTGATTCTCTCTCATACCGAGTCTCCTTTACACTTACCGAATCTCATTCTAACTTGTCTTTTCTTCTAATCTCAACATGATCTGACCTATCATTTGGTATCAGAGCTTCCAAGTAGTGATATTACATCACTAGATCGATCCAGAGATTGAAGATTACAGAATCTGAGCACTCTCGATATATTGAATCAGATTCGGTATAATCGAATCTGATAATCTGACGTTCAAATTCTTGTGATAAGTTCAGCGAAGGTGTATTAGGTTGATTAGAAAGAGTTTCAATCATCATTACAGCTTTTTAACATCAATTATGAAGAATCAAGTTGATTTTTAGAGTTCGCGGCTAAAACTCTCGGTATTCATCATTTACAGCTTGATTATGTAGTTTAGTAAAGGTTTGAGGTTTCAGTTGTGATCGTGAGGTGTTTTATCACATTTCTGACGGTTTAATTTCATCAATTCTTCAAGTTTTGAAGATTTGATCTACATTCGGTATCGTAACTGCCGTACCGAATCTGCCTGAAAGCTATTAATTCTCAATCAGTGTTGCAGATTGTTTCTATCACATTCGGTTTGGTTATACGCAGCTAATTGGTGTGATTTGAGAAAGGATTCGTTTGAATTCTAAGTTTTCATACTTAGACTCGGTATTGTCAACTGCTATAGTTGACATTCGGTATCTAATACATTCGGTATCTTTGATATTTTGTGTGATACTAACTTGTTTCCTTGTGCAGCAAGGTTACAGAATCTAGTTCAAAGGAATTGAATTGTGTTTGAATTCAAATTCATACAGAATCTGAATACTGAGTCAGATACCGAATCAGAATCCCGGTATCACTTAATTCATTGGTTTTAAGTGTTCTCAGGCTACAAATCTTGTGGTTACCGAATCTATACTGAATCTGGGTGTGTTACTTGTATTTCTAATCAGTTTCTGATACAGAATCTGGTTTACCGAATCTGCTACAGTACAGAATCTGTACCGAATCTGCTACAGTACCGAATCAGATACCGAATCTGACATTTTTGTTAGATTGTTGTGATTTTTCATCCTAGATTTGTGTAATACCGAATCTTTACCGAATCTACCTCATTTTCAAGATGTCTACTCAAGATACTTTGATCATCGGATCAGATTCCCGTCCTCCAGTGTTGTTTGATGGCATGTACACTTAGTGGCTTCACCGAATCACTCAGTACATAGACTATAAGGGTGAGAAAGCAAAGTACATTTGGGCTTCTCTGAGAGATGGTCCAGTTGTAGATTATCATCCGGATACTGGTATGCCAATTCCAGTCTATGAACTTTCTGGTGATAAACGTGAGAGAGCTCAGGGTGACATATAGTCAAAGAACATTGTTATGCAAGCTATCTCGTATGAGTTGTTTGAAAATGTTGATAGCAACACTACTGCAAAAGATATATGGGATGATATCAAACGACAACAAGAAGGTTATGACATGTCAGATGTTACTAAACTGAATAAGGCTCTTTGGATTTTATGAAGATTTCAAGCAGGAACCTGATGAACCACTCAAGGATACCTACCGTCGTTTCAATGGTGTTCTCAATGAGTTGAAAAGGTGCAAGATCATAAAAGTAAATGCTTAAGTCAACATGAAATTTCTCAAAAAGCTCAATGTTGATTGGCTTCCTTATGGAACCATTGTTTCATCTACCAAAGAGATTGACAAGTTGACTATTCATGAGCTTGTTGGAGTTCTTATGCATTACCAACCTGAAGTGTTTAAACTTCAAGAAGGAAGGAAAGAGTCATCTCCAAGTGATCATCTTGCTCTCATACCAAAAAGAAGAGCAAATCATTTAAACTTTCAAAAGTTTGTCCAAGAAAGTGCTTGTTGAAGAATCAACTGATTCTGAAGAGTTGAATCTTTCTGATGTTGATGATTCTCACCTTGAATTAGTCAAAATGGTAGCCATGTTCACAAAAGCCTTGAAAAAACAAAAGTTCAAAGGAAAATCAAGCAATCAACGAAAGAACTCATCGTCTTCCTCGTACTACAAGAAAGCTGATCACTCAAAACAACAACAACGTGCTGATGATTCCAAGAAGGATGAATCAATCTGTTTCAATTGTGGCAAAGCTAGTCATTACTCTCGTGAGTGCAAGATGCCTAAGAAGAAAGATGCAGCTTAATACAAGAAGAAAATATTGATGGCTAAGATTGTAGAAACTGGGAGAGAGCTGAAACAGGTTGATGATACTTGGTTTAACTGGAATGACGATTCAGATTTAGAGGTGGAACATGCAAATCTTTACAAGGTGACTAAGCTCATCAAAGCTAACGATGCAATGGAGAATTCTGACTCAGCATCTGATGATGATGAGGTACAATCATCTGAAATTCCACCTGATTTTATAAAAGTGCAAAATGACATGATGAAGAATTTGGTCTCAATGTCAAAAGAAGTCAAAGGTTTAAAATCTGAAAACAAGGTTTTAAAAGATAAAATCAAACTTTCTGAGACCAAACCATCTTCATCTAAATTACAATTGGAATTGCAAAGATTGACTGTCCAACTCAGCTCCACGGAAACTGAGTTGGAAGATCTTCAAAAATCAATTCATCCGATTAAGGTCGAAAGGACAGATTATCGTCTAAAATCGGAACGACTTGCAGAAAAAGTTCAATTTCTAGAAAAAGATCTTTCTGATTTGAAAACTCAACATGAACCCACACTTTCAAAGCTAAACAAGAAAATTATTCAATTGGAAAACACCATAATTGAAAAGAACTCTGAAATTTCTTCATTGTCAAAAGAGTCTTTTCAAATGAAAGCACAACTTGCTCGATATGAGGAAAAACTCTATCGAACAGATCAATCCAAAGCTATCATGAATATGGAACTTTCAAAACAAACGATTTTCATGAATAGACCAAAAACAATTCATGGTGAAAAGTGAGGGTTGGGTTATGAAGATCCTAAGATCTTAGATAATGCTTCCAAAAAGATTCCATAATTATATCATTCTGATTACTTTCAAGCTGGTTTACCATCTCATTTTCTGCATGCTTCTGATGTTGATTTTGATGATATTATTATTAATCACAAATCTAAGAAATACCATCAAATTAGCTTAATGTATGAGAAAATCAAATGATGGTGTTTTCCAATTGAAGGAAACCAGGATTTGAAGGAACTTGTTCAAACTGAAAAGAATATGCAACATGAAAATTATGTGCCTAAGCGTAGACTGGTTTATATCCCAACACTCATGCTAGAGAAATACATTTTAATGCTTGAGAATGAAGTGTTTAACAAACCTAGTTCTAGCATTACTGCCATAGATGAGGTGTTTGATGAACCAACTTTTGATGTGAAACCAATTCTACCGGCCTTACCTGCGTGTTCTGATAATGTTTTCTGTGAAGACCTGGCACATGAACTAACTGTCTTCTTTGAGACAGAATCCCTAGGTCAACCTGATTTAAATGTAAAGGTAAAACCTCGAGATGAACCAACTGTTGAAAACTTGATAGACTTTAACACAACAATTCATCCTTTGAATGAATTTTACGTAAACATACCTGTTGTACGAAACTTGAAACGTATATTAGGTATAGTTGAACAGGAAAATGTTGATTTGCAACTTAAGTGTCAATCATTAGAACAAATGCTTGCTTTGTGTGATAAGTTGCCTCCACTTCCTAAGAAAGAATGTACTTATGATTTTAAGGAAGGTGAAGTGCTAGTTTCTGCAGAGGAATTATGTCTTGAGATTAAGAGCTTAAAACAAAAAATAATTCAACTGAAATAGGCTAACACACTTAAGCAATCATCTACTGTTGAAACCAATGTGCCTGAATGTGTTAGTGGGATTACTAAGAAAGGGAAGGGAACAACAACATCTACGGATGCAAAACCCATTACTATTCTTCAAAACCCACTACGTTCTCAATTTGGTAAACGTGTTTGAAAAGTTGCACCTTCAACCCAATTTTGTCAACAGAGTTCATTCTCAAAATGGTTCTGTGTTAACTGAAAAGATTCCTATGATAAAAATGTCAAATCAATCAAAGGAAAGTCTTTTAACGAAATCAGTCAACTCAACACAACACACGAGTCCAAAACCTGATTTGAGTGAGTATGATGCAAAGGAACGTAAAGTCAAATTGGAAATTTTGCAAAATCAATCATCTCATGTGTCAACTGAAAAGTTTGGACGTCTAACTAACAGGGGTGTTTTTCGTGTGACAGGTCATAATCTAAATTTGACTTACAAGTCTGTATGGGTTCATAAGTCCACGATTAAGAAAGTAGCAACTAAACCAAAGCAATCTGCTAGTCTACCTAGGAAATCATCTCATGTCTCTCAATTTTCGTCTGTGAACAAAACATCTGCTTGGAATAAGTTGTGTGTTAAGACTTCTGATAATGATGTAAAACTTGATATTGGGTATGATGCTTCATGTAATGTGGTTTTAAATGATGCTTTATTGTCTAAAGTGCATGATGCTATACCTAATTATCTCATTGTTGATCCAAAGTTTATTGTTGGTACTAACCGTAGAGGAACCAAGAAACTTTGGGTACCTAAACTTTAGGAAATTAACGTTTTCAGAGTTTTGACGTCTGTGTTTGGTATATTGATTACGATTGCTCTCGATACATGATGGGCGATAAATCTTAGCTTGTCAATTTTGTTGACAAATTCCTAGGAACGGTTACTTTTGGAAACGATGATATTGCAGTAATAACGGGTTATGGAGATTTTGTGAAAAATGGCATAACGATCAAACAGGTCTCATATGTTGAGGGTTTGGGGTGCAGTTTGTTTAATGTCAGCCAATTTTGTGACGGAGATCTCAAGGTTTTGTTTGAACATCGTCAATGCTCGGTGCAATCCATCGATGGAAACGATCTCCTTGTTGGTAAATGTTGTGCTTCACTTTATACTATTGACCTCAATAATGCATCCTCACATGCAACCATGTGTTTAGTTACTCGTTCAACAAAGGAAAATTCATGGTTATGGCATCACTGGATGTCACACCTGAATTACAAGGGTATTAATCGATTGGTCTCTAAAGACTTAGTTGATGGTATTCCATGCTTTCATATGATAAGCATCATGTGTGTCCATCATGTGCGATGGGTAAGCTGAAATGGACTAATCATCCACTTAAGCAAAACCCCAGTACTTCATCGTCCTTGCAATTATTACATATGGACTTATGTGGACCCATGCGTATTTCTAGTCTTGGTGGCCGAAAACATGTGCTTGTCATTGTAGATGACCTTACCCGATTTACGTGGATTTTCCTTCTAAGGACTAAGTCAGAAACCCCCGCCATTATCATTGAGTTCATTAAAAAGACTCAACGCTCTTTTAACAAACATGTTAAGAGTATTTGAACTGATAATAGGACGGAATTTAAGAATAACCTGCTTGATAGTTATTTGAAAGACCAAGGCATTGAATATCAGTTCTCTGCTGCACGAACCCCTCAACAGAATGGAGTAGTCAAACGATGTAATCGTACATTGTTTGAAGCAGCTCGAACGATGCTTGCTTACTCCAAACTACCTCCGAAAATGTGGGGGGAGGCTATTTCCACTGCATGTTATACCCAAAATCGTTGTATCATTAATAAACGTTTTGATAAAACTCCTTATGAGTTACTATATGGTAGATGCCCGAGTGTCAAATATTTCTGTGTCTTTGGTTGTATATGCTATGTGCTTAACGATTTTGACAGCCTCAGAAATTTTGATCCTCATGGCGATCAGGCCATATTTCTCGGTTATTCTTCGAACAAAGTTGCCTATCGTATCTATCACAAACGGACAAAGATGATCAAGGAAAGCATTAATGTAAGGTTCGATGAGTTATCGTGAATGGATTTTGAACAACTCAGTTCAAAACCCGATCCTAACCTGACTACTTCTTCTTTCGCGCAAAATTCAATTTTCTTGAAGAAGGGTGTTCCTACGGTAACAACAGAGGAACTGGATATCTTGTTTGATAGTCTTTATGCTCCTCAACGGAAATCAAATGTTAAAGCCGTACCGGTTACAACATCACAGTCAACTACTGTGGAGACTCAACCAAGTCTTTCTGAAGAAGATACAATACCAACTGATTCACCCATTGCTTCTTCATCCTCCCTCCCACCTCCTGATGCTAATCTTGAACCAATTCAAGATACATCTGTTAATACAACTCCAGTTGTTTCTCCAGATACTTAAATAGATCCATTAGAAAGTGTTACATCAGATCAAGCAGATCAAGGTTCAACGTCAACAACGTTTGATGTTTCAATGGATACCACTGATGTACAACCTCTTCTACATAACAATCGATGGACTAAAAGTCATCCAATTGATCTTATCATTGGTGATACATCTGCTTCAGTCTCAAATCGAAGGGCAACTCGGAATATGTGTCTATACACTGCCTTTCTTAGTAAGATTGAACCAACAACGGTTGCTCAAGCTTTACTAGATCAGAACTAGGTGGTAGCAATGCAATAAGAGATCAATCAATTTGATCGTTTGAAAGTATCGCGATTAGTTCCAAGACCAACGGGTCAACGGCCAATAGGGGTTAAGTGGATTTTTAAGAACAAGAAGGATTCTGATGGAATTGTGGTTCGAAATAAAGCACGTCTTGTGGCCAAGGGATATCGACAACAAGAGGGTATTGATTATGATGAAACGTTTGCTCCGGTTGCTAGGATTGAGGCTATTCATCTTTTCCTTGCATTTGCTTCTCATATGAAGTTCACGGTGTTTCAAATTGATGTCAAAACTACTTTTCTGAACGGTCATCTTCAAGAGAAAGTTTATGTTGATCAACCAGAAGGCTTTGTCGATCCCATTCATCCAAACCACGTCTACTACTTGGAGAAAGCTTTGTATGGTCTGAAGCAAGCACCGCATGCATGGTACGAGACCTTAACAAAGTATTTGCTGGACAATGGCTTCTCTCGTGGAATGATTGATACAACGCTATTCATCCGTAAAAACCACGATCACATTCTCTTGGTTCAAATTTACGTTGATGACATTATTTTTGGTTTCATGTCCCCGGCCTTATGCAAAGAATTTGGTGACCTTATGGCCAACAAATTAGAAATGAGCATGCTTGACCAGTTAAATTTCTTCTTGGGGTTACAAGTTAAACAATTATCAAATGGGATTTTTATCAGTCAAATAAAGTATATCAATGATATGCTAAAACGTTTTAAAATGACTGCTATAAAACCAATGACAACCCCAATGAGGACTTTACTGGATGCTGATGCTAATGGGGAACCCTTTGACATTACACTTTATCGAAGCATGGTTGGTTCTCTAATGTATCTGACTGCAAGTAGACCAGACATTACACTTGCTGTAACTGTCTGTGCCCGCTTTCAGTCAAACCCTAAGAAATCACACTCCAAAGTGGTTGTTTGGATTTTTCAGTACCTTAAGGGTACACCTAACCTTGGGATCTAGTATCCTCATGGATCCGATTTCAATCTCACTGCTTATACTGATGCGGGTTATGGCGGTTGCCATGTTGATAGAAAGAGCACAGCTGGATCAATTCAGATGTTGGGGAATAGGCTAGTTGGTTGGTCATCCAAAAAGCAGAACTATATGTCTTTATCAACAGCTGAGTCTAGGTACATTGCTGCAGCTCACTGTTTTTCACAAGTTTTGTGCATGCAAACTCAACTTTTGGACTATGGCTTTAAGATTTCTAAGACCCCAATTTACTGTGATTCACAAAGTGCTATAGCAATTACAAGCAACCCGGTCAAGCATTCTAAGACTAAACAAATTGATATTCGTTATTATTTATTAAGGACCATGTAGAAAAAGGAGATGTAGAGTTATACTTTGTGCCTACCAAAGTGCAATTAGCTGACATGTTCACTAAGCCTTTAGATGAACTTAAGCTAAAGTTTTTGATCAAAGAGATTGGCATGGTAGAGTATAGTGCTTGACATTCCTTAGATCTGTTGGGACTTATACTTGGGATCTTGTGTTTAGGGGGAGTAGATACTTTCTAGGGGGAGCAACTGATTTTTTATGCTTTTGTTAAAATCTTTCAAGGGAGAGCCTTTTAGATCTGTGTTAACTTCCTGGGATTAAGTTTCAATGGTTACAAAAGTGGGAAGTAACTCATTGATATCATATTTCAAGGGGGAGTTAATTCATTTTCTTGGGAAAATATCAAAATGGTGATTTACTTTCTTGTATATCACATTTTGAGGGGGAGAAAATGGCAGAATATGAATAGAAAATTGTTTTTCAAAAGTGAATTTCATAAATTGTTTGTTTATTTCTGAAAATAATTCACTAAGGCTTATATACATCTCAGTATGCAACCCGTTTTAATAATTGGTATCACAGAAGATTTGTACTTTGTACATAACTCAAAATTTTCTAAGTGCAAATCTTATTTTATAAAATTCATAAAAATTGAAAAAGATAAAATCCAAAAAGATGTTAATTTTAAATGAATAAATGCTAATTTTAGCATTATACCGAATCTGAGAACCAACAGTACAGATTCGGTAAGTTCAAAATTTTCAATAATTGTCTCAGAAATGTTTTTCATAAAAAGGTGATAGTCTTGAATGATTTTTGATAAAGATTTGTCAAAATTTGAAGTCAATATGTTTAAATCTGAAATTGGACTGTATTCGGTATTTAAGGCCCATTTGGTAAAGCCCATGTCTTCAAAATATTTGGTATCTATAAATAGCAGGGTCAAAGTCAAAATTTCTCTCACTTTACTCTAATTGCATACCGAATCTAAACTAATCTACCGAGTCTACCTAATCTACCGAATCTGTCTCTCTGTATCTTCAAATCTTTGGTATATTCTTGTTTTAATCAAATTTAAGTATCACATGTTGTAGATCTGAGATGATTGAACATTTGTAAACCAGAAAATAATGCAAATAACATGATTGTGACACTTAATTTTGAAAAAGTGTTGATTATACCGAATCTGAGTTGAGTTTCTTAATTCTTAGATTAAACTCATCTGATTTAGTTAATTAACATAAATTTTTGTCAAATATATGTTAAATTAGTTGATCTATCAATTGACCGAGTCTGATTACATATTTAATTGAGTATTTGATGGATTCTGTACATACCGAATGTGTTCTTGCTACAGTACCGAGTCTGTTCAAATGATTAACATGCTTTTCTGCTTTGATTGAGTTGTTAATTGATTATGATCATATTTTTGCATGATAGAAGACTGAATATGCATGTTTAGATGATTATGTGTGATTTTTGAAGATACTGAATCTGTTCTTGGCATTTTACCGAGTCTGTAATTTGGTACTTTAAAAATAATGTGTTTTTCAACTTGATAAATCTTGCATGCTTTATTTAAGTCTTTGGTATGAAAACTCAAGCTAATTTGGTTACAGAATCTCAAGTTTTCATGACTACCGAATCTGCTTGATTTGTGCTTAAATATGACTAAGTGTTGTTCTGATTCTTTGTGTTATATAATTGGCTTTGCATAATAATTTTGTACTTTAATGAATATCATATGAATCTCATGATTGTCAATCACTTGTTCATATTTGGAATAAATGATTTTTATAACTTAGAAAAACCATAAAAATTATAAAACTTGAAAAAAAAATACAAAGGATTTCAAAGGAAAATAAGAATAGAGATATGTGCTTTATTATAAACATCTTGTGGTCCTCTATTTCTTATTTATACAGCTAAATGGCGAACAATCACTTCATCAACTCTGAAACCAACATTCCTTGCAACTACTGGACTGAAATACTGGAGAGGCATACATTATGGACTGCTCCAAGCTCTACTGCCAGTGTGGCTGTGACTGATCTGGAGCTACTAAACAGAACTATTAGGTTTGTGGAAGCTACACAACCTATTGCTGCAAATCCAGAGGGAACACAAGCTCGTTTTGAATTTGAGCTAAGAGGAGTTCAAGGGATGAGGAGTATCACAAAGGCTGACTTCAGGAGGATCTTTCAGCTTCCTCTTGTACAAAATGCTCCTACTTTCCCTGCTACTCAGCAGATGATGACATAAATCTTTGATCTTGGTTATGTTGGAGCTACCAATGTTCCACCGACTAAGTTTCAGAAGAAATACCTACACTCAAGGTGGTATATGATCTTCTCAATCATCAACAGATGCTTGCTGATGACACAGAGTGGATCAGATAGCTTAACTGTGCCAATGCTGAGACTGTTCTACTCTTTCACAAGAGTAGAGACTCCTGACTATGCAGAACTTCTATGGGATTTGGTTCAGGCCCAAGTTGATAAGCCAAGGGGTTCATACATCCCTTGTGAAAGGTTTTTCTATATCTTTATCCATGATGCTATAAATGCTTGCAGAAATGCAAATATATTTATACCAGGTACACATGGATTACAGATGAAAAGATTTGGGGAGCTGAAGATGAATACCCCGATGGTATCTGACAATGAATTCACTGCGCCGATTCCAAATTGGCTTGTGAGGCTAGCTGCACCCCAAGACGCTCGAATGCGTTCGTATTTTGAGGATGTAGGAATACCTCTTCCGAACCCGGTACAACAAGCACAAGTTGAACCCGTCGCGGTTCCAGCCCCAGAGGTTGTAGAGGAACCTGTAGTACAACCACCCCGGTCAGCTAATCCTCCACTTAAGGTGAACCTCAAACGTTCTAGGGTAGCACACCATGCTCAACCCTTGAGGATCAGGGAACCTAGATCATCTAGGATTGAACCAACCCTTTCAACAACACCCGAAGAGAGCAGTGACACTGATTCTTCAGCAACTGAATCATCTCCTGAACATTCTCCTAAGAGAACTCGATTTATGCCTGATGAGATGATTCAGACTCCGCCAACTCAACGAGTAACTAGATCTAGGACTTTGACACCCGTCGTTCGCCAAACAGTTACTCCAATCATTGGTGATACGGACCAAGACCTAGAGCCGATTAGGTCACCCTCACCCATCTCTGTATCACATCCAATAATAACAGTAAGCCCTACGCTAAATGAAGCGCAAGCTTCGGTAGGCAAGAGAGCTAAACGCACGGATGGTAAAACGACCAATAAGCCCATCCAATCTAAACAGGACTTAATAATAAATCCTACACAGCAAGATCCTTCGGTATCTAAGGAAGTAAAGCCTTCCTCTACAGTAAAGTCTGCGTTAACTCAATCGATTGAGGAAACTCAATCATTGAAGTCCAGAACGGCCGAAGGGGAAAATCTTGAAAAGGCACCCTGCGTATCGGCTGGAAATCCTCCTGTGCCTCAATGTACAACAGGGCCTCGAGGTCCAGCTTATCTTGATGAGGGAGATCTATCACATCCCATGGAAACGAGTCAACACGACAATCCTTCGGAATATTTATCAGACTTCCAGCAGACTGATCCCTTGGTTCATGAAAGTGATCCATTGGTTCAAACCACTTCTCTTCTGGATTCTGAAACTCAGGGTCTGGAGTAAAAGTCGTTAACTGAAAGAGATGTACTGCCTCATGGTATATCAATGATTTTAGGAGTCGGAGATAGCAATATCTCTGCAAGATTTAAAACGATGGGTAGTTCTACTACTTTTTCAGAGTCCCATAAGACTAAAGTCAAGGAGGCGGATGCTTCGAAAGAAACTTCGCCGGCGACAACTCCAGTTGTTGCCCAACCTCCATCAGAAGGGGATATCACGAATCTGACTAGTAGTATGTACATCCCTACATATAAGAATAATACCGCACGTATATCATTACCTATCCTCACGGAAAACAAAACACTTCTACCGACATCGCTTTCAACAGTTGCTGCTGATGCTGATGTTGTTCGTGGTTACACCGTTGTTTCACCAACTGGGTCACCTTCTCGAATTTCGAATAGATATAGATTAAGATATCTCTCTGATAATGAGGTGGAAGAAACTATATCTTGCTAAGTTTGCTAAATGAACTGATCTTGATGAAGTTCGATAGACTATGATGATTTATCTTGAGCAAGCAAGGATAGTGTATCCTTTATCTCCATGCAAGTCACCTGGACCAATTCACTTGCCTGATCATGATGATTTCAATCCCGACAATCTTCATAGTGGTTATCGATCCAGTTGTTTTCAAAGATCAACTTATGAAACTGGTGCATCTATTCAACATAAGGATCAAGATGTTGTTGATATATCTGATTCTGAAAGTGATGAAATTGAGGAAATCTAGTGTGAAAGTTTTTTAGATGAATTGGAAGGTCAGAGAGAGGGAGACTCAGGGATGCTTATGATTATGGATTCAGCTGATCAAGTAGAGAATAAGTCAGCTCAAGAGGATAATCAAAACTTTGATAATATTGAAGATATTTTGAAGGGGTCATCGAGTGTCGCCAGAGAATTCAATGATCATCAATTTGTTAACTTGTCATCTCCAACTGATGAATTTGGGATACACTTTGAAAAGGAGATTTTCTCTAACGGCAAGGAAGATACTACGACTCCTCCTGATCTGAATGTTCCATTTCAAATTGCAGAGATTGTTTTTGAGCGTGATGCTGATTTCCAACTAAGTGAGGAAGAAGAGAAGATGATTCTTCGTTCACCATTCAATGAACAGAAAAAGCGTATAGAATCTATGGTGATTCTGATCTGATCCTTTTTGTATCAATGAGTGTTCTGGGTGCATGGAAATATCATAAGAATCCGGAATATCTCAAAGCTTATCTGAGTGTTCGCAACAAATTTAAATTGAAGAATGAAGAAAAACTTCAAGAGCAGTGGAATTCAGAGATCAAAAGCATAAATAAGGTTTTGATGATTAATAAGGATGGAGTGAAGATGCCAGTGTTTCAGGTAACAAGAATGGATGATTAGGATTATCAGTTCTCTGAAGCAGATTTTGATAAACTGAAGATGGACGACATTATTTTCATCTACAATTACTTGATTGACTTGAATGAATCTGCAATAATTTATCATGCTACTGCGATGAAGGCAGTCTACAGATTTACTCTTGACTCGATGAGATGGATGTATGTTCATGATTTTCAGATGGGGTTAGAATCTGGACACAAAAAGCTCGAAATCAAACCGCCAAATCAAGTAATCGGAGAGCTAAGATATATGTCCTTACTTGAAGTGAGTGACTGTCCTTATGGGTTTGTGTTTGTCAATTCTCACTATACAAAGATCTTCATCAGAGTCTCAGATTTCAGAAGATACTCAGACAGAATGTTGATGTATGCTTTCAAATACTTGAGATGGAGATTGATCAATAACTGTAATTCAACTGAAGATAATTAGATTGTTAAATACATTCTCACAAGATTGAAAAGTCGTCTAAAGACAAGAGTGAACATACGAAGATATGAGAATCTCAAAGGATTCAAAACCAAAGTTCACTTCAGAGGAACAAAGTTCCTTTAGTTGTTTTAAATAGGATTATATTGTAAAGTTCACATTTAACACTAAGGGGGAGATTGTTAGGACCCCGAAGTTGTATAGTGTTAATGTGAAATAAGCTTAAATGATGGTTCCTTAGAAGTGGGCTATATAAGGAACCTAAGTAGTCCTAATTAAATAGCCATTGCATTGTAAATGAGTTCTAGAATCTGTAGAATGTAAATCTTATTGATTCTCTCTCATACCGAGTCTCCTTTACACTTACCGAATCTCATTCTAACTTGTCTTTTCTTCTAATCTCAACATGATCTGACCTATCAATGTTGTTAGTAAAGAGGGAATCCAACTTCATCCTACCAATATTGGGGAATTGAGAGTGGGAAATTTCGAAGACTCCTACTCATATTCGTCAGTTTCTAGGATTAGCAGGCTATTATAGAAGGTTCATTCAAGACTTCTCTCGAATAGCTAAACCTCTGACTGCTTAACACACAAGGGGAAAAAGTATGAGAGGAAGGATGAACAGGAGGCTGCTTTCCAAACTCTGAAGAATGAGTTAACCTCTGCACTGATATTATTACTACCTGAGGCTAATGATGATTGTGTTATCTATTATGATGCTTCATGTCAAGGCTTTGGTTCCGTTTTGATGCAACGAAAGAAAGTCATCGCTTACGCGTCACGTCAGTTGAAGATCCATGAATAGAATTATACAACCCATGATTTAGAATTGGGAGCTACTGTGTTTGTGCTTAAGATTTGGAGACATTATCTATATGGGTTCAAATGTACAGTGTACACTGATCACAAAAGTCTTCAACATATCTTTGATAAAAAAAACAGTTGAATATGAGGCAGCGACGATTGGTTGAGTTGTTGAATGATTATGATTGTGAACTCCTTTATCATCCGAGAAGAGCCAACGTTGTGGCTAATGCTTTGAGTCGTAAAGAGAGAGTTGAACCTCGTAGGTTTAGAGCCTTGAATATGACAATTTGAACTAACCTCGCTAGGCAGATTCTTGAGGCACAACAAGAAGCCTTGAAGGAGGAGAATTTCATAACGGGAAGGTTAGAGGCTTGAGTAAACAGTTTGAGGTATGAAACGATGGTACTCGGTACTTTGCGGGACGTCTTTGGGTTCCGAAATTTGGTGATTTGCGACAACTGGTGTTAGATGAGGCTCATAAGTCTAGTTACTCTATTCACCCTGGTTCAGGGAAGATGTATCATGATCTTAAGGAGCTGTATTGGTGGCCTAATTTGAAAACTAATGTGGCTACTTATGTGGCTAAGTGTTTGACATGTGCTAAAGTTAAAGCTGAACATAAAAAACCGTCCGGACTTCTGGTGCAACCTGAGATTCCCGAGTGGAAGTGGGAAGGTATTACAATGAACTTTATTACGGAGTTACCGAGAGTTGTGGGTGGTTATAATACCATTTGGGTGATTGTTGATCAACTCACAGAGTCAGCTTATCTCTTGTCGATTAAAGAAACTGATTCGATGGAGAAGCTTACCTGTTTATATTTGAAGGAAATTATTTCGAGACATGGTGTTCCCGTATCTATCATTTCGGATCGAGACAGTCGATTCACATCGAGGTTTTGGTAGTCCTTACAAGAATCTTTGGGAACTAAGTTGGATATGAGCACTGCTTATCATCCACAGTCAGATGGTCAGAGTGAAAGGACCATCCAAACGTTGGAAGACATGTTGAGTGCATGCGTAATTGATTTTGGTAATGGTTGGGATAGGTACTTGCCACTGGCTGAATTTTCTTATAACAAAAGTTATCATGCAAATATTAAAGCCGCACCGTTTGAAGCTCTGTATGGTAGGGAGTGTAGGTCTCCTATATGTTGGAATGAGGTTGGGGATGTGTAACGACCCTGTAACATCCCGCGTTTTTCCGTTAAATTATTTTTAACGCCGTCTTTTTTATTTATTTAATATCCTCGGTATCTCGATTCGTATCCTCCATTAGCTACATTCTTACAATATTTTCGTTATTGGATTATAACGTCTCCCGTACTCTCGTGTAACTTAAAATAATTCGTTTGGTTAATTCCCGCACCCGATTACAAACTAGAGGGACTAGACTTGTCAAAAGACCAAACCTTTGACTAGGTCAAAGTGGTCAAACCACCTCCTCCATTCATTATCCTCTCCATTTTCTCTTTTTCTTTAATACTTCCCTATTTTTCTTAAATTCTCCATTACAAAGATTCATCATCCATTCATGATTTAGCAAACTTCAATCAAAACAAAATACATATTTGGAATCCTCTCTTCATCCTCTTCAATTTGATACCAACTTCATCTCATTTGGGTAACTTTCTAAAATCACTAATTTTATGTGTTCTTGAGATTTTTGAGTTATAAAGTTGTTAATTAGTGTCTATGGCTCATTGTGATGTCGTGTATGTAATTTGTATGCTCGATTTGTTGTTTTTGGTGTAACTAGCTTGAATATGAAAAATGCTTGGTTAATCTTGTGTTTTGGATGCTCATATGTTGTTAGATTGTTAAAGTCCATGTTTTAATTGTGTTACTAGTATCATTAGCTTCGTTTTGGTGTATAGGTTGATTAAGAAAACTTCAAGAACATGATTAGTGATTTTGTGAACTTGGATTAGGATTTGATAAGCTTTATATGAACTTTTGGTGCATCAAATGCTATGAATTGTTGTTGATAAGTGTTTGGTTGCAATGTGTGCTTGATTACCTTCAAAACGGCATATCATACATGTAAATTGGTTGCCCGAAACATGAAATGCGTTTTTAGAACTTGAAACTTTGATTATGAACGTTTAATGCGGTTTTGGGTTGTTGTAAGTGTTGAATTGCTTGATGAAATGTGTCTAGATGTTTTCCTCGTCAAATTACCTTTCCGATGATATAAGATACATGTTCTAATTGTTTGCGGATCATAAGATGTGGTTATTTGGTTTTAGCTCGTGCATACTTGTGAAAAACAGAAAAGTGTCTGCCCAGATGGTGGCGCGGCGCGCCCCATCCCCGCGCGGCGCGCGGATTAGCCTGGCCAGATTCTGCTTCATTTGGCACATTTCACGCGAAATGTTTGACTAGCTATCGACCTTCGATTCACATGAAACTTGTTCTAATATACTTATATATGAATAATTAGCATAGAAAAATAGTCCGGGACCCGACCCGAACATGTTGTCTTTTTCGTTGACTTTGACCCGACCAAAGTTTGACTTTTTGTCAAACTTAACCAAATGATTATGCAATCTTTCTAACATGATTCTTTACTTGTATCTTGCATGAAACTTGACAATTTGATTCACATGCTTTATAATCGAGTCGTAACGAGCCATAGGACTAATTGAACGTCTTTGACCGTTTGTGTTTACCGTTATTGATATAACATATATGTTTAGGTCAAGACTAGCTTTGTCTTTGCACGCGTTTACTTGTTTAAGTACTTTATTAATTCTTGCACTCAAGGTGAGATCATAGTCCCACTTTTTCAATCACTTTTATTCTTTACATCGTGGGCTGAGAAACACATACATTTCATACTTATATACTTTTCATGCTTTTACATTGTGAACAAATACGAATACAAAGATGCATACGAGTTTGAACAAAAGTCCTCAATCCAATTATCATTAGTTCCACTTGCAGGGTGTAAGTGTAAGCGTGTAATTATGTTGTGTGGCCATACGGGTTTAACAAACCCTCATTCAGACGGTTCGCTACCGTTAGTGAATGAAATATAATTTCAACAATGTATAGTGTAAGTTCTAACACTAAATTCAAAAATTCAGAGGGAAGATTCAGTTAAGCCTTGATAATTGGGTGCTCGTGATACAAATACTATTTTAGAATGTGAACGATTTTGGTTAAGCAATTCATAAAGAACCTTGTGGTTCAATACATTTTACTTACTAAACCTATGATTTCACCAACGTTTTCGTTGACAGATTCTTCTATGTTTTTCTCAGGTTTTGAATGCTTAAGTGATACATGCTTCCGCACTCTTTTGATACTTGCTTGGATGTCGAGTATACATGCATATTTGGAGCATCTTTTTGGCTACTTTTAAATTGTGTCGCATAGGTTTCAATTGTACGTTTAACATTGTAATGTAACTAGCCGTCGAACTTCTTTTGTAAACTTGAAACACCCTTTTACATTGAAATGAATGCGACATATTTTGGTCAAACGTTGTCTTAAAGACTTATGACCATGTAATGGGACCTACGTAGTCGACGCCATCACTTGACGATTTGTCGGGGTCGCTACAAGTGGTATCAGAGCCTTGGTTGTAGGGATTTAGAGTTCATTTGTGTCCACCCCAAGTCATAGGGTACATAGGTGAATCTAGACTACAACCGGCATATAGACTGAAGTAGGAATTACTTGACTATTTGTGCATTATACTCGAACTTTTCTATCATATCTAAGTCGTATTTGATCTTAATCTTACGTTGATAAATTTTGTTGACGCGCCACCTTGACTTTATAAAGTAATGTTAAATGCACATGTGAATCAGGGTAATATAATTTCCGGGATTATATTACAGTGATTCACATGGACGCTCCGACATTATGACATAAAGAATTTAAGGCGAGTCAAGGAAATTTTTTTTTTTTTCTCTTTATCCTCATTCCATATCACGGTTAGTATTATTGAGAATACTAACCAACGATATTCTTGTGTTTTGAAGGAATAATGGCTCGTCGACGCGCTCCTCCCAAAACTCCCGAACAAGGCCTCCAACGTATGATAGCCACTGCCGTGGATGCGGCCATGGCCGGTCACTCCTCCAACAACAACAATAACAACAATCATCACAACAACAACAATGGAGCCGGAAAATCCAACGAAGGATGCTCCTATAAGAATTTCATGGGGTGCAAACCTCACACTTTTGATGGAACCGGGGGACCGGTTGTGCTCACCCGATGGTTTGAGCAAACGGAAGCCATCTTTAGCATAAGCGGTTGTCGAGACCAAGACAAGGTTAGATATTCCACTCACACCTTCGCCGGTATCGCTCTCACATGGTGGAATTCGTATGTACAATCGGTGGGTATCCACGAAGCCCACGCTCTCTCTTGGGCCGACTTAAGAGGAAAGATGATCACCGAATATTTTCCTCGCGAAGAAACCCGAAGGCTCGAACAAGAGCTAAGAGCTCTGAAAGCGGTCGGGAACGACCTTAAGGCCTATAATCAATGATTCTCCGAACTTGCTTTGATGTGCCCAAATCTTGTGAACCCCGAATCTTTAAGGGTTGAACTTTACATGGATGGTCTCCCCAAGAGCATCAAACAAGGAGTAATGTCATCCAAACCCGCTAACCACCAAGAGGCTTTGAATATGGCCCGTCAATTGATTGAAACAGTGGACGAGATTGAAGTGCCGGCACCTAAAGCCGAGGATAAGTCGGGTGACAACAAAAGAAAATGGGAAGCCCCCCAATCAAGCAATTACAACAACCTCGCCAAGAAGCCCTTCATCCCCAACGGCAAGAAAGGTTATACCGGACACCTACCGTATTGTAACGAGTGCTACAAACATCATTTAGGCGAATGTGGCAAACCATTTTGCTTGAAGTGTCAAAGAAGTGGCCATGTAGCCCACGATTGTAGGAATACCGCTCCCGTCGCTCAAAAGGAGCCCAATGCACCCAAGACGGGTGTTTGTTTTGAATGTGGCCAACCGGGTCATTTTAGGAGTGCGTGCCCAAATAAGAAAATCAACCCCAACACCCGCCGTTGAACTTCCAACATCGACACCTAGGATGCCCGAGACGACGATGGACTAGTCACGGGTACGTTTCTTCACAACCAACCGTATATTTCATACTTATTCAATTCGGTTACAGCTAGACGTTTTATAACCAAGACTTTGACTCGTACCCTTTGCACTCCACCTTTTCCCCTAGACCCTACTTAGGCAATTTAAGTGACCGATGGAAATATTGTGTGCCTATAAATTTTATCGGAGGGGATACGTTAAGAATTTCGACTTGACACCTATAGAACTAAGGAGCTCAAAACCTATTCGTTAAGGAGAAACTATTTTCCCTACAATTGTGTTTAGATGATTGCTAACTAAGTAATTTTCGGTTGGAAACCGATACCCTCTTCCTTGTATCCATGACCTCATGATTTTTGCATGAATCCCGGGTGCGTCCTAAAATGACATCCGTTCCGGTGACGATGTCTCCTAAGCCATTTTCGAACTCGCAACGTTAGTTGTAAATCTATCTTAGTACCATTCTAGGACTCCGTCCGTATTCATGAACCTCCTAAACCGCATATGCAAACTTATCTAGACAAATCCGTTATCGTATTTATTGATGATATCTTAACCTATTCAAGTGAAGAAGGAAAACGAACAACTTTACCGTCTTACGCTCGAACTGTTGAGAAAAGAGCAACTCTATACCAAATTCTCCGAGTGGCAATTTTTATTGAACAAAGTCCAATTTTCTAGACCATGATGCTAATGGTCGAGGCATTACAACCAATCTCGAAATCAAGCCACACGTAATCAGGGAACTCTCCCAACTCAGACTTATACTCGTAAAATCTTAGATCTCACCGGTTGTTACCAAAGATTCAATTTCGACTTTTCCTCGTGATGCTTGTTCTTTACCCTCGATAACTCATTAAGGTAGAAATCTAAACCTCTACGTGCCCGAATCTTGAACGTGATTATTCACACCAACCTTGCTAGCTTAATTCGTATAGCACCAGATGGAACTCAAATATGGAAATAATTCTACTTGAACGCCTGAAAGGCATACTCTCTCGACTCGAAATAAAGGAAAACTGAAAATCGTTATTTAGCACGAAAAATTTGAATACTTAATATTGGATCCGATCAATTTTCTCGTCATCACGTACCACATTACATACCTCTGTTATTTCACTGTTACCGTCTGATATTACTGGAACTTAAGACAACCCATGATCCAAGGATACTTCACTCTTCTTTGACTTAACGTCCTTGTGTTTCGGATAATCGGTCAACTACTATTCAACCCCGAACTATAAAACTACGTGTACTATCTTGTTTCTTTTTCAAACCTCAACTTTTGACAACTAGATGCACGATATGGCAACCTCGAGATGTAAACTCAATCTACTCTAAGTTCTCATTTCACTTCTATCTTCATCGCTCGCACCCCCGTATGAGGAAACTCCTTGTAACATTTCTCAATGGATAGAGAAACTCTTCATATTACATTAGTATTCGCCACGAGGGTGAATAGTCCTAACGAACATTTTCGAACCCTAACTAACTTGTTCAAACATATCTTACGGAATTCTTTTCCAATACGGTGTACCATTGCCAATTATCTCGGATCAAAATACTCGTATCGCTTCTAGTTTCGCAAGAGACCTTGGGAACCCGCTTAGACATATGTACCGCGTATCTTCCACAAACCGACGAACTAAACAAACGAACGAATTACATCATGGAAGGACATGTTTCAAACTTGTATGGTCGCTTTTAGTTGATTTCTCCCACTACGGTTACCATTCGTGTACTAACGCCGCACTTCCGAAACCCTATAGGACCGCAAATGTCATACCCCTATTCGTTGGACCAACGCATGTGGCAAGCAAACACCGAAATCTGAACTTCATCAAGAAACAACAATTGAGATCATTCAAGTCCGAGAAGGGCTCGAGACGACCCGTGGTTGCCATAAGAGTTATACCAAACTTAGATTAAAACCTCACAAAGTCCTAGTGTGTGACCGCGTAATATTGAGAAACTACACCTTGGAAAGGTGTAATCCATTTGAGAAATCGAGGAAGGTTATATCCGCAATATTGATCCTTTTGAAACCTTGGGGCGCATTGGAACCGCTCCCTACCGTTTAGAGCTGCCGACTCAATTAAGTTTCCGTTTACCTTACATTTCGTGTAACAACTTAGAAACGTGTCCTGCGGAACAGGAATGTGCAATCCTTCTAGATGCACCAAACATTGATGACAAACTCTCCTTCATGGGAAAACTGGTTGAAATCATGGATCGTGAACCCAAACCTCAACACTACGTAACACCCCGACTATCCGGATTCGTGGAATGTCCAAGAAAGTGCCTTCACTCCTTTGTAGAGTTACAACACTAGGTCTCGAGTAAGAGACGTCGATTATTACTTCCAACTAAATTTCGGGACGAAATTTCTTTTGAGGTGTGGATAATGTAACATCCCGCGTTTTTCCGTTAAATTATTTTTAACGCCGTCTTTTTATTTTATTTAATATCCTCGGTATCTCGATTCGTATCCTCCATTAGCTACATTCTTACAATATTTTCGTTATTGGATTATAACGTCTCCCGTACTCTCGTGTAACTTAAAATAATTCGTTTGGTTAATTCCCGCACCCGATTACAAACTAGAGAGACTAGACTTGTCAAAAGACCAAACCTTTGACTAGGTCAAAGTGGTCAAACCACCTCCTCCATTCATTATCCTCTCCATTTTCTCTTTTTCTTTAATACTTCCCTATTTTTCTTAAATTCTCCATTACAAAGATTCATCATCCATTCATGATTTAGCAAACTTCAATCAAAACAAAATACATATTTGGAATCCTCTCTTCATCCTCTTCAATTTGATACCAACTTCATCTCATTTGGGTAACTTTCTAAAATCACTAATTTTATGTGTTCTTGAGATTTTTGAGTTATAAAGTTGTTAATTTGTGTCTATGGCTCATTGTGATGTCGTGTATTTAATTTGTATGCTCGATTTGTTGTTTTTGGTGTAACTAGCTTGAATATGAAAAATGCTTGCTTAATCTTGTGTTTTGGATGCTCATATGTTGTTAGATTGTTAAAGTCTATGTTTTAATTGTGTTACTAGTATCATTAGCTTCGTTTTGGTGTATAGGTTGATTAAGAAAACTTCAAGAACATGATTAGTGATTTTGTGAACTTGGATTAGGATTTGATAAGCTTTATATGAACTTTTGGTGCATCAAATGCTATGAATTGTTGTTGATAAGTGTTTGGTTGCAATGTGTGCTTGATTACCTTCAAAACGGCATATCATACATGTAAATTGGTTGCCCGAATCATGAAATGCGTTTTTAGAACTTGAAACTTTGATTATGAACGTTTAATGCGGTTTTGGGTTGTTGTAAGTGTTGAATTGCTTGATGAAATGTGTCTAGGTGTTTTCCTCGTCAAATTACCTTTCCGATGATATAAGATACATGTTCTAATTGTTTGCGGATCATAAGATGTGGTTATTTGGTTTTAGCTCGTGCATACTTGTGAAAAACAGAAAAGTGTCTGCCCAGATGGTGGCGCGGCGCGCCCCATCCCCGCGCGGCGCGCGGATTAGCCTGGCCAGATTCTGCTTCATTTGGCACATTTCACGCGAAATGTTTGACTAGCTATCGACCTCCGATTCACATGAAACTTGTTCTAATATACTTATATATGAATAATTAGCATAGAAAAATAGTCCGGGACCCGACCCGAACATGTTGTCTTTTTCGTTGACTTTGACCCGACCAAAGTTTGACTTTTTGTCAAACTTAACCAAATGATTATGCAATCTCTCTAACATGATTATTTACTTGTATCTTGCATGAAACTTGACAATTTGATTCACATGCTTTATAATCGAGTCGTAACGAGCCATAGGACTAATTGAACGTCTTTGATCGTTTGTGTTTACCGTTATTGATATAACATATATGTTTAGGTCAAGACTAGCTTTGTCTTTGCACGCGTTTACTTGTTGAAGTACTTTATTAATTCTTGCACTCAAGGTGAGATCATAGTCCCACTTTTTCAATCACTTTTATTCTTTACATCGTGGGCTGAGAAACACATACATTTCATACTTATATACTTTTCATGCTTTTACATTGTGAACAAATACGAATACAAAGATGCATACGAGTTTGAACAGAAGTCCTCAATCCAATTATCATTAGTTCCACTTGCAGGGTGTAAGTGTAAGCGTGTAATTATGTTGTGTGGCCATACGGGTTTAACAAACCCTCATTCAGACGGTTCGCTACCGTTAGTGAATGAAATATAATTTCAACAATGTATAGTGTAAGTTCTAACACTAAATTCAAAAATTCAGAGGGAAGATTCAGTTAAGCCTTGATAATTGGGTGCTCGTGATACAAATACTATTTTGGAATGTGAACGATTTTGGTTAAGCAATTCATAAAGAACCTTGTGGTTCAATACATTTTACTTACTAAACCTATGATTTCACCAACGTTTTCGTTGACAGATTCTTCTATGTTTTTCTTAGGTTTTGAATGCTTAAGTGATACATGCTTCCGCACTCTTTTGATACTTGCTTGGATGTCGAGTATACATGCATATTTGGAGCATCTTTTTGGCTACTTTTAAATTGTGTCGCATAGGTTTCAATTGTACGTTTAACATTGTAATGTAACTAGCCGTCGAACTTCTTTTGTAAACTTGAAACACCCTTTTACATTGAAATGAATGCGACATATTTTGGTCAAACGTTGTCTTAAAGACTTATGACCATGTAATGGGACCTACGTAGTCGACGCCGTCACTTGACAATTTGTCGGGGTCGCTACAGGCCCAACCCGTTATCTGACCAAAGACACGCGTTAAAAAAAATTGTGACACAGTGTATCTGGAGGCGTCCAGTTATCTGGACGGTGTCCAATTCTGAAGGACTGGACGGCGTCCAAGCCTTTTGGACGGCGTCCAAATGAACTAAAATATTCTGATCAGTTTTACATTTACACGCGAGCAGAAAACCTGCTTCCCGACACTTTCACCCAAAAACACTTTTACAATATGTTATAATAATTAAAACTAAGAGTTTTCCACGATAAAACCGAGTTTTACGACACCGGGCCCACATTGACCGTTTTACGACTTTCGTACAAAATTACAAGTTTTCGACCACGTGAGTTTTAACATAAACTAAAGACCGAGCATGGTGATTGGGGATACGCTACCCAATCCTAATCAAATCCAAAATCAAGATCTTCTAAAGCAACTACGCGAGTCCACTAGTTCCCACGCTTACCCGAGCCACCGCATCCATGCAAATCTATAAAAATATAAACAATGAGAGGGTAAGCTAATGCTTAGTGAGTGAGAATATACTACATAGATATATATGCATAAAATGAATACGCATCGCCAACACACAAATAGTAAACACATACCGCAATCCGAGCATAACTAAGCAAAGTTATACCTAACGTACCACCAAGCCAAATTCGTAAGATTAGCTACAACATACAATAAGTATATATACGCATATACAAGATACATCCGAAAATACAGCAAGGTTAACCCCTTAACCTTAAACCCATGAAGGTTGGCCGAACAACCCGAGCCTTAGTGAATTCGTACAACCCGAGATTCACTTCCTTCACCACTTCAACAACCGAGGATGGCCGTACTACCCGTGCCTTAGTGAATTCGTACAACCCGAGATTCACTACCTCATCAATAAGATGACCGAACAACCCGAGTCATCATGAATCCGCTTGCTACCTCATCAAAACCCACATCATCGGGGTTACTCAACAATAACTCAATACCAATCCCACTACATCGGGATTATATAACTCCATATCACAAGTCCATGTGATAACGTACACACGAAGTGTGCACCTAGCCAAAGGTGGTCAACCAAAATGCACAATCGTGCCAATTGGACTTATTACACAAGCCCATCAAATCCACCTATATATGAAGTGAGATCTATAACCGAGAACCACTTCACCCGACCCGCACTCATCCTACACATACATATGCACATAGGATATTAACACTCACCTTGTCGCCTTGATGAATGCTACCGAAATAATCCACAACTTGCCAATGGAAAGTACCTATTCCATTATCACAATACAAACAACACACTTAGAGTGGATTTACAAACCAACTCAAAATGACACTTAGTGCAGTTTTGACCCATTGCACTTCCAAGCACCAAACCGCATCTAAACCAACCAATAATCACTAACACAAGTGAGAATGGTCCTAATACACCAATTAAACCCGAACATAAGTGTTAAACACTAGTCTTGCGCAAATTGACACCAAACTCTAATTTTGACCCATTTCAAAATTAGTCAACCAAATACCCCCAAATGGGTTCAAACACTTCCATAATCACTAACACTAGTGATTATACCCATTATCAAAGCCTAATCATGGCTAAAACATCAACCAACCCTAAACCCGCCAAGTGACAAGAATAATTAGTCACTATAAACCCACTTCATCATCTAAAAGGGTTTCACAACTGATCAAGCTCAAACCCTAACTTGAATATCAATTTTAACAAATGAAATTTGGAGTTTGAACTTACCAATACTACCACAATGTAGTCGTGAACGAGATGGACAACTTTAAAACCCGAGCTTTGGTGAGAATTCGACTCCTTCTTCTCCAAATCAAGCTCTCTCTCTCTCTCTCTCTCTCTAAACTCTTACTCTCTCTAGGAATGATTGAGAGTGTTTGTGTAGGTGAAATGTGATCCACAAATAGGATTTAGATTAATCTTGAAGGCTCCAAACCGACAACCAAGTGAATTGACCAAAATGCCCTTTCTAATTTAAAACAATTTCTCAGCTGGCCCGTCAGTTCTGTTGGACGGCGTACCAAAGCTTGGACGGCATCCAACCTTTCTTTACTGGACGGCATCCCGAAATTTGGACGGCGTCCCATTCTACTGAAACAGGATCAGGGTCTTACAACTCTCCCCCACTTAAATTGGATCTCGTCTCTGTGATCTCCATTACTTAACCAACCGGACCCATACTCCATGGTCCTCAAACATGTGTTCCAATCCGACTTCCACCACATGTATCATAAACTCGAGGTTTATTCCATTTACCAAACATACACACATGCACGCATTTTGAGACATGCAATGCACGCAACATTCGAAATCTACCACAACCGCTTAACATACGCGGAAACATCATGCTTCCTTCCAATTTCTCTAGGCAATTCTTCCCAACGAATCACCTTGAACACTAAATCGTCATCCGCAATTTATCAAATCCACAAATCCGAGCACTAAAGCTCGCTCAATCCCTCAAATCGGGAAAAACTCAACCAATCTCGTACCAAGATATCAACTCATAGCGTACCCATACCCAGTACATTGCTAGTAACAACCACGTACCAAAATAAAGTCAACCATCTAACCGATGAAGATCGAATAGAATCGAATCCTTACGGATAACACATCCCACTTAACAACCTTTGTAGTGCGCAAACACGTCTATTACGCAACTACCGTAACATCATAAGCAAACGGCTAACCGACAGTGCCCAAAACAACTATAGCAACGCAGATCCCAAGGTGTACAAAATCGATTATTATCACACCCGTAACAACATGTGAGCGAAACACGGCTATTGCATCACTAATCACACAACATGGTCCTCACGACCCCACCATTGGTGTATAAAACAACCAATACTTCACAATACTAACCACACCAACATGGCTGAAACAACCCGAGCCTAAACAGATATGGAGGATGGTCAAAACAACCCGAACCTTAGTGAATTCGCAACAACCCGAAATTCACCATCCCAATCCATATTTCCCACAACGAAATGACCGCAACCCGAGTCATCGTGAATACGCGCAAACTGATATTCACTACCTCCACCACATAGTATAACCGAGGATGGTCGTACAACCCGAGCCTTAGTGAATCCGAACTACCCGACATTCACTACCTCAAACTATGAGTCCAACCAACAGGGACAATCGTACTACCCGAAATATTGTGAATACGAACAACCTGATATTTACGTCCCGACACACACGCAGAGAATGGTACTCCCATTCCCTATCGGTACTTGAATTTCCCGATAACGTTATACCATACCGATATAACACTACACCCATGATGAAGTTAGCTGACAGAATCAACGGCCATAACCCACCAATCACATACGCTCTTTTGGCCTCAAACAACGAGTAGTGCAACATCGCGCACTGCTACACTATAGTGAATCCAAACGGATTACACTAACCATTCACCATAAATGAAGTATATACGCATACTTAATATCATTCCACACCGCCTGGAATTTCCGCACAAGAATCATACGCACATGCAAACATCGCTATCACGATCGAGCAAGAATCACCTATATCGCACATAGGCACAAAACAATAATTCTCTAGAAGAGAATCCGACACACACATCCCTTAACTGAGAGATTTCACCTTGCTCGTCAAATACGCCCATTATCTCTCGATGAGAATCACCACATTACCACCTCGGAGATAATTCAAATCCAAAACCATAAGTACAATTTAACCGAAATTGTACTCTACCACGAATCGACCAAATCTAGGTCCCGCCACTAATACCGGATCTACTATGAGCATTATCCGAAATCTCACACTAAAACCTCCTAGTGCGGGAGTGTAACTCCCCCTTGGAACTACGTTCCATAACCGCATCACCGTAGTAACATCATCTGCGATAATTACCACTCTCCGACATACGTGACCAATTTCTCCATCGGTCGTAATACTCGAATCCTCATGAATTCATTTCGTACATTAGAAATTGATGCACACCGTTACCCATTGGCTTTATTTAAACAACGACACAAAACCAACACAACACACCTTGTACAACCGTACAATTCTACCGAAAGGTAGACTTTTCTAACAATTGGGTTCACACGATCCATCACTACATCTTGCTCCAATCTTGAGCATACGAAAGATTTTTAACCTATCCTTCATCACTTCAAACGAAACGTTTACCACAAATTTCACAAACTTTATTCTTGCAATCCTCCGATTGCCATAGCTTGTCACATTTCCACCTAGTCACTCATGTACCAAAGGGTTTCTATAGGGTACCCTAAGTACAATGTAACTGCAACACCATCGGAGTTGAACACCACGCTAGTAGGTATGAAAGAGGCACCTAACATCGCATCACATAGACTCCATTACCAACATATGTCGAGATTAAACACTCGATCTCAAGGGTTCTATCCACCCGACGAACCTCATGGTTCACCATCTTCAACACAAAAGCGAACACGCGCTCATAACTGAACACCAAAGCCCATTCCCATGGCTTGGTAGAAACGTTTCCCAAACACTAAGGAATGCTTGGTTGCACCAAGTCCTACGCCCTTCGTTCGCCAATCAAAACGTCACCATAGGGATATTCCACTAGGAACGTCACCCATAACAAAATATGTACAACACAACGCTTCAACAAACTCGTACACAACGACACATAATAAATATTCAAAAGACATATTTATTAAAATGAAACGTACCTTAACGTCTCCTTGCAGCATTTGCCACCGCTAACTAAGGACAATCCGGCTTGCGATGTCCCTCTTTATGACAATAGTAGCACATTCCATCATCACTTCTCGACATTGTGCACTCCCATAACTTGTGGCCCCTAACACCACAATTGAAACATCTCGGCGCACGAGAACTCGTCAGGCCTTTGTCCACATTACCCATACTCGCACTTGCACCCTTATTTTTCTTACTTGGGGCCCCGTGCGGATCAACCCTTCTCTTACTCGGAGCATTATCGATTATGTCCCATGGATACGGCTCAAAACCCTTAGCCACGGAAAATAGCTCAGTAAACGAGTTCACTTGCCCAAGGCTTATCTTCCCACGTAACTCATCATTTAAAGCCTTACGGAAGTCTTGCATCAACAACCTTTCATTATTCACATACTCGGGGCAAAATCGCGCCTTAGACATAAAGGTAGCCCGTAGAGTATTTAGGTCCATAGACCCTTGTCTCAACACGCGTATCTCCTCACACATTCTTGTCAAGTCGGCCTGCGTTCAGAATTCTTCAAAGAATTCCTTCTTAAAATCGCCCCATGACAAACTCATGAATGGTTCTTCGCCGACCGTATCAATTTTACCATCCAACCAATCTTTCGCACCATCTTGCAACAAACAAGTAGCGATTCTCGTCTTCTTGTCCGGAGGATACTCACTTATACGAAAACATCCTTCGATCGCTGAGATCCAATGAATACTCACTAATGGATCCGGTTCTCCATGATACATAGGTGGTTTAGTTGCTTGAAACTCGTTGTAACTAAACTCCTTCTTACCATTACCCCGAGGCTCGATAAGCCTTCTTTCGAACTCTTCTCGAATTGTTTTCACTTGTTTTGCAACCTCGGCCTCAACCCTCACCGCAAATTCATCGTTGTTATTTCGTTCTCCGCTTGATGTACCATTTCTCGTCACCATTCTAAATAATGTAAAAACGATTAAACACGGGAAAAAGAAATAAAACCACGCGCACCAATCCACCCTATCTTGCTTAACACTCGTCGTACATCACTTATTAGACACGATTTGCACCCGTAATGTAGTGACCCGAACTTTTCCATGTTTATATATATTAAATGAAATTGTTATTTACATGATTAAGTGTTTCCAACATGTTAAGAAATCAAACTTGTTAAGACTTGATTAATTTAAATAGGTTTCATATAGACAATTGACCACCCAAGTTGACCGGTGATTCACGAACGTTAAAACTTGTAAAAACTATATGATGACATATATATGATTATATATATAGTTAACATGATATTATGATAAGTAAGTATCTCATTAGGTATTTTAACAATGAGTTATTTACATAAAATTGAGTTTATTGAATTAAGAAACTCGAAACGATATATATAACAATTATCGTTATAACAACGTCTTACTAAATACATATGAATCATATTAAGATATTGATACACTATGTTTAATCATCATAAATGATAAGTAAACATGTCATTAAGTGTATTAACAATGAACTACATATGTAAAAACAAGACTACTAACTTAATGATTTCGAAACGAGACATATATGTAACGATTGTCGTTGTAACAACATTTAACTGTATATATATCATACTAAGATATATTAATATATCATAATATCATGATAATGTAATAATTTAACATCTCTTTAGATATAATAAACAATGGGTTAACAATATTTAACAAGATCGTTAACCTAAAGGTTTCAAAACAACTTTTGTATGTAACGACTAACGATGATTTAACGACTCAGTTAAAATGTATATACATGTAGTGTTTTAATATGTATTCATACACTTTTGAAAGACTTCAAGACACTTATCAAAATACTTCTACTTAACAAAAATGCTTACAATTACATCCACATTCAGTTTCATCAACAATTCTACTCGTATGCACCCGTATTTATACTCGTACAATACACAGCTTTTAGATGTATGTACTATTGGTATATACACTCTAATGATCAGCTCTTAGCAGCCTATGTGAGTCACCTAACACATGTGGGAATCATCATTTGGCAACTAGCATGAAATATATCATAAAATTACAAAAATATTAGTAATCATTCATGACTTATTTACATGTAAAAAAATTACACATCCTTTATATCTAATCCATATACCAACGACCAAAAATACCTACAAACACTTTCATTCTTCAATTTTCTTCATCAAATTGATCTCTCTCAAGTTCTATCTTCAAGTTCTAAGTGTTCTTCATAAATTCTATAAGTTCTAGTTTCATAAAATCAAGAATACTTCCAAGTTTGCTAGCTTACTTCCAATCTTGTAAAGTGATCATCCAACCTCAAGAAATATTTCTTATTTACAGTAAGATATCTTTCTAATACAAGGTAATACTCATATTCAAACTTTGATTCAATTTCTATAACTATAACAATCTTATTTCGAGTGGAAATCTTACTTGAACTTATTTTCGTGTCATGATTCTGCTTCAAGAACTTTCAAGCCATCCAAGGATCCTTTGAAGCTAGATCTATTTTTCTCATTTCCAGTAGGTTTATCCACAAAACTTGAGATAGTAATGATGTTCATAACATAATTCGATTCATATATATAAAACTACCTTATTCGAAGGTTTAAACTTGAAATTACTAGAACATAGTTTAGTTAATTCTAAACTTGTTCGCAAACAAAAATTAATCCTTCTAAATTGACTTTTAAAATCAACTAGACACATGTTCTATATCTATATTATATGCTAACTTAATGATTTAAAACCTGAAAACACGAAAAACACCGTAAAACTGGTTATACGCCGTCGTAGAAACACCGCGGGCTATTTTGGGTTAGTTAATTAAAAACTATGATAAACTTTGATTTAAAAGTTTATCTTCTGGGAAAATAATTTTTCTTATGAACATGAAACTATATCCAAAAATCAAGATTAAACTCAAAGTGGAAGTATGTTTTCCAAAATGGTCATCTAGACGTCGTTCTTTCGACTGAAATGACTACCTTTACAAAAACGAATCGTAACCTGTATTTCCGGCTATAAACTTATACTTTTTATGTATAGATTCATAAACTTAAGTTCAATATGAAACCATAGCAATTGGATTCACTCAAAACGGATTTAAAACGAAGAAGGTATGGGTAAAACAAGATTGGATATTTTTACTTGTTGTAGCTACGTGAAAATTGGTAACAAATCTATATTAATCATATCCTAGCTAAATTATATTATATTATACATATATTCTAATATATTATGTAATCTTGGGATACCATAGACACGTATGCAAATATTTTGACATATCATATCGACCCATCTATATATATTATTTGGAACAACCATAGACACTCTATATGCAGTAATGTTGGAGTTAGCTATACAGGGTTGAGGTTGATTCCAAAAATATATATACTTTGAGTTGTGATCTAGCCTGAGACGTGTATACACTGGGTCGTGGATTGGGTTAAGATAATATATATCAATTTATTTCTGTACATCTAACTATGGACAACTAGTTGTAGGTTACTAACGAGGACAGCTGACTTAATAAACTTAAAACATTAAAATGTATTAGAAATGTTGTAAATATATTTTGAACATACTTTGATATATATGTACATATTTGTTATAGGTTCGTGAATCGACCAGTGGCCAAGTCTTACTTCCCGACGAAGTAAAAATCTGTGAAAGTGAGTTATAGTCCCACTTTTAAAATCTAATATTTTTGGGATGAGAATACATGCAGCTTTATAAATGTTTTACAAAATAGACACAAGTACATGAAACTACTTTCTATGGTTGAACGATCGAAGCCGAATATGCCCCTTTTACTTGGTAACCTAAGAATTAGTAAACCAGTCTACTAATTGACGCAAATCCTAAAGATAGATCTATTGGGCCCAACAAACCCCATCCGTTGTAGCGGATGCTTTAGTACTTCGAGTTTTTATATCATATCCGATGGATGTCCCGGAATGATGGGGATATTCTTATATGCATCTTGTTAATGTCGGTTACCAGGTGTTCACCGTATGAATGATTTTTATCTCTATGTATGAGATGTATTGAAATATGAAATCTTGTGGTCTATTATTATGATTTGATAATATATAGGTTAAACCTATAACTCACCAACATTTTTGTTGACGTTTTAAGCATGTTTATTCTCAGGTGATTATTAAGAGCTTCCGCTGTTGCATACTAAAATAAGGACAAGATTTGGAGTCCATGCTTGTATGATATTATGTAAAACTGCATTCAAGAAACTTATTTTTTATGTAATATATTCATATTGTAAACCATTATGTAATGGTCGTGTGTAAATGGTATATTTTAGATTATCATTATTTGATAATCTACGTAATGCTTTTTAAACCTTTATCGATAAAATAAAGGTTATGATTGTTTTAAAAATGAATGCAGTCTTTGAAAAACGTCTCATAAAAACGTCTCATATAGAGGTCAAAACCTCGCGACGAAATCAATTAATATGGAACGTTTATAATCAATATGAACGGGACATTTCACGTAATAAGGTTTGCAAGTCCTTATTACGCACACACGCCGTATCAACTTGTTAGTACAACGACTATCTTACTTGATGATATTCGCAACGCAAACAATAACAAAACACAACGCATTAGTATATTAATAATATCTTCATATTAATATAAACATTAGCCCACCTACAATTAAGGCACTAACCAAATTCCCATTCCGACCTGTAATCCCTACAAGTCCCGCAACAAATAAGCACACACAAAAGTCTAAGTCTAGGCACCTATCTCAAGTCACCTAAATCCCTTAGACCATGCTCTAATACCGCTTGTAACGACCCAACCCCTTATCCAACCAAAGACACGCCTTAAAAAAAAATTTGTGACACAGTGTATCTGGAGAGCGTCCAGTTATTTAGACGGCGTCCAGTTCTGAAGGACTGGACGGACTCCAAATGAACTAAAATATTCTGATCAGTTTTACATTTACATGCGAGCGGAAAACCCGCTTCCCGACACTTTCACCCGAAAACACTTTCACAATATGTTATAATAATTAAAACTAAGAGTTTTCCACTATAAACCGAGTTTTACGACACCGGGCCCACATCGGCCGTTTTACTACTTTCGTACAAAATCACAAGTTTTCGACCACGTGAGTTTTAACATAAACTAAAGACCGAGCATGGTGATTAGGGATACGCTACCCAATCCTAATCAAATCCAAAAGCAAGATCTTCTAAAGCAACTACGCGAGTCCACTAGTTCCCACGCTTACCCGAGCCACCGTGTCCATGCAACTCTATAAAAATGTAAACAACGAGATGGTGAGCTAATGCTTAGTGAGTGAGAATATACTACATGCTTATATATGCATAAAATGAATACGCATCGCCAACACACAAATAGTAAACACATACCGCAATCCGAGCATAACTAAGCAAAGTTATACCTAACGTACCACCGAGCCAAATTCGTAAGATTAGCTACAACATACAATAAGTATATATACGCATATACAAGATACATCCGAAAATACAACAAGTTAAACCCTTAACCTTAAACCCATGAAGGTTGGCCGAACAACCCGAGCCTTAGTGAATTCGTACAACCCGAGATTCACTTCCTTCACCACTTCAACAACCGAGGACGGCCGTACTACCCGTGCCTTAGTGAATTCGTACAACCCGAGATTTATTACCTCATCAATAAGATGACCGAACAACCCGAGTCATCATGAATCCGCACAACCCGAGATTCGCTACCTCATCAAAACCCACATCATCGGGGTTACTCAACAGTAACTCAATACCAATCCCACTACATCGGGATTATATAACTCCATATCCCAAGTCCATGTGATAAAGTACACACGAAGTGTGCACCTAGCCAAAGGTGGTCAACCAAAATGCACAACCGTGCCAATTGGACTTATTACACAAGTCCATCAAATCCACCTATATATGAAGTGAGTTCTATAACCGAGAACCACTTCACCCGACCCGCACCCATCCTACACATACATATGTACATAGGATATTAACACTCACCTTGTCACCTTGATGAATCCTACCGAAATAATCTGCAACTTTCCAATGGAAAGTACCTATTCCATTATCACAATACAAACTACACACTTAGAGTGGATTTACAAACCAACTCAAAACGACACTTAGTGCAATTTTAACCCATTGCACTTCCAAGCACCAAACCGCGTCTAAACCAACCAATAATCACTAACACAAGTGAGAATGGTCCTAATACAACAATTAAACCCGAACACAAGTGTTAAACACTCATCTTGCACAAATTGACACCAAACCCTAATTTTGACTCATTTCAAAATTAGTCAACTAAATACCCCCAAATGGGTTCCAACACTTGTTAGTGATTATACCCATTATCAAAGCCTAATCATAGCCAAAACATCAACAACCTAAAACCCGCCAAGTGACAAGAATAACTAGTCACCATAAACCCACTTCATCATCTAAAATGGTTTCACAACTAATCAAGCTCAAACCCTAACTTGAATATCAATTTTAACAAATGAAATTCAGAGTTTGAACTTACCAATACTACCATAACGTAGTCGTGAATGAGATGAACAACTTTAAAACCCGAGCTTTGGTGAGAATCCGACTCCTTCTTTTCCAAATCAAGCTCTCTCTCTCTCTCTCTAAACTCTTACTCTCTCTAGGAATGATTGAGAGTGTTTGTGTGGGTGAAATGTGATTCACAAATGGGATCTAGATCAGCCTTGAAGGCTCCAAACCGACACCCAAGTGAATTGACTAAAATGCCCTTTCTAATTTAAAACAATTTCTCAGCTTGCCAGTCAGTTCTGTTGGACGGCGTCCCAAAGCTTGGACGGCATCCAACCTTTCTTTACTGGATGGCGTCCCGAAATTTGGATGGCGTCCCATTCTACTGAAATAGGATTAGGGTCTTACAGGATGCTCAACTCACAGGCCCAGAAATTATTCATGAGACTACAGAGAAGATCGTACAGATTAAAGAGAGATTGAGAACCGCTAGAAGTCGGTAAAAGAGTTATGCCGATATTAGAAGAAAGGATATAGAATTTCAGGTCGGTGACCGTGTTATGTTGAAGGTATCACCTTAGAAGGGTGTGGTACGGTTTGGTAAGAGAGGAAAGTTGAATCCTTGATTTGTTGGACCATTTGAGATTACAGAAAGAGTTGGACCCATGGCTTATCGTTTGAAATTTCCAGAAGAACTTAGCGCCGTTCATGACGTCTTTCATGTGTCAAATTTGAAGAAATGTTTGGCCGAGGCCGATGAGACAATTCCTCTTAATGAACTTCATGTTGATAAAAAACTTCATTTTATTAAGGAACCTGTCGAGATTATGGATCGAGAGGTTTGGACCCTCAAGCAAAGTAGAATTCCTATCGTCCGAGTGAGATGGAATGCCAGACGCGGACCCGAGTTCACTTGGGAACGTGAAGATCAGATGAGGAAGAAGTACCCGCATTTGTTCCCAGATGACGAGTCAGCGCCTGCACCTGCTTAAATTTCGGGATGAAATTTCCGTAACGGGAAGGTACTGTCACGACCCTAATTTTTCCCTTATCTTTTGCTTTTTATTATTTAACGCCCGTTAATTGTTATTCATGCCACATCATTTCTATGACCTATATTATTATTTTTGTAACAATATATTAATTATTATATGTCATGTGAATATTTGTATTCATATTTAAAGTTGTACGTTTCTACGTGCAGTGGATTTCTATCCGGCAAATCTTTTCGGTTTTCAAACCAACGGTCAGACTTTTGAGATTTTTGAATCCCAATTATTTTAAATATGATATTTTTATATAGTGTTTATATATTTTATTCGTCACGTGTGCATTATCTCTTCGAAGATTTAATCGCGTAACAGTGTTTTCGCGTTTCGAGCTTCGATCGGGCGTTCGGGCTAAAATAAATTTATCAAATATCAAGAGTGGGCCATGTGGGGCCCACCCCTCTAATAATTTCGGCTGAATATGTCAAGGGAGGGAGGGATGTTTTTGCAATTTTGTGACTAGTCCATTTTAATCTCCAAATCAATTCATTTCCTTATCATTTCTATACCTAGCAAGCTTTTTCTCTCCTCTCTTTTTCTTTTGGAGCCGTCGACACCCTCAACCATTATCATCGTCATCTTCAATCAATTCAAGCTTGGAATTTAGGGCTTTTAGCATCAACGGATTTCTCTCGTTCATCTCTACGCATTCATACCATTCGATTCTTGATTAGGGTATAAACCCAAACCCTAAATTTTTGATTTTTAATTAATTTTTCTGTTTTTTTTATTATTATGATAGTATAGTGCTTGTGTGTTGTTGGATTAATGATTGTATGCTTAGAATCACTCGTTATTACATGTTTTCGGTTTGAATGATTGTGGACAGTAGACTAATCGACCATTTCAGTAAACTTAACTGATGTTTTTGTTAAATTAAAGTGTCTATATGGGTTCCTCTCATCAAGACATTGATTTTAGACTCCGGATTCATGTTATTTCGATTCTCGGAACTTAAGTTATGATTAAAATGGTGTTTTCATGAAATTAAAATATAAAAACGAATGTGTTCAGGTTTGGTCCGACTTTGTGACCACTTTTGGAGTCTCTAGGGTGTAATAGTGTGTTAGGATTGATGGTTGGATGAACATTCATGTTCGGGTCATCGAAATTCGAGCCACGGATCACCCGGTATTACTAAAACAAGTTTTTGATCGGATTAAAGTCCCAAGTTGAATTATGGCTGTTGGTCATGACTTGGGTGCTATTCTTGGGGTGTTCTTGAGGGCACTAATGTGTCAGGTGGTTTGGTTAGGCGAGGATATATATAAGACTCACCGAAAATCGACACTCGAGGCTCAAGTTATGACCCGGCGAACGTTTTAATTAAAACTTATGGTTATAACATCTAACTTATGATATAAATAATGATTTTTATTATTATTAAATTATTTATAATATAAAAGTAGTTAATTTAATTTAAGACTTATGATATATATATATATATATATATATATATATATATATATATATATATATATATATATATATATATATATATATATATATATATATATATATTAATTACATTATGATTTAGTTAAACATTTAATTAAACTTATGATTTATAATAATTTTATTATTAATGTTTAATACATATGATAAGTATTAAACATTTGTTATGAGATTATTATTATAAGACTTATAATAAATATTAATTAATTATTTAATTATTATAAGGCTTAGTTATTATTTAATTATAATTTAATTATTAAATACTTATGATTTAATAATTATAAATAAATACTTATGATATGATTAATAATTCATTATTAATTAATAATACTTATAATATGATTTAAAATCTATTATTAATTAATAATACTTATGTTATGATTAATATTTAATTAATTAATTAAATACTTATGTTATATTAATTTTATCATTTAAACTTATGTTAACTTTATTAATTCAATTTAATTTAATTAAACTTATGTTATGACATAATTATACATATATGACTTTAAATAACGTTATAACTTAAATTATTAATATAATATACACTTTAAAATTCAACTTGACTATGTTTGACCAAGGTTGACTTTTGAGTCGACTTTCGGTTGACTTTGACTTTCAGTTGACTTTCAGTTGACTTTTGTTGACTTCCTAATTAAGGAAACTTTCCTAAGTTAAAAACTTTCTAAAAATAGAGACCTTCTAATTATAGAAACTTTCCTAATATAGTAACTTTCTAAATATGGAAAATTTCCAAAAATATAAACTTTCCAAAAATATAAACTTTCCAAAAATGGAAACCTTCTAAAAATAGAAATTTTCTAAAAATAGAAAGTACGTGTTATACGCTGTCCTGATCATACCGAAACATACTGAGTGTTGTTCTATGTCTACTTACAACAAGTACTATAGCTATCATGCTAAGACTTGACCTAAGTTAGTTATTTATATCGACCTGCTTTATTTATAGGTCGGCGTTGTGATCATTCTTGATCACTTTACTTCCTGCAGTTCACATTTCTGTGTTATTACTTCGTTAACGTTAAGGTGAGTTATAGTCCCATTTTTCTATTTTAAATTTTTGGGATGAGAATACATGCATTTTATTTCTACGTATTGAATACAAGTGGAAGATGGTTTAAATTATTCATTGTGAGTCGAACAAAAATATTCCCTAATCTTGTAATTGTAATCACTGGTGAACGCGAATCCTATGGATAGATCTATCGGGTTTGACAACCCCATTTTGAGCTAGTCGCGCTAGCAATTTATAATCAGAAAGTATTAGTACTTCGTAATTATTTGAAGATATACCTGTTCAGTGTATATTGTTGTTCGTTAAGGGTATGGAAATGGTTAAGTGATTACCAGGTGGCTCATGGGTTAATGGAATAATATTTTTCTATGTTTTTGAGCATATAGATTTTGTGGTCCAAAATGAGTCTTTATGTTTTCAAACATAAACAACTAAACTTCTGGGGAACTTTCGCTAGAATCGGGAAAATGCTTTTATGGTTTAAATTAAATATTGTTTGCAATATTAAACCTATAATCCACTCAACATTTTTGTTGACAGTTACTCGCATGTTTTATTCTCAGGTTCATGATTGATTGCTTCCGTTGTGCTTAGAGAGTCTGCATATTTATGATGGCAGCTTTTGTTAAACATTAACTTGCATTCTATTTTGATACATTAAATTATGGGTGTTTGTTGACTTTGTTTTGGTCAACTTTTGGTTAAGAATTTATGTGTGGTTTTTCTAAACTTACATATTTTGGTATGTTTCCTTTATAGAAAATTATTTTTAAATAAAGATTGCAAGGTTATTTATCAAATTCATATAGAGTTATGATCAAGCTGTGGGACCAAGATAACGATGGTTGTTAAGTGAACTTTGACGGGTCATCAAATTAACAGTCATTATCTTAGTGATAGATGACCTAGCACTTGATTCCACAATTTGGGTCACTTTAGCTTTTTCCTTAAGGGAAGCTTTTTTCTTGGAACCATTACCATAGTCATGGTATACTGCTTTGCCTTTGTCATTTGACGAGCCAGTGTGGGAAGTTACTGGCTTGTCAGCTAATACTGGTTGATCAGTATGAATTTTGATTGCTGCCTTAGACTTGCCAGTATTACATTTTGCTAGCTTGTCTGCAACTACTGGTTGACTAGTACGATTTTCATCAGCAGGCTCAGCATTGGTGAAATTTGAACATGAAGGGGAATCAATTGATTTTAACTTTCTTTGATTGTTTTCAGTGATTTCCCTTTTAATATGTCTTTCCTTTGGAGTCATGTAGTAGATGCTAGAGGGGTCAGTGGTCTCATCAATTGAGGTACTGGCTTCTCTAGCTCCTTCATCATCCTCCATTATCTCTTTCATGGCAGGTGGTAGGTTAGCAGCAGGTCTTACAAATTTATTTGTGAAGACCTTGTTACCATTAACTATCTTGGCAAAAGTATTTGGCAAGACAGCATCAGGATCAGTTTTAAGCATAGGGTCCATGAAAGTGACTTCAGCATGAGCAGCAGCAGCAGCATAGTCATCGACAAAGAATGCCTCAACCTAGGTAGGTATCTGCTCATTAATGCACTTGGTTGTGCGTTGAGCAGATAAACACCAAGAGGCTACCACCCTTTTAAGGTCAGTAAGCTGGTTTTGGACTATTGCTGCATCTGAGTGAAGAGATTTTAAGGCATAATTTTATTTTCAAGTTTAGAAAATTCATCTTTAAAAATCTTAGTTTCATCAGATCTGCATTTAAGTTTTTCATTTAAAGATTTAATTTCAGTTTTGAAAACTTCTTCACGTTTGCTGCCTCTGCTTAAGTCAATTCTCAGGTAGTCAAACATTTTAGCTTTTTCATCATCAGTATAAGTTCGAAAATTATCAACCTTATACAGCATTCAGATTTCCATTGAGGTGAGTCTCTTTTCTGATCAGCTTCCCTCATGTCAGCAACAAATGTACTACCACTTTCTTTCTCTACCAACTCCTCTACTTCTCTGGCCATTAAACAAAGCTTTTTACCAGAAGCATAACCAGCACAATCATTATCAGTTTCACTGTTAGAAGATGAAGATGAACTGGTTTCATCCCAATCATGATGCTCAGCTACTAGTACCTTTTCTGGCTTCTTCTCCTTTTTACCAGCCTTTGAGCTTTCCTTCATCTGAGCCTTCATTGCTTTGTACTTGTTCTTGTACTTTTCAGCTTTTGAGAAGGAGTTAGCATGTGATGTTGAAGGTTTCTTGGACATACATTCAGCAGCAAAATGTCCAACCTTCCCATAATTGTAACACTCAGATTTGGGGCCCTTGACTGATTTGCTACTATACCTAGCACTTGGTTTCTTACTCACCTTGTATGGATTGCTGGTTCTACTACGATTGACCTTTTTGAACTGCCTATCCAGCAATGCCATACCTTCAGGAAACCCTTCCACATCATCCTCATCATCACTGCTTTCCTCAGACCCAGTACCACTATCCTCATCATCTTCAACTGAATCTTCTTCTGCCATTAACCTTTGAACCAGTAAAGCCTTTTAAGCTTTCTTTTTAGCAGCAGCAACAAGAGCAGTACCATCTGACTTTGTAGATTTTGAAGTGGTGGGGGCAGACTTAAAGTTTTCTTTCAAATTAAGCTCAAGTTTGGCCTCTGGCTTCTCATGGTTCCAAAGTGTACCATACAGAGATGACATGTTAAAATTCTTTAAAGTCTGAGTGGTTCTTAATGGATCAGTAATAGGTTTCCATTTTGCAGGCAGTATATGTGATTTTCAAGGTGAGCAATTCAGCAACTAAAGAGTTAAACCTAATGAAGGTTTGCTTAAGGGTCTCACTTTTGTAGGCAAAGAACATTTCATATTCTCTTTTTAAAGCTATAATCTTATTTTGCCTAACTTCATCCATACCCTCATATGTAACATCAAGATAGTCTAACATAAGCTTAGCATTCAGTGTTCCCTTAATCAGTTTGAACAAATGGTTAGGTAAGGTTATAGCTAACAGGGTTATGATCTTAGGGTCAAGTCCAACACGACATTTGTCCTCATCCTCCCATCTAGATGGGGGAAAAACAACCTCTCTGCCAGGAACAGCAGGAGTGTCTGGTGTAGCAGGAACACTATCAAGTGTTTCAGTGAGAATGAAAGGACCATCATTAGCAATGCCAGGCATGAGTGGGTCAATAGACTCAAGATGAAGCATAAACCTAGCTTTCCAGGTTTCATACTCATCTTCATCAAATTTGGGTGGTCCATTGGATGACCCATTTTCAAGGTAAGTTGTATTGGAATATGCAAACATAAGAGAATTCAGATCCAAGATATTAAGTTATCAAGACTGAAGCTCTAATACCAGTTGTTAGTCCCCTGATTGACAACAGGTGTATTGTAGAGGGGGTGAATACAATTCTTTTTGATTATCTTAACAGTTTAAGCATATTAGTATTTATGCAAGTAAATTAGATAAGAGTCAAAGGTAATTTTTCAACGGTTATTCTTTATTGATATAAATCACAAAGAATCACAACTATCCTTGGCGGAATGATAATTAGTTGATATAGATTTACCTAAGTTATAGCTATCGAGGTTATCTAAAGCTATTACACGTTTAGACTCTTAATAATTAAAACCCACACAACTAGTTCTTACAATAGTGAATACTTCTATTTATAGTAGTCCTATTATCCGTGTAATAGTTCTATTGTCCACTGGTATATAGAATGTATGTACTTGTGGGGACAACTATATCAGAGTGCGTGCTCTCTTTTTTCTCTTTGGTAGCTATTTGCAAGAACACCCCATTTCGGTTTGGCACCACTATTTGATTAAACAAATCAAATGTTGTGTTTCCTAGGATTTGACAAAGAATAACACATGTCTACATATGCGTTAAACTTCTGCATTCCCACGTGGTCTTGTAAGGTCACTTGTCTGCCGCCGACGCGTGTCCTTTTCTGTTCAACTTTGTCTTCGACTTCTGTTGAATAGTACAATTGATGTAGACCACTCAGGAAACCACTATGCTTGTAATGGAGCATAGATGTCTCATGTAGTAAGCTGCTTTCCAGCCATGCTGGTTCTTCTATGCTGAGTAACTTGATATTCTTAATTTGCTGAGTACGCATCCTGTGCTAATTGAAGAATATTGTCGACCTTGTGCTGGTGGACTAGGAAGCAAACTAAACACTCGAGATAGTAATATATGCTGTCTATACATGAACAAACCTGCGCTGGCTGCACATAACATTCTAGTGTACATATCTGCTATTTTGTCATAATTAAATCCTTAATTGCTTTGGGGACTCAACACATCCTAACTTATCACTAAGTGTGGGATTCTAACCCAAAGACACTAGAAAATATTCCCAAAACCCTTACTAAAAATCCTAAGTGTGGGATACCACATAAGCAACATTAGGGACAATGTTCGTCTAAGTGTGGGATAGCGGTATACCTTTTATTGTCATATCGTGATAAGCCCGATAGATAAATTCCTTGTCCTTAAGATAACTATCAAAATATTAAAACAAAGAAAGGCTTTGCGAATAAGTACTTTAGGAAACCAAAAAAGTTATGTAATAAAAGTAAGGCTTATTTAAGGAGGAAATCTTGTTGAGAAGAATTGATTCTCTAAAAGAGAATTGCATGACTAGGCGTAATCAACCCACTATAATTACTGCGAGGCACCAAAATAAGGCCCTGAAAAGCATTATGTTTTAATGCTTCATATTTTTCCTTGAAAGCGCCGATGTATGTGCTCAGAATCAGATCTTGCTCTTGATCTACATTTTCGGGTAGCGAAATGTGTTATAGGTATAACCATAAGGGATTGGCATTTGTCGAAAATTTACATTCACCTACCATCCTTATCACCGTCATCAATACATTCCTTCATCACAAAACCATACCAAGACAATTAGAAAATGAGGATACCTCAAAGTAATTCCTGACGTTAGTCACTTTTCAAGCATCACGGCAAAAATCTTGCTAAAACCTATCCATGGGAGAATCAAAGAGGTGATATCTGGAAAAAAAATTGGATTCACCCTTCAAAGTTTCAAGAAAAGGAGCAGAACTTATAAAGATAAAATGAAGACCGCGGGAGGACAAAGATGTTTGAATCCCAAAATAGAAAAGTTCAAAGAAACTGTGAGTGCTTCACAAAAACAAATTCACTCCTACCTACCTTTTTTGAATTCCGATAAAAGCCTTTAAAATGACTATTTTGTCCTTTTCACCAAAACCACAACTTCACTACAATTCACCACTCCAAAAACATACCTATTACCGACCTTATCCACCTTTTCACCTTGAAAATATGGTTATCACCACCTTCACATATGTAACAAGGATTTGAGTCTTGATCAAGCCTGTGATGATGGGTGCAACATGTCTGGCTATGAGCGATTTCGTTTCTTAGATTTATAGAGAACCCTAAACACTTTTGTGATTTGAGTAACCCTTGAGAGATAGTCAGCGTCATGTAATCTCCTCTCATGCTTGCAGAGATAATTTCAACCTTAACAAAGAAAGACTCGCCCTATTTTCGACCTTATAATAAAAATAAAACCGCTTAGGCATACAGAAAGGAAACTTCAAAAGATTTCTTGAAGTTTAAAACTAGAATTTGCTTGAGGACAAGCAAAGTCTAAGTGTGGGATATTTGATATCTACCAAAAAGTACGTTTTTACCCCCGATATTAAGCCCCAAAACAATAAATTAATTAACCTTATTGAATAATTAAGTGTTTGTTTTCTTGATTTAATAGATCAAGTGATTATGAAGATGATTCAAGAAGAAAAGAAGAAATCGGACTAGCTAAAAACAAAGAATCTAGATAGAAAACGGTGAAAGTCAAGTTACGATCTCGGAAACAAAGGAAGCCGGTCTAGAAATGAAGCCACACGGGCTTACCATAAAGCCACACGGGCTGCCAAGTCCCCAGCCACATGACTAGCGACCCGGGCTTCCATCTTTACATGATTGCCTACCCCAAGCCGTGTACACGGTCTGCCCATTCTACACGAGCCGTGTACACGGACTGCCCAGTCTAGAATTAATATACATAGGTCCATTTTCCATCCATTTTTACACACACTTCAATACACCACTTTCTCTCGATCGCAATTCCCTCCCTAGTTTCTCTCTTGAGGATTATGAAATAATTATCGATTAGCGATAATTAACTAGAGTAGGCGATAAACGAAATATGTAAATAATTGAAGGTGCGTCTGAAGTTGTCACTTTTATACTTTCGGAACTCGATTATTCTTCTGGTACTTATATCCCTTTTTATCTGTGTGTTATAGTGTCTTCCATTATTATGATAGTTGATATTATTTTCATGATTACCGAGTAGTTATCTTTAAGTATATGTTACAATGTAGTTAGTTACAATGCTGAAATAATGAGATGTTGTAGAAATGATTTCAGATTGCGCTTTAAAATCGATCGTTTTTCCAACTAATAGAACATAGTTATAGGCTCTGTAACTGGGAATTCGCGAACCCCGATTCAAAGTATACTATATTTGTCCCCCCTTGGTAAGAAAACTCTGACGAATACATAGTACGATTGACAGAGGCACAAGGGTCGTGGTATGTCAACCTACGCTACGGATTCCGGCAGATGAGACTTTCGTAATGGAAACTCTGGCTAGAAACTAGGAGTATAAGGTTCGCCTTGAGCTTTGCATTTATAGTCACTAGCATATAATTATAGTAAGCACACGCTGAAGCACAACATTTGTTGTAAACTGTATCTGCTATGTATATCCATGGAAACGGTCTATATGGTAGACTAAGTAAATTACACCATAACATGGTCTCATCATTGCACTAAGTTGAGGGATTCTTTAGTTAATTCTAGGAACTGTTTGTTTAAAGACATAAAGTATTGGACGGTTAGGATAACTGAACGTGTTCTAAGATGTTACTATGTAACTTGGTCAAGGTGTTCTTTATGGTTAAACTCTTTTAATTAAGGGACTAACTGATCTTTTACCAATCATTAACGAAATCATTGAAACACATCACTTCTCTTGGTGGTTGAGGGCATTGTTGTCTATTTAAAATCACCAAACCTAGCGTAATTACCTAGTGACATATCAGTCACCTAACAGGGACGTCTAGGTGCATAACGAATCTAAGGTCATCACCTATCCTTGAGCTAGCATTATGAACTTAGCATAGTAACTAACAAAGTCATGACATGCACTTGCTTTAACCTTATCTGAAATACAAATTTTATCTTTATCGCTTTCATTTATTTATCTGTTTCCTTAGAAAATAGAAACCCAAAACTATCGAAAACTACTCCTTAGCATAATTAGTCTACTAAGTGCCTTAGTTTGCTATTACGAAGGTCCGACACTGTTGTTTTCTTAAACGAATGACCCTAGGACATACTTCCCTTGAAAAACGTACTCACGGACTGTGCTATAATGCACCCTAAAAAGTCTAGAGCTCCTTCTCAATCCCATTCGTACCTTGTCTACTTCTTTACTATGGATTCGAAGGCTAATGTCAGTGAATCGGTTAATATGACATAGATCGGAGAATGGAACAATGCTTCTTTAGGAATGAACTCCTTGCTAACTGCTTCAACCTTCGACTAGGGCAGCAGCTCCCTCTTGCACAACTCTCCTACTAACCCGTAGAAAGGAGTAGTAGATTTAGGCCCCACTATTATAAATATAGAACAAGTTGGTACCTTGATGGGACTCGCTTAGTCAACCTCATTATACGATAAACGAAACCGACTTTTTGGGTGATATCACACTCCAAGGCCCAAACCCCATGACGTGAATGTCTAGCCACAACTTTATTCTTCTCCAAACATCCTAACAAGATGACATGAAAAGAAGGTATGTTCTACGTCTTTAATAGCACAATCGCAAGTTTGACAACTATAAGTAGCCAAATCCATACCACGCTTGAACAAACTAAATCGAGTAGGTAGTCTATCAATCGACAAACGCCAAATGAAGATGTTTACCTTCTTAGGAATAGATTTACACCATCTCGGGATAATTTTTTACGAATGCAGTAGATTATTATCAACTTATTTTCTAGTCTTCGACACATTAAATATACCATGAGATTCAATGGCCCAAATTTTTGAGTCCTCCTAATCTGAGAAAGAAACCTGACTGATTATTCCAAGTATCTCAGTCAGCAACACATTGTTTCGACTACCCAAATCATCCATTTTCCATAACCATTTCCATTTATTCTACCTCCTATCCACCACACAATAATTGGGATCAACATCAAGGTAGAATAATAGATTAAAATGCAGCCTAAGAGAATCATTTACAAACCAAATATCATTCTAGAAAAGAATTTTATGTCCATTTCTAACTTTGAGTCTAATGAGATTATTAGGAATCCAAATTTTATTTGAGCCATCATATAAGTTTTAACTATGTTAGACCACACACCCATACGATGAGATATAGATCCATGAAGTCCCCCATTACACTCGTGTACTGTACGAATTACATCCACCCAAACACCTTTCGAGTTAGCACTAAACTTCCCCACCCATTTGAGTAAAAGAGCCACATTGAACCTTTAAGGCTTTTAATTCTATGTCCCCATTTATCAAATGATGTCTTAACATTATCCCATTTAACCCATGTAACCTTTTTATTTTTATCACTCGATCCAAAAAATAATGAGCAACAAGTGCGTTCTAACTCTTTTAAAATCGCTTCCAGGCATATAAATTACGAAAGGTAATAATTCCCTAAACTCCCAAGAACCGACTTAATTAGAGTTACCCTTCCACCTATTGAAAGAATATTCTCTTCTTAAACTTTTCAATTAGAGAAGACTAATTACGCACCAAATTCATATTTGCACCTACCGGTAAACCAAGATAACCAAAAGGCAAATTACCTCAACTACAACCCAATCCAGATGCTATCAATTTGACCTCCTCATGTGTAACACTCTGAGATCGGCCCTAGGTGGAAATGACCAAATTACCCTTGTATAGTGTTAATTTGTGATCTAATTAACTATGTGTTTATGATCATGTGATTCTTTAATTGAGACCAGTTCATGACAAGGGTCACATAACAGGTTTGTTTATTTAATTTGAACTTCAATTTAGCCATCTAATTCAGTACCTAAGAGTTCAGATAACTATTAAATACCCGTGTGATAAACGGAATGAGTTTTAACCCATTTATGTATGTACGTTCAGGACTTTTCTATTCATTTTCACTAAAATAAGAAACAAAAGAACCTTACCGAGTTCTTATAAAATTGCAAACCCTAGATTGGATCTTGTTGCATTTGAAGTAAATCTGGACTTAGAATCCGAATCTCTACATTATTGTTAGCTAATATCCAGGTTTGTACTTGAATCCATGCTTTAATTTTGTTTAAATTGGGGTTTTGGTGTTTATGTTCAAAGTGTGCAATTTGGTGCGTGATTCTTGCTTAGAAGTGTTTATAATGCTTGATTTATGTTAGATATAGCTTCTATATATGTTATAAGATGTTTTTGGGTGGGTTTCATGATCAAATCGTCCAAAAATCAAGATTTGGGTTCAAAAAACCCAAAAACATCGTGCTGGTGCTGTTTCTCAGCTCCCGCGCGTTTGACAGCTCAACCGTACATTTGACCACCCGTTTGAGCGAAACCATGTGTTTGAGAGCAACCAAGAATTTGAGTGCAATCACGTGATTGTGCACGCGGTTGAGGGCTCACCCGTACGGTTGAGGTGCTCACTCTTGTCAGCTCACAAGTTTGACATTTTAGCCTTTTGTGAAATTTGTTTTGGTCGTAACTTTCAAACCGTAAATCCGTTTTTGATGAATCAAATATCGTTGGAATCATAATGAAGAATACATTTCATTGGTACATTTTTAATAAGCTAGATCAAATTGTATTTGAATCGTAAAAAGAGGTTTTTGCATGTATGCATTGTTTTGCACACATTTGTATGACGATATTGATTGAGGTCATGTTGTAAACTCATCATATAATCAATGGATGGTTTTATGACTTAGTTTATAGTATGAATTGATTATATCATTTCTTAGAACACTGTACTGACTTTGTTTAGGATGTTTTCAGGTGATTGGGAGAAGTAAAGACTCAGAAATATAAGATCTTTGAGTTCTTCCCGTGCTGGTATTCGGTGAGTGTGATTATCTTCGAGTGTAGCATAAAGTAGCAAGTTATGCTAAATCGTTTTATTTTTTTAGTTGCTTTGTTGTCTTGTTACTAGTTGTATGTGCATTGTTGATAGAACCTCGACTTGTAAGGTTCTGTTTTTTGATCGAACCTCGACTTATTAGGTTCCACTCATGAGATGTATCTCAACTTGTTAGATCGTACTCAAGGAAGTCAATCTCGACTTGTTTGGTTTGGTCATGTTGACCACTGTTTGTTGAGGATCGTGTTTAATATCGCATCACCTGTACGTGGATGACTATACTGGGGATTCAGTGAGAGGATTAATGATAGACTCTAATCTGATGAGCTAGTGGTCGTGTGCCGCCAGGCCTCCGTTCCTCCAACTAGAGCACTGTTGTTGTTGCCTGTTGTTGTTGTTGTATGAGTGGTTATTGTATTTTAGAGTTGTTGATAGTTTCATTCACTTAGCTTTGACTAACCCCCTCACCTCCTCCCTTGTAGGTTTTACTTGTTAGTAGGTGGTTTTATGTGAGAAGGCGTTTGAAGATATGTTTGACAAAGCCGACTCTGATGTCTTGTCGTTTTGTTTAAGTAATAGGATATTAACATAACACCGGTGGCCTGTTAACGATGTAATTATGTTTATGTTTTGAATATAAGAGTTTGTTTTGTAAATAAGACTTTCGCTATGTATTTTAAATAAAAGTACGATGTTACATCATGTGAAGCACCAATCCAAAACATATTTGATTTTGAGACATTTATTCTTAAACCATAAGTGATATAAAATATATTAAGGACACACATGATATTACACATAGATTCTTCATTCCATTCTGAAATAATTAAAGCGTCATACGCATAAAATAAGTAAGAAACTTTAAAATTCATTTCACCAATACATGCACCTTTTTGATTCGCTTCGACTGCTTTTTTAATATCCATATGCAAGCCTTCCATAACAATATGTACTTGAAGAATCACCTTGACATAAGTCATTTTTGAGACCAAATTCATTCGTCGGGCTCCCATTGATCAAACCAGACACTCGAGCCGATTTCAAACACATATGAATCCAAGATCTCCATAACTCATCAAAACTGAATTTGTACAACATATTATCAAGGAACTTCCTTCTCAAAATCAACCTTCAATAACATCAATTTCTTCTTTTTTTATATATACCAATCGATCACATCATTAAGGACCAAAGGAGCATCTAGGATTTGACGACCCTCAATAAAGGCAAATTGTTCCTCAGTTATTATCTTATCAATTAATTTCCAAAGCCTATTAGCACACAACTTTGCAACAATCTTGTAAAACACAACAATTAAAGAAATAGGCCGAAAGTCTTTAGGAAAAGTTGGATTTTTTATACCTTTGGAACTAACGTAATAAAGGTGGAAGCTGGGCAGGTAATCTTCAATTGGTAAACGCATCAATCCCAAAATGACTTGATAAACAAGAAGGTAAACCCATCTAGCCCAGGAACTTTTTCACTTTCGCACGACCATACAACCTTCTTTATTTCCATTTTAGTAACGTCTCGTTCAAGCCATAAAGCATCTGTCGAACATAATCTATTTTCCGGGGCCAAATTATTAAACATCGAATGAGAATGCTCCCTTTTGAAAATACCGTCAAACAAAATTTAAGAACCACTTGACCATTTGGGGAGTTACTTCATATATCTCTAAAATACTAATTATGGCGTTAATTTTTACGAGGCCCACGGCCCACCCATGCCCTCCGTTAATCCGCTACTGGGTTACTTGTCTAAGGATATCGAAGAACCCTTCCAGTTAATAGGTTCGAGTGATGATGTATCTAATGTATATAATCAAACTCTAAATATATATTAAAAATAAGTGATAATTAGATAGACCTATTTAATTATTAATTTTGGATGATTATTTTATCGATTTGAGTGATGATGTTCTATTATTATCTCATATTATTAAACCATATATTACTGAAACAACTATCGAAACAACGATTACTATTAATTAAATTTAGAACACCTTCAAAAATAATGGAAGATTCTATAAAGTGATACAACGACCCCACGACCGTTAAGGCTCGAAAAAAGTAAACAATCTAGACCTAAAACCTTTGTAACATCCTGTATTTTCCGTTAAATTATTTTAAAGCCCGTCTTTTTTTTAGATAATATCTTTTGTTATCTAAATTCGTATCTTTCGTTGACTAACGTTCTTAATATTTTCGTCATTCGATTATAACATCTCCCGTTTATTCTCGCGTTTTTAAAATAATTCGTTTGGTTAATTCACGCACTCGCTTTTAAACTTGAGGGACCGAAGTTGCCAAGTGGGCAAACTAGTTGAGTAGGTCAACTAGTCAACCCACCATCTCATCCACTCATTCACTTCTTCTCCTCCTTCACTCTTTTTCTCTCTAATCACCAAGAACATACTTTTATCATCTTCAAAGATTCATCATCTATTTCAATTCAAGCAAGCAAACATCAAAACAAATTGTACTTTCGTGATCCTCTCTTCATCCTCTTCAATTTGGTACCAATTTCACTACTTGGGGTGAGGTTTCTAAAAACTCTAAATTTCTCTAATTCAATTTATAGACTTGAAATGGTGTTAGTCTGTGGCTCGAGTCTAGCATGAATATGTGAATTATATGCTCGATCTTGTTGTTTTGCATAAACTAGCATGAACTTGAAATGGGTTTGTTTAATCTTGAGTTTTGGGATGATTAAATGTTGTTTAAATGTTAAAGTTCATGTATTAAAAGTGTTACTAGCATCATTAGCTTCGTTTTGGTATGTTGGATGACATGAAAACCTTACATTAACATGATTATTGATTTTGTAATTCTTGGTTAGGGTTTGATAGATCTTAAAACGAACTTTTGATGTATTAAATGCTTTGCAATGTTATTTGTAAGTGTTTAGTTTCATTGTATGCGTAATTACCTTCAAAACGGCATACTATATGTGTACGTTCAACGTCCGAATCATGAAATGCGTTTTACGAACTTGAAACTTTGATAATGAACTTTTAATGATCATTCGACGAGGAGGTTGTTATTTTAAATGATGAATTTGATTTATGAAACGTGTTTAGTCGTATTCCTCGTCAAATTTCCTTTCCAACGATATAAGATACGTGTTTTGAGTGTTTACGGTTCGTTAATTGTGTTTGAATGAAATTTGGTTTGAGACTTAGACATTTGAAATGACCCAGGCACCGGCTCACGTTGAGTGTCGCAGCGCAGCCCTCCCCAGTCGCGGCGCGACAATGGCCGTGTTTGGGGACTGTCCAACTTCGCACTTTTTCGTTTTAATTCCAACTATGCTACGAACCTCCGATTAACATGTAACTTATTCTAATATGCTCATATATGATTATAGAACTCAGAAAAATAGTCCGAGACCCGACCCGAACGTGTTGACTTTTCGTTGACTTTGACCAAAGTTTGACTTTTAGTCAAACTTAACCGAACACTTATGCAATCGTCCTAACGTGCTTTTATACTTATATCTTGCATGAAACTTGACAACGTGATTCACATGCTACATATTTGAGTCGTAACGAGCCATAGGACTAATCGAACACATTTCGCCCGACCTTGTGTCATAACCGTTTAATTGATACAACTTACTTGTTTAGGTCAAGACTAAACAACTTTCATGCACATGTTTACTTTGTGAAGTACCTTTTTACTTGTGCACTCGAGGTGAGATCATAGTCCCATCTTTTCAACAACTTTTATACTTTTAAATCATGGGATGAGAAACATATATGTATCATACTTTTATGCTTTGAACACAAGTACGAAACAAACATTCCACGGTGAGTTAGAACAAAAATCCTCAATTCGATTATCATTAGTTACACTTGCCAGGTGTAAGCGAGAACTTATGTTGTATGGCCATATGGGTTTGACAAACCCTCATTCGGACGGTTCGCTACCGTTATTCGGATGAAATATATTTTTGAGAAACAGTGTAGGTTCTAACACTATGTGTATGGGGTTCGTGGAAAGTTAAGCATTGATAATTGGGTGCTCGCGAACATACTTTTGGAATGCAAACAATTTAGATAATCAACGTTATGGAAATACTAAATCTTGTGGTTCAAAACAACGTTTACAAATACACCTATGATTTCACCAACGTTTTTCATTGACAGTTTTCTATATGTTTCTAAGGTTCATACTTGGCTACTTGATACATGCTTCCGCACACTTTGATTACTTGCTTGGTGTCAAGCATACATGCATACGCTAGTGATAGCACCTTTGGATTCAAGCATATTTGTTTACATACTTACGCTATTTATAGCAACCGTGATTTTTAACTTATATTATGTGGCAAGTCATTTCATTTATACTTTATACTTTTGTAAACTTAAACTCTTTGTCGAACCGTTTGGTAGCTTAAAACTTTGCAAGTCATGCACATTTCAAATGAATGAGACATAATTTTGGTCAAACGCGTCTCATTTAGGACTATGACCACGTTACGGGACCTAAGTTAACGGCGCCGTAAATGACGATTTTGGCCGGATCATTACAGATGGTATCAGAGCATTGTAGGGAACTAGGATATGAATTAGTGTGTCTAACAGATTCGTTAGGACGCATTAGTGAATCTAGACTATAACCGGATAGTGAATCATGGCATTCTGACTTGCATTTACTATAGATAGCACTTACTTGACTACTTGTGTATATATACTTGAATCTTTCTTAGGTGAACTCCATAATGGTACCAAACTTTCATCATACGAATCCGTACTCTGCCACTTTCTAGTAACACACGTAAATTCAAGATTCATACGCGCAAGGATGACGATGACTTCATTAGTCACACAAGTCCGGGAACTCTGTCTCCTCGATTGTTATTCGCCACCGTCTCAACTTACTATCCACAAGTGGTGTAAAGTTTCCACCACTATGGCAATCATTAACTACTACCGATGTTACACCGGTGTTCTTCACTATCTACCACTTCTTGTTACTACTATCACTACTCTAGATGAGTATCGTCATCACCGCTTATCACTACGGTCGCATACTACTCGTTATCATGATTTTGTCGTACTCAAAGACATTATTTTTTGATTTGAACCGCATTGACGTGAACAACCAGTTATACACTTCCTCGGGAAACGCATCTTCAGAGTTGCACAAATTCTTTTGATTCAATACGAGTCATGTTAGAGATGCCGTTATATTTTGTTCATTTTAAATTTCCACGATTACACGAACTTGATTCTATGGAGTGGTGTGGGAATGGAGGTATGAGTTAGCATAATATAACGACACTCAATCAACGTAATTATATTATGGTAAGTCATACAAAAGTTCTAATGACTCGTGATGGTGATTGGACTCAATCAACCTAATCACCATCATGTGCCATGTACATGACTTTATTTTTCCTTGTTGCCATCCGAAAACTTCGAGAATATTGATAACAACCATACCAGGGACACATCTTGATATTACCAAATCCTATTTACGCTTTTGAATGAAAGACGAATTCTTTCAACTACGACATAGGTTACACGTGTATACTATCTTGTTTTCGCACAGTTTTATCGACGAACTACAATATCCTTGTTATGCTCACATCGAGGCGGAAACTTCTCTCGCATTAAACTCGTACTTCCGTATAAGAAAATATTTATTCTAAATTCTCAATTGAGGGAGAGACTCTTCACGTTATACTAGTATTCACCACGAGGGTGAGTAGTCCTAACGAACATTTTCAGAAACCGATAAGAAACTTGTTCTAACAAACGTTTTCAATTCCTAGCAAACTTGTTCAAATATATCTTAAAGGAATGTACCTCGTTTCGAATCGAGATGCTCGTTTCACTCCTAGATTCTGGGGTGCCTTACAATAAACTTTGGAAACCAGATTATTCATGAGTACCGCGTATCATCCACAAACCGATGGACCAAGCAAACGTTCGATTCAAATCTTGGAAAAACGTATCACGAACTTGTTTTGCTACCTTTAATTGATTCCTCTTACAACGATAGTTATCATTCGAGTATTAACGCCGCACCTTTTTGAAACTTTATATGGCCGCAGTTATTGTTCTATTATTTGTTGGGCCGACGTAGGCAACAATCAAACCTCCGAACCCGAACTCATTCATGAAATAACTGTTAAGATCGTTCAAATCCAAGAAAGGCTCAAGACGGCTTGTAATCACCACTATGCCGATGTTAGACGTTAGTCTCTCGAATTCCTAGTGGGTGACCGCGTAATATTAAATATCACACCTTGGAAAGGTGTAATCCGTTTCGAAAAATGTAGAAAGCTAAATTCGTGATATTTTGATCCTTTTAAAAATCTTGGGCGTTTTGGACCCGTTGCTTACCATTTCGAACCCCCAACACAATTGAATTCTGTTCATCCTACATTCCATGTAACAAACTTAAAGAAGTGTCTTGCCGAACATGAACTTGTTATTCTTTTCGATGAGCTTACTATTGATGACAAACTTCACTTCCTAGGAGAACCGGTTGAAACTATGAATCGTGAAACCAAAACCTGAAACAACGTAAAATCCCGACTGTCAAAGTTCGTTGAAATGCCCAAGGGAGTACCTTCACTTATTCGTAGAATTTTCAACGCAAAGGTTTCGAAGAAGAAACAACAACTACTACTTCCAACTAAATTTTGGGACGAAATTTCTTTTAAGGTGTGGGTAATGTAACATCCCGCGTTTTTCCGTTAAATTTATTTTTAACACCGTCTTTTTTTTTTAAATAATATCTTTCGTTATCTAAATTCGTATCTTTCATTAACTAACGTTCTTAATATTTCCGTTATTTGATTTAACATCTCTCGTTTACTCTAGCATTTTTAAAATATTTGTTCGATTAATTCACGCACCCGTTTTGAAACTTGAGGGACCAAAGTTGGCTAGTGGGCAAACTAGTTGACTAGGTCAACTAGTCAACCCACCATCTCATCCACTCATTCACTCCTTCTTCCACCTCCCCATTTTTCTCTACTTCCACTTTTTGATCTCAAACAACAATATCACTAAATCATCATCTAAATTTGATCTAGGAAGCTTGCAACAAAACAAATTACATATTCGTGATCCTCTCTTCATCCTCTATATTTTGATACCAATTTCATCTCATTTGGGTAACATTTCTAAAACTCTAGATTTCATGTTCTTAGTATTTTTGACTTGAAATGGTGTTAATTAGTGTCTATGGCTCAAGTCTGACATGAATATGTGTTTGGTTTGCTCGATTTGTTGTTTAGAGTAACTAGCTGGAATATGAAAAATGGGTGTGCTTAATCTTGAATTTTGGATGATTAAATGTGGTTTAAATGTTAAAGTTCATGTGTTAAATGTGTTACTAGCATCATTAGCTTCATTATAATGTGTAGGTTGATTTAGAAAAGCTCCATTTACAAAATGATTGAATTCTTGATTTTGGTTAGGGTTTGATGAACTTTAAAATGAACTTTTTATACATTAAATGCTAGGACATGTTGTTAGTAAGTGTTTAGTTGCAATGTATGTTTAATTACCTTCAAAACGGTGTATCGTATGCGTAAATTGGATTCCCGAATCACCGTTTGCATTTTTGAGCTTGATATGTAAAATAATGATCATTTATTGAGGTTTTCATTGTTGTTAATGATGGATTTGATTGATGAAAAATGTTTAGTTGTATTCCTCGTCAAATTACCTTTCTAACGATATAAGATACGTGTTTTGAATGTTTACGGTTAATAAGTTATGGTTATTTGAAGTTGGATTCGTGCTTTAGTGTTCAAAAACTGCCAGACTTGCTGAACAGACATACTGAGCTCCGCTCAGGGTCTTGGAGCGCCGCTCCGGGCCCCGGCTGTCCAAAAATGCCCGTTTTCGTTTAATTCTAATTATGCTACGTGAAATGTCCCGTTCTTATTGATTAAAAACGTTCCATATTAATTGATTTCGTTGCGAGGTTTTGACCTCTATATGATACGTTTTTCAAAGACTGCATTCATTTTTAAAACAAACCATAACCTTTATTTCATAAATAAAGGTTTAAAAAACTTTACGTAGATTATCAAATAATGATAATCTAAAATATCATGTTTACACACGACCATTACATAATGGTTTACAATACAAATATGTTACATCGAAATCAGTTTCTTGAATGCAGTTTTTACACAATATCATACAAACATGGACTCCAAATCTTGTCCTTATTTTAGTATGCAACAGCGGAAGCTCTTAGTATTCACCTGAGAATAAACATGCTTTAAACGTCAACAAAAATGTTGGTGAGTTATAGGTTTAACCTATATATATCAAATCGTAACAATAGACCACAAGATTTCATATTTCAATACACATCCCATGCATAGAGATAAAAATCATTCATATGGTGAACACCTGGTAACCTACATTAACAAGATACATATATAAGAATATCCCCATCATTCCGGGACACCCTTCGGATATGATATAAATTTCGAAGTACTAAAGCATCCTGTACTTTGGATGGGGTTTGTTAGGCCCAATAGATCTATCTTTAGGATTCGCGTCAATTAGGGTGTCTGTTCCCTAATTCTTAGATTACCATACTTAATAAAAAGGGGCATATTCGATTTCAATAATTCAACCATAGAATGTAGTTTCACGTACTTGTGTCTATTTTGTAAATCATTTATAAAACCTGCATGTATTCTCATCCCAAAAATATTAGATTTTAAAAGTGGGACTATAACTCACTTTCACAGATTTTTACTTCGTCGGGAAGTAAGACTTGGCCACTGGTTGATTCACAAACCTATAACAATATATACATATATATCAAAGTATGTTCAAAATATATTTACAAAAATTTTAATACATTTTGATGTTTTAAGTTTATTAAGTCAGCTGTCCTCGTTAGTAACCTACAACTAGTTGTCCACAGTTAGATGTACAGAAATAAATCGATAAATATTATCTTGAATCAATCCATGACCCAGTATATACGTATCTCAGTATTGATCACAACTCAAACTATATATATATTTTGGAATCAACCTCAACCCTGTATAGCTAACTCCAACATTCACATATAGAGTGTCTATGGTTGTTCCGCAATATATATATATAGATGGGTCGACATGATTGGTCGAAACATTTTATACGTGTCTATGATATCTCAAGATTACATAATATACAATATAAGTTGATTAGGTTATGGTTGGAATAGATTTATTACTAACTTTCACGTAGGTAAAATGAGTAGTTTTTATCAATCTTGTTTTCCTCGCCATTTCTTCGTTTCTAATCCGTTTTGAGTGATTCCAGTGGTCACGGTTTCGTATTGAACTTAAATTTATGAATCTAAATAGAAAAAGTATAAGTTTATAGTCAGAAATACAAGTTACAAGTCATTTTTGAAAGAGGTAGTCATTTCCGTCGAAAGAACGACATCTTGATGACCATTTTGAAAAACATACTTTCACTTTGAGTTTAACCATGATTTTTGGATATAGTTTCATGTTCATAATAAAAATAATTTTCCCAGAATAAAAACTTTTAAATCAAAGTTTATCATAGTTTTTAATTAACTAACCCAAAACAGCCCGCGATGTTACTACGACGGCGTAAATCCGGTTTTACGGTGTTTTTCGTGTTTCCAGGTTTTAAATCATTAAGTTAGCATATCATATAGATATAGAACATGTGTTTAGTTGATTTTAAAAGTCAAGTTAGAAGGATTAACTTTTATTTGCGAACAAGTTTAGAATTAACTAAACTATGTTCTAGTGATTACAAGTTTAAACCTTCGAATAAGATAGCTTTATATGTATGAATCGAATGATGTTATGAACATCATTACTACCTCAAGTTCCTTGGATAAACCTACTGGAAATGAGAAAAATAGATCTAGCTTCAAAGGATACTTGGATGGCTTGAAAGTTCTTGAAGCAGAATCATGACACGAAAACAATTTCAAGTAAGATTTCCACTCGAAATAGGATTGTTATAGTTATAGAAATTGAATTAAAGTTTGAATATGATTATTACCTTGTATTAGAAAGATAATCTACTGTAAGTAACAAAGGTTTCTTGATCTTGGATGATTACTTGGAATGGATTTAGAAAACTTGGAAGTAAACTTGCAATCTTGGAAGTATTCTTGATTTTATGAAACTAGAACTTTTGGAATTTATGAAGAACACTTAGAACTTGAAGATAGAACTTGAGAGAGATCAATTAGATGAAGAAAATTGAAGAATGAAAGTGTTTGTAGGTATTTTTGGTCGTTGGTGTATGGATTAGATATAAAGGATATGTAATTTTGTTTTCATGTAATTAAGTCATGAATGATTACTCATATTTTTGTAATTTTATGAGATATTTCATGCTAGTTGCCAAATGATGGTTCCCACATGTGTTAGGTGACTCATATGGGCTGCTAAGAGCTGATCATTGGAGTGTATATACCAATAGTACATACATCTAAAAGCTGTGTATTGTACGAGTACAAATACGGGTGCATACGAGTAGAATTGGTGATGAAACTGAACGAGGATGTAATTTTAAGCATTTTTGTTAAGTAGAAGTATTTTGATAAGTGTCCTGAAGTCTTTCAAAAGTGTATGAATACATATTAAAACACTATATGTATATACATTTTAACTGAGTCGTTAAGTCATCGTTAGTCGTTACATGTAAGTGTTGTTTTGAAACCTTTAGGTTAACAATCTTGTTAAATGTTGTTAATCCAATATTTATAATATCAAAAGAGATTTTAAATTATTATATTATCATTATATTATAATGTACGAATATCTCTTAATATGATATATATACATTAAATGTCGTTACAACGATAATCGTTACATATATGTCTCGTTTCAAAATCATTAAGTTAGTAGTCTTGTTTTTACATATGTAGTTCATTGTTAATATACTTAATGATATGTTTACTTATCATAATATCATGTTAACTATATATATAACCATATATATGTCATCATATAGTTTTTACAAGTTTTAACGTTCGTGAATCACCGGTCAACTTGGGTGGTCAATTGTCTATATGAAACCTATTTCAATTAATCAAGTCTTAATAAGTTTGATTTCTTAACATGTTGGAAACACTTAATCATGTAAATAAAAATTTCATTTAATATATATAAACATGGAAAAGTTCGGGTCACTACAGTACCTACCCGTTAAATAAATTTCGTCCCGAAATTTTAAGCAGTTGGAGGTGTTGACGTATCTTCTGGAAATAAGTGTGGGTATTTCTTCTTTATCTGATCATCTCATTCCTAGGTGAACTCGGGTCCTCTACGAGCATTCCATCGAACCTTAACAATTGGTATCTTGTTTTGCTTAAGTCTTTTAACCTCACGATCCATTATTTCGATGGGTTCTTCGATAAATTGAAGTTTTTCGTTGATTTGGATTTCATCTAATGGAATAGTGAGATCTTCTTTAGCAAAACATTTCTTCAAATTCGAGACATGGAAAGTGTTATGTACAGCCGCGAGTTGTTGAGGTAACTCAAGTCGGTAAGCTACTGGTCCGACATGATCAATAATCTTGAATGGTCCAATATACCTTGGATTTAATTTCCCTCATTTACCAAATTGAACAACGCCTTTCCAAGGTGCAACTTTAAGCATGACCATCTCTCCAATTTCAAATTTTATATCTTTTCTTTTAATGTCAGCGTAGCTCTTTTGTCGACTTTGGGCGGTTTTCAACCGTTGTTGAATTTGGATGATCTTCTCGGTAGTTTCTTGTATTATCTCCGGACCCGTAATCTGTCTATCCCCCACTTCACTCCAACAAATCGGAGACCTGCACTTTCTACCATAAAGTGCTTCAAACGGCGCCATCTCAATGCTTGAATGGTAGCTGTTGTTGTAGGAAAATTCTGCTAACGGTAGATGTCGATCCCAACTGTTTCTGAAATCAATAACACATGCTCGTAGCATGTCTTCAAGCGTTTGTATCGTCCTTTCGCTCTGCCCATTAGTTTGTGGATGATAGGTAGTACTCATGTCTAGACGAGTTCCTAATGCTTGCTGTAATGTCTGCCAGAATCTTGAAATAAATCTGCCATCCCTATCAGAGATAATAGAGATTGGTATTCCATGTCTGGAGACGACTTCCTTCAAATACAGTCGTGCTAACTTCTCCATCTTGTCATCTTCTCTTATTGGCAGGAAGTGTGCTGATTTGGTGAGACGATCAACTATTACCCAAATAGTATCAAAACCACTTGCAGTCCTTGGCAATTTAGTGATGAAATCCATGGTAATGTTTTCCCATTTCCATTCCGGGATTTCGGGTTGTTGAAGTAGACCTGATGGTTTCTGATGCTCAGCTTTGACCTTAGAACACGTCAAACATTCTCCTACGTATTTAGCAACATCGGCTTTCATACCCGGCCACCAAAAATGTTTCTTGAGATCCTTGTACATCTTCCCCGTTCCAGGATGTATTGAGTATCTGGTTTTATGAGCTTCTCTAAGTACCATTTCTCTCATATCTCCAAAATTTGGTACCCAAATCCTTTCAGCCCTATACCGGGTTCCGTCTTCCCGAATATTAAGATGCTTCTCCGATCCTTTGGGTATTTCGTCCTTTAAATTTCCCTCTTTTAAAACTCCTTGTTGCGCCTCCTTTATTTGAGTAGTAAGGTTATTGTGAATCATTATATTCATAGATTTTACTCGAATGGGTTCTCTGTCCTTCCTGCTCAAGGCGTCGGCTACCACATTTGCCTTCCCCGGGTGGTAACTAATCTCAAAGTCGTAATCATTCAACAATTCAATCCACCTACGCTGCCTCATATTCAGTTGTTTCTGATTAAATATGTGTTGAAGACTTTGGTGGTCGGTATATATAATACTTTTGACCCCATATAAGTAGTGCCTCCAAGTCTTTAATGCAAAAACAACCGCGCCTAATTCAAAATCATGCGTCGTATAATTCTGTTCGTGAATCTTCAATTGTCTAGACGCATAAGCAATTACTTTCGTTCGTTGCATTAATACACAACCGGGACCTTGCTTTGAGGCGTCACAATATATCACAAAATTATCATTCCCTTCAGGTAATGACAATATAGGTGCTGTAGTTAACTTTTTCTTTAACAATTGAAACGCTTTCTCTTGTTCATTTTTCCATTCAAATTTCTTCCCTTTATGCGTTAATGCAGTCAAGGGTTTTGCTATTCTGGAAAAGTCTTGGATGAACCTTCTATAGTAACCCGCTAGTCCTAAAAATTGGGGTATGTGTTTCGGAGTTTTCGGGGTTTCCCAGTTTTCAACGGTTTCGATCTTTGCTGGATCCACCTGAATACCTTCTTTGTTCACTATGTGACCGAGGAATTGAACTTCTTCCAACCAAAATGCACACTTTGAAAACTTAGCGTACAATTCTTCCTTCCTCAATACTTCTAACACCTTTCTCAAATGTTCACCGTGTTCTTGGTCATTCTTTGAGTAAATAAGTATGTCATCAATGAAAACAATGACAAACTTGTCAAGATATGGCCCACACACTCGGTTCATAAGGTCCATGAACACAGCTGGTGCGTTAGTCAATCCAAACGGCATAACCATAAACTCGTAATGACCATAATGCGTCCTAAAAGCAGTCTTTGGAATATCATCTTCTTTCACCCGCATTTGATGATACCCGGAACGTAAGTCAATCTTCGAATAAACCGACGAGCCTTGTAGTTGATCAAATAAGTCGTCAATTCTCGGCAGTGGATAACGGTTTTTGATGGTAAGTTTGTTCAACTCTCGGTAGTCGATACACAACCTGAATGTACCATCCTTCTTCTTAACAAACAAAACAGGAGCTCCCCATGGTGATGTGCTTGGTCGAATGAAACCACGTTCTAATAGTTCTTGCAGTTGGCTTTGCAGTTCTTTCATCTCGCTGGGTACGAGTCTATAAGGAGCACGAGCTATTGGTGCAGCTCCTGGTACAAGATCTATTTGAAATTCAACGGATCGATGTGGGGGTAGTCCCGGTAATTCTTTCGGAAATACATCGGGAAATTCTTTTGCGACAAAAACATCATTGATGCTCTTTTCTTCAGTTTGTACTTTCTCGACATGTGCTAGAACAGCATAGCAACCTTTTCTTATTAGTTTTTGTGCCTTCAAATTACTAATAAGATGTAGCTTCGTGTTGCCCTTTTCTCCGTACACCATTAAGGGTTCTCCTTCTTCTCGTACAATGCGAATTGCATTTTTATAACATACGATCTCTGCTTTCACCTTCTTCAGCCAGTCCATGCCAACTATTACATCAAAACTCCCTAACTCTACTGGTATCAAATCAATCTTAAATATTTCGCTACCCAGTTTAATTTCTCGATTCCGGCATATATAATCTGCTGAAATTAATTTACCGTTTGCTAATTTGAGTAAAAATTTACTATCCAACGGCATCAATGGACAACTTAATTTAGCACAAAAATCTCTACTCATATAGCTTCTATCCGCACCCGAATCAAATAAAACGTAAGCAAATTTATTGGCAATAAGAAACGTACCCGTAACAAGCTCCGGGTCTTCCTGTGCCTCTGCCGCATTAATATTGAAAACTCTTCCGCGGCCTTGTCCATTCGTGTTCTCCTGGTTCGGGCAATTTCTAATAATGTGGCCCGGTTTTCCACATTTATAACAAACTACATTGGCATAACTTGCTCCGACACTACTTGCTCCGCCATTACTCGTTCCGACACCATTTGTTTCTTTCGTTCTGTTAACCCCTGGTCCGTAGACCTCACACTTTGCGTGCTATGACCATTTCTTTTACACTTGTTGCAAAATTTGGTGCAGAACCCCGAGTGATACTTTTCACACCTTTGGCATAGCTGCTTCTGATTGTTGTTGTTGTTGCGGTTATTATTGTTGTTGGGATGATTGTTGTAGTTGCTGTTGTTGTTGGTGTTGTTGTTGTTGTTGTTGTTATTGTTGTTGGACCATTTGTTATAGTTGCGATTGATGTTGCGATTGTTGGGATAGTTGTTGCGATTATTGTTGTAATTGTTGTTGTTGTTGTATTGGTGATTCTTATCACCGTTTTCCTCCCACTTTCTTTTGACTTGCTTCACATTGGCCTCTTCAGCAGTCTGTTCTTTAATTCTTTCTTCAATCTGGTTCACTAGTTTGTGAGCCATTCTACATGCCTGTTGTATGGAGGTGGGCTCGTGTGAACTTATATCTTCTTGGATTCTTTCCAGTAATCCTTTCACAAACGCGTCAATCTTCTCTTCCTCATCTTCGAACGCTCCCGGACACAATAGGCACAATTCTGTGAATCGTCTTTCATACGTGGTAATATCAAATCCTTGGGTTCGTAACCCTCTAAGTTCTGTCTTGAGCTTATTGACCTCGGTTCTGGGACGGTACTTCTCGTTCATCAAGTGCTTGAATGCTGACCACGGTAGTGCGTAAGCATCATCTTGTCCCACTTGCTCTAGATAGGTATTCCACCATGTTAACGCAGAACCTGTGAAGGTATGCGTAGCATACTTCACTTTGTCCTCTTCAGTACACTTACTTATGGCAAACACCGATTCGACCTTCTCGGTCCACCGTTTCAATCCGATCGGTCCTTCGGTTCCATCAAATTCCAAAGGTTTGCAGGCAGTGAATTCTTTGTAGGTGCATCCTACACGATTTCCTGTACTGCTAGATCCAAGGTTATTGTTGGTATGTAGCGCAGCCTGTAATGCGGCTATGTTTGAAGCAAGAAAGGCACAAAATTCCTCTTCACTCATATTCAAGGTGTGTCGAGTAGTCGGTGCCATTTCCTTCAAAATAGTCAAATGAAACGAGTTAATCATATAGAATATCAAGAGTAGTCAATAGTATTTCATAGCGTAATATGAAGTTATTTATAAAAGCTCTTTCTTCATATTAGCGTTTTATAATCTTTAATTCGGGTAGTACCTACCCGTTAAGTTCAAACTTAGTAGCTAACATACCATTTCAACTACTACAATTCTATATGAAAAACTAATCACAAAAAAAAAATATCATATTCAAAGCTTTATACAATAACTTGCAAACTTACAATACCGCTATTTTACATATAGCATGAAATATAGCACATAAAACTTTGATACAAAGTAGTTGCGAAGATAATTCTAGTTAATAAATAAGGCGTTCAGTAAAGGCAACAAAGACACGTAATTCATACGTCCAGAAACAAGTCATGCATTCTGGTTTTACTAATACCACTTCCCATCCTTGGTCTTGCGGAACGTAACCATTATGACCGATAGTATGACAACGTGTTGTAATGTTGTCAAAAGGGCGAAGGTTACGTAATGACCAACAGTCTCGTAATAACCTAAAAACCTCATTTCTTACCCCAATTACCGACTCCGTCACTTGTGGGAACGTTTTGTTTCATAGTTGTAGCCCGATGTTCTTTTTCTCACTTTGGTGAGAAGCGAACATTACTAACCCATAAGCATAACATGCTTCTTTATGTTGCATGTTAGCCGCTTTTTCTAAATCATGAAGTCCTATATTCAGATACATTGAGTCAAAATAATTTCTTAACCCGTTGCGTAAAATAGCATTTGGGTTTCCCGCAATATATGCGTCATAGTAAACACATCGTAACTTATGGGTTTCCCAATGTGATATCCCCCATCTTTCAAACAAAAGCCTTTTATAAACCAAGGCATTCTTGGAACGTTCTTCGAATGTCTTACAAACTGATTTTGCCATAAATAGTTGTGCCGAGGAATTCTGACCGACTCTAGACAATATTTCATCAATCATGTCTCCGGGTAAGTCTTCTAAAATATTGGGTTGTCTATCCATTTTGTGTTTTTATACTGTAAAATAGACAAGAGTTAGATTCATAAAAGATACTTATTAATACAAGCAATTTTTACATATATCGTAAAGCAAAAGCACACTATATTACATATATTACACCGCACAAATACAACTATCTTATTCCGACTCATTCGTTTCTTCTTTTTTGAACTTGGTTCTTTTTGCTAAGTTTTTAGGGATATATGATGTTCCCCTAATACGAGCCATCGTTTTCCACATTGGTCTAGAAAAACCTGGTGGTTTAGAGGTTCCCGGGTTATTGTTACAACTTAAGAAATACGGGTGTTGACGATACATATAAAGTTCATCGGGGTTAGAATCAGATTTCTCTATTTTTATGCCCTTTTCCTTATTGTTCTCTTTTGCCTTTTTAAATTCAGTTGGGGTAATTTCTATAACATCATCGGAATCCTCGTCGGGATCCGATTCATCGAAGAATTGGTAATCCTCCCAATATTTTGCTTCCTTGGCGGAAACACCGTTGACCATAATTAACTTTGGTCGGTTGGTTGAGGATTTTCTTCTACTTAACCGTTTTATTATTTCCCCCACTGGTTCTTCTTCCGGTTCCGATTCTTCTTCCAGTTCCGATTCTTCTTCCGGTTCCGACTCTTCTTCCGGTTCCTCTTCGGGAACTTGTGAATCAGTCCATGAATCATTCCAATTTACATTTGACTCTTCATTATTTTTAGGTGAGTCAATGGGACTTGTTCTATAGGTAGACATCTATCACATAATATCAAACACGTTAAGAGATTAATATATCACATAATATTCACATGTTAAAAATATATAGTTTTCAACAAAATTTGTTAAGCAATCTTTTTTTTTTTTCAAGTAAACACGGTCGAAGTCCAGACTCACTAATGCATCCTAACAAACTCGATAAGACACACTAATGCAAAATTCTGGTTCTCTAAGACCAACGCTCTGATACCAACTGAAATGTCCCGTTCTTATTGATTAAAAACGTTCCATATTAATTGATTTCGTTGCGAGATTTTGACCTCTATATGAGACGTTTTTCAAAGACTGCATTCATTTTTAAAACAAACCATAACCTTTATTTCATAAATAAAGGTTTAAAAAGCTTTACGTAGATTATCAAATAATGATAATCTAAAATATCCTGTTTACACACGACCATTACATAATGGTTTACAATACAAATATGTTACATCGAAATCAGTTTCTTGAATGCAGTTTTTACACAATATCATACAAACATGGACTCCAAATCTTGTCCTTGTTTTAGTATGCAACAGCAGAAGCTCTTAGTATTCACCTGAGAGTAAACATGCTTTAAACGTCAACAAAAATGTTGGTGAGTTATAGGTTTAACCTATATATATCAAATCGTAACAATAGACCACAAGATTTCATATTTCAATACACATCCCATACATAGAGATAAAAATCATTCATATGGTGAACACCTGGTAACCGACATTAACAAGATGCATATATAAGAATATCCCCATCATTCCGGGACACCCTTCGGATATGATATAAATTTTGAAGTACTAAAGCATCCTGTACTTTGGATGGGGTTTGTTAGGCCCAATAGATCTATCTTTAGGATTCGCGTCAATTAGGGTGTCTGTTCCCTAATTCTTAGATTACCAGACTTAATAAAAAGGGGCATATTCGATTTCGATAATTCAACCATAGAATGTAGTTTCACGTACTTGTGTCTATTTTGTAAATCATTTATAAAACCTGCATGTATTCTCATCCCAAAAATATTAGATTTTAAAAGTGGGACTATAACTCACTTTCACAGATTTTTACTTCGTCGGGAAGTAAGACTTGGCCACTGGTTGATTCACAAGCCTATAACAATATATACATATATATCAAAGTATGTTCAAAATATATTTACAAAAATTTTAATACATTTTGATGTTTTAAATTTATTAAGTCAGCTGTCCTCGTTAGTAACCTACAACTAGTTGTCCACAGTTAGATGTACAGAAATAAATCGATAAATATTATCTTGAATCAATCCACGACCCAGTGTATACGTATCTCAGTATTGATCACAACTCAAACTATATATATATATTTTGGAATCAACCTCAACCCTGTATAGCTAACTCCAACATTCACATATAGAGTGTCTATGGTTGTTCCACAATATATATATAGATGGGTCGACATGATAGGTCGAAACATTGCATACGTGTCTATGGTATCTCAAGATTACATAATATACAATATAAGTTGATTAGGTTATGGTTGGAATAGATTTATTACTAACTTTCACGTAGGTAAAATGAGTAGTTTTTATCAATCTTGTTTTACTCGCCATTTCTTCGTTTCTAATCCGTTTTGAGTGATTCCAGTGGCCACGGTTTCGTATTGAACTTAACTTTATGAATATAAACAGAAAAAGTATAAGTTTATAGTCAGAAATACAAGTTACAAGTCATTTTTGAAAAAGGTAGTCATTTCCGTCGAAAGAATGACATCTTGATGACCATTTTGAAAAACATACTTTCACTTTGAGTTTAACCATGATTTTTGGATATAGTTTCATGTTCATAATAAAAATCATTTTCCCAGAATAACAACATTTAAATCAAAGTTTATCATAGTTTTTAATTAACTAACCCAAAACAGCCCGCGGTGTTACTACGACGGCGTAAATCCGGTTTTACGGTGTTTTTCGTGTTTCCAGGTTTTAAATCATTAAGTTAGCATATCATATAGATATAGAACATGTTTTTAGTTGATTTTAAAAGTCAAGTTAGAAGGATTAACTTTTATTTGCGAACAAGTTTAGAATTAACTAAACTATGTTCTAGTGATTACAAGTTTAAACCTTCGAATAAGATAGCTATATATGTATTAATCGAATGATGTTATGAACATCATTACTACCTCAAGTTCCTTGGATAAACCTACTGGAAATGAGAAAAATAGATCTAGCTTCAAAGGATCCTTGGATGGCTTGAAAGTTCTTGAAGCAGAATCATGACACGAAAACAATTTCAAGTAAGATTTCCACTCGAAATAGGATTGTTATAGTTATAGAAATTGAATTAAAGTTTGAATATGATTATTACCTTGTATTAGAAAGATAACCTACTGTAAGTAACAAAGATTTCTTGATCTTGGATGATTACTTGGAATGGATTTAGAAAACTTGGAAGTAAACTTGCAATCTTGGAAGTATTCTTGATTTCATGAAACTAGAACTTTTGGAATTTATGAAGAACACTTAGAACTTGAAGATAGAACTTGAGAGAGATCAATTAGATGAAGAAAATTGTAGAATGAAAGTGTTTGTAGGTGTTTTTGGTCGTTGGTGTATGGATTAGATATAAAGGATATGTAATTTTGTTTTCATGTAATTAAGTCATGAATGATTACTCATATTTTTGTAATTTTATGAGATATTTCATGCTAGTTGCCAAATGATGGTTCCCGCATGTGTTAGGTGACTCATATGAGCTGCTAAGAGCTGATCATTGGAGTGTATATACCAATAGTACATACATCTAAAAGCTGTGTATTGTACGAGTACAAATACGGGTGCATACGAGTAGAATTGTTGATGAAACTGAATGAGGATGTAATTTTAAGCATTTTTGTTAAGTAGAAGTATTTTGATAAGTGTCTTGAAGTCTTTTAAAAGTGTATGAATACATATTAAAACACTATATGTATATACATTTTAACTGAGTCGTTAAGTCATTGTTAGTCGTTACATGTAAGTGTTGTTTTGAAACCTTTAGGTTAACGATCTTGTTAAATGTTGTTAACCCAATGTTTATAATATCAAAAGAGATTTTAAATTATTATATTATCATGATATTATGATGTACGAATATCTCTTAATATGATATATATAAATTAAATGTCGTTACGACGATAATCGTTACATATATGTCTCGTTTCAAAATCATTAAGTTAGTAGTCTTGTTTTTACATATGTAGTTCATTGTTAATATACTTAATGATATGTTTACTTATCATAATATCATGTTAACTATATATATAACCATATATATGTCATCATATAGTTTTTACAAGTTTTAACGTTCGTGAATCACCGGTCAACTTGGGTGGTCAATTGTCTATATGAAACCTATTTCAATTAATCAAGTCTTAACAAGTTTGATTGCTTAACATGTTGGAAACACTTAATCACGTAATTAAAAATTTCATTTAATATATATAAACATGGAAAAGTTCGGGTCATTACACTACGCACCCCCGATCAACATGAAACTTGGCCAACATGCTTATATATGATTAAAAACCTCAGAAAAATTGTCGGATACCCGACCTGACCCCGTTGACTTTTTCATTAACTTTGACCAATTTTGACTTTTAGTCAAACTTAACAAAACACTTATGCAATCATTCTAATCTTATTTTATACTTGATTCTTGCATGAAACTTGACAACGTGATTCACATGCTACATAATCGAGTCGTAACGAGTCATAGGACTAATTGAACACATTTCGCCCGACCTTTTGTCGTGACCGGTTAATTGATACAACTTACTTGTTTAGGTCAAGGCTAAGCAACTTTCATGCACCCGTTTACTTTGTGAAGTACATTTATACTCGTGCACTCGAGGTGAGATCATAGTCCCACCTTTTCAACAACTTTTATACTTTTAAAACGTGTGCTGAGAAACATATACATTGTATACATTTTGTACTACTTACTTTTATACTTTGAACACAAGTACGAAAACTAACATTCCTCATGCGAGTTAGAACAAAAAGCCTCAATTCGATTATCATTAGTTACACTTGCAGGGTGTAAGCGAGAACTTATGTTGTATGGCCATATGGGTTTGACAAACCCTGATTTGGACGGTTCGCTACCGTTATGCAGATGAAATATATTTTCGTGATTTAATGTAGGTTCTAACACTGTGTGATGGGGTAACGTTGGTTAAGCCTTGATAATTGAGTGCTCGCAAATAACATACTTTTGGAATGCAAACGATTTGGATAATCAACGTTATGGAAATACAAAAATCTTGTGGTTCAAAAACAACGTTTATTACTACACCTATGATTTCACCAACGTTTTTCGATGTAAGTTTTCTATATGTTTCTCATGTTCATACTTGGCTACTTGAAACATGCTTTCGCACACTTTGATTACTTGCTTGGAGTCAAGCATGCATGCATACGCTAGCGATAGCACTTTTGGATTTAACTTAAGAAAACATACTTACGCTATTTATAGCAAACTGTGATTTTCAACTTATATTATGTCGCAAGTTATTTCATTTATACTTTACTACTTTTGTAAACTTATACATGTTGTCGAACAGTTTGATAAACTAAACTTTGTAAGTCTTGTACGTTTCAAATGTATGCGACATAATTTTGGTCAAACGCGTCTCATATAGGGACTATGACCACGTAACGGGACCTAAGTTAATGGTGACGTCAATGACGATTTTGTCGGGTCGCTACAGATGGTATCAGAGCGTTGGTTGTAGGGAACTAGGATATGCATTAGTGTGTCTGACAGAGTCGTTAGGACGCATTAGTGAATCTAGACTACAATCGGATAGTTAGCCATTGCATTCTGACATACATTTGCTATAGATAGTACTTACTTGACTACTTGTGCATTTATACTTGAATCATTCTTAGGCAAACTTCTTAATGGTACCAAGTTTTCATCATACGAATCCGTATTCTGCCACTTTTTGGTGACACACGTAAATTCAAGATTCATACGCGTAAGGATGACGACGACTTCATTAGTCACACTAGTTCGGGAACTCTGTCTCCCAGGTTGTTATTCACCATCGTCCCATTTTACTATCCACAAGTACTGTAAAGTTTCCACCGCTATGGCGATCATTAACCATTACCGATGTTACACCGGTGTTCCTTACTATCTACCACTTCTTGTTACTACCATCACTACTCTAGGTAAGTATAGTCATCACTACTTATCACTACGGTTGCATACCACTTGTTATCATAATTCGTTACTCTTTACGTACCTAAGGACGTTATTGTTTGACTTGAACCGCATTGACGTGAACAATCATTTATACACTTCCCTTGGGGAAACGCTTCTTCAGAGTTGCACAAATTCTTTCGATTCAATACGAGTCATGTAGAGACATCGTTACACTTTGTTCATTTTTAAAACTTCACGATTACACAAACTTAGTTCTATGGAGTGATGTGGGAATGGAGATATGAGTTAGCGTAATATAACGACACTCGATCAATGTGGTTATATTATGGTAAGTCATACCAAAGTTCTAATGACACGTGAAGGTGATTGGACTCTATCAACCTAATCACCACCATGTGCCATGTACATGACTTCATTTTTCTTGTTGGATATCCAAAAACTCCGAGAATATTGATAACAACCATACCAGGGAGACATCTTCAATTATTGTCGAACCATATTTATGCTTCCGAATGAATGACAAATTCTTTCAACTTCAAACATATGTTACACGTGTATACTATCTCGTTTTCGAACAGTTTTATCGACGAACTACAAAATGTTTGGTATGCTCACATTGAGGCGGAAACTTCTCTCGCATTACACTCGTACTTCCGTTTAAGGAAATCTTTTATCTAAATTCTCAATGGAGAGAGAGACTCTTCACATTATACTAGTATTCGCCACGAGGGGGAATAGTCCTAACGAACGTTTTCAAAAACCGATAAGAAACTTATCCTAACAAACATTTTCAAGTCCTAACAAACTTGTTCGAATATATCTTAAAGAACTGTACCTCGTTTCGGATCGAGATTCTCGTTTCACTTCTAGATTTTTGGAGTGCCTTACAAAAAGCCTCGGGACCACGTTTAGACATGAGTACCGCACATCAACCACAACCCGACGGACCGAGCAAACATACGATTCAAGCCTTGGAAACAGTAATACGAATTTGTGTTATCAACTTCAAATTTACTTGAGAAAAGTATTTGCCTTTAGCCGAATTCTAGTACTACAATAATTTTCATTCAAGTATTAACGCCACACTTTTCGAAAACTCATATAGCCGCAATTGTCATTTTCATAATTGTTGAACCAAAGTAGGTGACAAGCAAACCACCGGACCCTAACTCATTCATGAAATAACCGTTATGATCGTTCAATTCCAAGAAGGACTCAAGACAGCCCGTAGTCGTCAAAAGAGCTACGCCGACGTTAGACGTAAACCTCTCGAACTCCAAGTGGGTGGCCGCATAACGTTAAAAGTCGCACCTTGGAAAGGTTTAATCCAATTCGGGAAACGTAAAAAGCTAAATCCGTGATATTTTGATCATTTTAAAAATCTTGGGGCGTTTTGGACCCGTTGCTTACCGTTTCGAACCCCCAACACAATCGAATTCTGCTCATCCTACATTCCATGTATCAAACTTAAAGAAGTGTTTTGCCGAACATGAACTTGTCATTCCTTTCGATGAGCTTACTATCGATGACAAACTTCACTTCCTAGGAGAACCGGTCGAAACTATGAATCGTGAAACCAAACTCTGAAACAACGTAAAACCCCGACTGTCAAAGTTTGTTGAAATGCCCAAGGGAGTACCTTCACTTATTCGTAGAATTTGCAACGCAAAGGTTTTGAAGAAGAAACAACAACTACTACTTCCAACTAAATTTCGGGACGAAATTTCTTTTAAGGTGTGGGTAATGTAACATCCCGCGTTTTTCCGTTAAATTTATTTTTAACACCATCTTTTTTTTTTAGATAATATCTTTCGTTATCTAAATTCGTATCTTTCATTAACTAATGTTCTTAATATTTCCGTTATTTGATTTAACATCTCTTGTTTACTCTAGCGTTTTTAAAATATTTGTTCGGTTAATTCACGCACCCGCTTTGAAACTTGAGGGACCAAAGTTGGCTAGTGGGCAAATTAGTTAACTAGGTCAACTAGTCAACCCACCATCTCATCCACTCATCACTCCATCTTCCACATCCCTATTTTTCTCTACTTCCACTTTTTGATCTCAAACACCAATATAACTAAATAATCATCTAAATTCGATCTAGGAAGCTTGCAACAAAACAAATTACACATTCGTGATCCTCTCTTCATCCTCTACATTTTGGTACCAATTTCATCTCGTTTGGGTAACATTTCTAAAACTCTAGATTTCATGTTCTTAGTGTTTTTGACTTGAAATGGTGTTAATTAGTGTCTATGGCTCAAGTCTAACATGAATATGTGTTTGGTTTGCTCGATTTGATGTTTTGAGTAACTAGCTTGAATATGAAAAATGGGTGTGCTTATTCTTGAATTTTGTATGATTAAATGTTGTTTAAATGTTAAAGTTCATGTGTTAAATGTGTTACTAGTATCATTAGCTTCATTTTGATGTGTAGGTTGATTTAGAAAAGCTCCATTTACAAAATGATTGAATTCTTGATTTTGGTTAGGGTTTGATGAACTTTGAAATGAACTTTTGATACATTAAATGCTATGACATATTGTTAGTAAGTATTTAGTTGCAATGTATGTTTAATTACCTTCGAAACGGCGTATCGTATGCGTAAATTGGATTCCCGAATCACCGTTTGCATTTTTGAGCTTGAAACATTAAATAATGATCATTTATTGAGGTTTTTATTATTGTTAATGATGGATTTGATTGATTAAATATGTTTAGTTGTATTCCTCGTCAAATTACCTTTCCAACGATATAAGATACGTGTTTTGAATGTTTACGGTTCATAAGTTATGGTTGTTTGAAGTTGGATTCGTGCTTGAGTGTTCAAAAACTGCCAGACTTGCTGAACAGACATACTGAGCGCCGCTCAGGGTCTTGGAGCGCCGCTCCGGGCCCCGGCTGTCCAAAAATGCCCGTTTTCGTTTAATTCTAACTATGCTACGCACCCTCGATCAACATGAAACTTGGCCAACATGCTTATATATGATTAAAAACCTCAGAAAAATTGTCGGATACCCGACCCGACCCCGTTGACTTTTTCGTTGACTTTTTCGTTGACTTTGACCAAGTTTGACTTTTAGTCCAACTTAAAAAAACACTTATGCAATCGTTCTAATCTTATTTTATACTTGATTCTTGCATGAAACTTGACAACGTGATTCACATGCTACATAATCGAGTCGTAACGAGCCATAAGACTAATTGAACACATTTCGCCCGACCTTGTGTCGTGACCGATTAATTGATACAACTTACTTGTTTAGGTTAAGGCTAAGCAACTTTCATGCACCCGTTTACTTTGTGAGTACATTTATACTAGTGCACTCGAGGTGAGATCATAGTCCCACCTTTTCAACAACTTTTATACTTTTAAATCGTGGGCTGAGAAACATATACGTATCATACTTTTATGCTTTGAACACAAGTACGAAACAAACATTCCACAGCGAGTTAGAACAAAAATCCTCAATTCGATTATCATTAGTTACACTTGCCGGGTGTAAGCGAGAACTTATGTTGTATGGCCATATGGGTTTGACAAACCCTCATTCGGACGGTTCGCTACCGTTATTCGGATGAAATATATTTTCGAGAAACAGTTTAGGTTCTAACACTATGTGTATGGGGTTCGTGGAAAGTTAAGCCTTGATAATTGGGTGCTCGCGAACATACTTTTGGAATGCAAACGATTTAGATAATCAACGTTATGGAAATACTAAATCTTGTGGTTCAAAACAACGTTTACAAATACACCTATGATTTCACCAACGTTTTTCGTTGACAGTTTTCTATATGTTTCTCAGGTTCATACTTGGCTACTTGATACATGCTTCCGCACACTTTGATTACTTGCTTGGGGTCAAGCATACATGCATACGCTAGTGATAGCACCTTTGGATTCAAGCATATTTGTTTACATACTTACGCTATTTATAGCAACCGTGATTTTCAACTTATATTATGTCGCAAGTCATTTCATTTATACTTTATACTTTTGTAAACTTAAACTCTTTGTCGAACCGTTTGGTAACTTAAAACTTTGCAAGTCATGCACGTTTCAAATGATTGCGACATAATTTTGGTCAAACGTGTCTCATTTAGGGACTATGACCACGTTACGGGACCTAAGTTAACGGCGTCGTCAATGACGATTTTGGCCGGGTCATTACAACCTTCCTAACTCAAACCGAATCAAAACGAGAAAAGATATACAACTAACAGAATACATCTAAACTAATAAACAATAAACCACCACAAACAAAGTAAGTAACTAAACAAAACGACGAGTATACCCTAAAACACAACCCAATAAGTGAACCATAACAAAACTAATAAACAAGAGATCAAAAATTCGGAAACAACTACGAGGGATCTTTACTATTCCTTTTGTCCAGATGTGACTTTATTTCCTCTGTCTTATCAATATGTTCCCCTTTACCGCTCCGAGGAAAAAATTTATAAGTAATAACATTCGACGAGTTACTTCTAATATAAATGCCCTAGCTAGTTCGAATCACGCCCTCGCTATGTGGAATTACTCAATTTAAATTTCGACAATTGATTTAAGATTTAATAATTGATTAAAATTTTCAACAAAATTTTTTCTCCTAATTAAAGAGACATACATACTAGTTAGTTATCTGTATTCGTCAAAATTAGTTATTTAACTCCATCCTAAATAATTATTATTTATTACTAAAAATAAATATTAATTATTAATTAACTCTCCTATTTATAATAAATTATTGGTATAAATCCATGATGACGTCTTAATGTACTCCACTCCATTCTATATTAATTGTCACCAGAATAAAAATACACCGTTTAAAAAATTTATCATTATATTTTTATTTTTTTGTTTACTTTACGGTCTATCTCATACATTTTACGTATATTTTTGTCTTCAATGTATAAAATATGGATATAACGAAACTTTACCTTGTTTTTATCTATTAATAGAAATTAACAATTAATTTAAAATATCTCAAAATGTATGGATTAATTAAGAAAAGAGGAAGTAAAGTACTTAGTTTTTATTTAAAAATAAAAAATAAAAAAAGATTTGAGATATAGACAAAGGAGATTGAGATGATAAGAATGTCACGTGACACAAGTGACAGCAGTATCAAAATGGCCCTGTCCATTTTCATTATTTAAATTGCAAATAAAATCATAAAAATACTCGGTAACTATTTTGCTTGGGGGCCAAGCTGATGGGCCACTCACACACAAGCAATATTCCGTACTTTCCATCCATCACTATCTTCATTTTTTCGGGTGTGTTTGGCACAAGAGCTTGTGAGAGCTTATGAAAGCTTATGGGAGCTTGAGCTTATAATTTTAATAAACTTCAGGTAATAAGCTTTGTTTGGTAGACATAAAAAGTAGAGCTTATGAAAATCATAAGCTCTAGAAAAAAAAAGCTACTTTTAGTAGTTTATGAAGAAAAAACAAGTAGAGCTTATGAACTGAAAAATAAGCTCCGGCTAATTTATCAAACACTTATAAAAAATAATAAGCTCCAGCTACCATAAGCTCCAGCTCTAGCTCTAGCCCATAAGCTCCAGCTCCAACTATAAGCTCCAGCTCCAGCTATTTTCATCCAAACACATCCTTCAACAACCTTATTTTCTTTTTTCTGAATGACATTACATTTGTTTTAATTTTATTTTTAAATTTAAATTACTGAGGTTTGCCTTTTATTATATTATATTTTTATATTATATTTTTTTATATTTTTATTTTTTTTAATAAAAAAATTTATATTTATTATATAGTTTTTTTTTCTTTCTAAAATCTAATATATCTATTCTATCAGTACCTATATTTCTATTATATAATTATTATATTATAATATTATATCAAAAGAAAATAGTAACATGCACCAGAATCCACATGTCATATGACTAGTTTTTAACAATTACTCGAATTGTCCCTTGTCTTTCTTGTGATATTTGTTTAAAAAATAATACGGAGTATAATGTATTTTTTTTAACAGCGATTGGGATCACTCGAGGGGGACTAAACCACCCGTTGCGATTATCTTCCGTTTCGACTATGCCGATGCAGCGATAATAACCCCGCCTCCATCGCTACCCGGGAGAAAACTTTGAAACCGATCCAAGGGCACGGCCAAGTAAAACTCCCCTCCCTTTTACCCCCTAAACAATATGGGAAATGTGCCTAGGTGGATACTTCATGGCATAGATGAAATTGTATTTTTAATATGTATCCAACGGAGATGAAATTGTGTTTTTAGTATAATGTATTATGTGTGAAAGTTGAAGTTTTATGATTTTTTCAAAGATATATAAATTGATTGATTTGTCAGTTAAAACAAATCCTAATAATTTCGTAAGCATAAGAGTTTGCACTTAACAAAACCATTTCATACTGACGTATATGATACTCGGCTTATCACTTTATTACGTTACTCATAAAAATAAAAAATGAGATGACCCGTCCTAATTCATAAGGACGAATACAATAACATATGATTTTATTGCGAGGTATTTGACCTATATATAATACATTTTACAAACATTGCATTCTGTAGTGACCCGAACTTTTCCATGTTTATATATATTAATTGAGATTGATATTTACATGATTAAATGTTTCCAACATGTTAAGCAATCAAACTTGTTAAGACTTGATTAATTGAAATATGTTTCATATAGACAATTGACCACCCAAGTTGACCGGTGATTCACGAACGTTAAAACTTGTAAAAACTATACGATGACATATATATGGTTATATATATAGTTAACATTTTTTTTTTATAATTATGTATCTCATTAGGTATTTTAACAATGAGTTATATACATAAAAATGAGACTATTAATTTAAGAAACTCGAAAACGATATATATAACGATTATCGTTATAACAACGTCTTACTAGGTACATATGAATCATATTAAGATATTGATACACTTGGTTAATTATATTAAATGATAAGTAAATATATTATTAAGTGTATTAACAATGAAATACATATGTAAAAATAAGACTACTAACTTAATGATTTCGAAACGAGACATATATGTAACGATTATCGTTGTAACGACATTTAACTGTATATACATCATACTGAGATATATTATATATCATAATATCATGATAATATAACAATTTAACATCTCATTTGTTATAATAAACAATGGGTTAACAACATTCAATAAGATCGTTAACCTAAAGGTTTCAAAACAACATTTACATGTAACGACTAACGATGACTTAACGACTCAGTTAAAATGTATATACATGTAGTGTTTTAATATGTATTCATACACTTTTGAAAGACTTCAAGACACTTATCAAAATACTTCTACTTAACAAAAATGCTTACAATTACATCCTCGTTCAGTTTCATCAACAATTCTACTCGTATGCACCCGTATTCGTACTCGTACAATACACAGCTTTTAGATGTATGTACTATTGGTATATACACTCCAATGATCAGCTCTTAGCAGCCCATGTGAGTCACCTAACACATGTGGGAACCATCATTTGGCAACTAGCATGAAATATCTCATAAAATTACAAAAATATGAGTAATCATTCATGACTTATTTACATGAAAACAAAATTACATATCCTTTATATCTAATCCATACACCAACGACCAAAAACACCTACAAACACTTTCATTCTTCAATTTTCTTCATCTAATTGATCTCTCTCAAGTTCTATCTTCAAGTTCTAAGTGTTCTTCATATATTTTACAAGTTCTAGTTACATAAAATCAAGAATACTTTCAAGTTTGCTAGCTCACTTCCAATCTTGTAAGGTGATCATCCAACCTCAAGAAATCTTTGTTTCTTACAGTAGGTTATCATTCTAATACAAGGTAATAATCATATTCAAACTTTGGTTCAATTTCTATAACTATAACAATCTTATTTCAAGTGATGATCTTACTTGAACTTGTTTTCGTGTCATGATTCTGCTTCAAGAACTTCGAGCCATCCAAGGATCCGTTGAAGCTAGATCCATTTTTCTCTTTTCCAGTAGGTTTATCCAAGGAACTTAAGGTAGTAATGATGTTCATAACATCATTCGATTCATACATATAAAGCTATCTTATTCGAAGGTTTAAACTTGTAATCACTAGAACATAGTTTAGTTAATTCTAAACTTGTTCGCAAACAAAAGTTAATCCTTCTAACTTGACTTTTAAAATCAACTAAACACATGTTCTATATCTATATGATATGCTAACTTAATGATTTAAAACCTGGAAACACGAAAAACACCGTAAAACCGGATTTACGCCGTCGTAGTAACACCGCGGGCTGTTTTGGGTTAGTTAATTAAAAACTATGATAAACTTTGATTTAAAAGTTGTTATTCTGAGAAAATGATTTTTATTATGAACATGAAACTATATCCAAAAATTATGGTTAAACTCAAAGTGGAAGTATGTTTTCTAAAATGGTCATCTAGACGTCGTTCTTTCGACTGAAATGACTACCTTTACAAAAACGACTTGTAACTTATTTTTCCGACTATAAACCTATACTTTTTCTGTTTAGATTCATAAAATAGAGTTCAATATGAAACCATAGCAATTTGATTCACTCAAAACGGATTTAAAATGAAGAAGTTATGGGTAAAACAAGATTGGATAATTTTTCTCATTTTAGCTACGTGAAAATTGGTAACAAATCTATTCCAACCATAACTTAATCAACTTGTATTGTATATTATATAATCTTGAGATACCATAGACACGTATACAATGTTTCGACCTATCATGTCGACACATCTATATATATTTCGGAACAACCATAGACACTCTATATGTGAATGTTGGAGTTAGCTATACAGGGTTGAGGTTGATTCCAAAATATATATAGTTTGAGTTGTGATCAATACTGAGATACGTATACACTGGGTCGTGGATTGATTCAAGATAATATTTATCGATTTATTTCTGTACATCTAACTGTGGATAACTAGTTGTAGGTTACTAACGAGGACAGCTGACTTAATAAACTTAAAACATCAAAATATATTAAAAGTGTTGTAAATATATTTTGAACATACTTTGATATATATGTATATATTGTTATAGGTTCGTGAATCAACCAGTGGCCAAGTCTTACTTCCCGACGAAGTAAAAATCTGTGAAAGTGAGTTATAGTCCCACTTTTAAAATCTAATATTTTTGGGATGAGAATACATGCAGGTTTTATAAATGATTTACAAAATAGACACAAGTACGTGAAACTACATTCTATGGTTGAATTATCGAAATCGAATATGCCCCTTTTTATTAAGTCTGGTAATCTAAGAATTAGGGAACAGACACCCTAATTGACGCGAATCCTAAAGATAGATCTATCGGGCCCAACAAGCCCCATCCAAAGTACCGGATGCTTTAGTACTTCGAAATTTATATCATATCCGAAGGGTGTCCCGGAATGATGGGGATATTCTTATATATGCATCTTGTTAATGTCGGTTACCAGGTGTTCACCATATGAATGACTTTTATCTCTATGTATGGGATGTGTATTGAAATATGAAATCTTGTGGTCTATTATTATGATTTGATATATATAGGTTAAACCTATAACTCACCAACATTTTTGTTGACGTTTTAAGCATGTTTATTCTCAGGTGATTATTAAGAGCTTCCGCTGTCGCATACTTAAATAAGGACGAGATTTGGAGTCCATGCTTGTATGATATTGTGTAAAAACTGCATTCAAGAAACTTATTTTGTTGTAACATATTTGTATTGTAAACCATTATGTAATGGTCGTGTGTAAACAGGATATTTTAGATTATCATTATTTGATAATCTACGTAAAGCTTTTTAAACCTTTATTGATGAAATAAAGGTTATGGTTTGTTTTAAAATGAATGCAGTCTTTGAAAAACGTCTCATATAGAGGTCAAAACCTCGCAACGAAATCAATTAATATGGAACGTTTTTAATCAATATGAACGGGACATTTCACATTCGTTTTAAAAGACAAACTTTCATTACATCGAAAGTTGACAAGCTTGCCTACCATTTCATAATATCCAACTATAAATGACCTAAACTGTCATTTATTTAATCATAATCTTTATTGAACTCAACTTGAATGCAACGTCTTTTGAAATATGCCATGAATGACTCCAAGTAATATCTTTAAAATGAGCAAATGCACAGCGGAAGTATGACAACCCGAAAATTTTCGACTAAATCTAAACCTAACTTTTATATGATTCCGACGATTCACGAACAATTATCTGTAAATAATTACGTATTAGTATTATTATTAATATTGTTTTAAACAATGTTATCATATTATTTTTAACATTTACAATCATTATTATTATCAATATTATTATTATTAATTATTGTTATTGTTATTAGTATTATAATTACTATTATTATTATCATAGTTAAGTTATAAGTATTGTAACCATTATTATTATTATAAAAATAATACAATTTATTAAAATCATTATTATTATAATTAGTAAGTAAAATTATGACTTTAGTTATTATTATGATTATTAATATTATTATTACAATTATTATTACCAATATCATTAAAAATCATTATTATTATAGTTATCATTATTATTATTATTTATTATTTATTATTATTATTATTACTAGTATTATTTTTATTATTATTAATTATATTATTATTATTAATATTATTATAAAATATCATTATTCATGTTATACAAATTATTATTATTTTTATTAATAATATTAAAAGTATTATTATTATTATTATTATTAGTATAAATATTATTACTATTAGTATTATATTTATTAATATATTTATAAAAATAAAATAAATGAAAACAACAGCTACCTAATTTGACCTAATCTGTTTATTTTTTTATGTATCATGAACTGCTTTTTAATCTGTTTAATTTCTTAATTGAATCGTGATATCTGCTTTTAATTTTTAAATCAATCGTGATATGCTTTTTATTTTTTTTATTTTTCTGTTCTTTGTTGAATTATGTCGATTATCAAACCATTATATAAACTGGATTAGCTCGTGTTCATAATAAAATTCATCCAACTTCTATCATCAATTATCAATTATAACAACTTCAGTCGAGTGAATTAAACAGAAATATTTTTTTCTTTCGTCGACCTCTGTTATTGTTCATATTTTCAAAAACCCAGAAATCGAATCCAATTTCAAATTCTATAAACGTAGTCGTGTTTGGAATCCTCTAAACAAACTTCCTGTAAAATCCCAAAACCCAATTCATTATATCGTGCTCGAATTTAGGAGTCAAACTTAAATTTTTAAAAGTCAACCGAATTGTTCTTCGTGAAATTTGAATTCGTTTTGATGTTTTTTGATCAATTGATGATTGAGAAAGTTTCTATAAAGGATATACATATACTACTTATTTCATAAAGGAATCGTTAGCCAAAACAGTCTCAAATTCAAAATCACGATTTGAGTTATATTTTTTCTTCGAACACTGCAGCTGCTGTTTTAATATTTTTTTATCTTCCTATCAATCAAGACATCACAACTGGTTAATAATTTTTCGATTTCACATCCTAATTCAAACCTTTAAATGGCTGTTATGATTATGGTGATTTTTTTTATCGAGCTGTTGAAGAAGAAGATAGAAAACAGATATTTAGTTAAATAAATAAGGGTTCTGTTTTAATCAAAAAAATAGCAGACGGAGGAGTGGTTTGGGTGTTTGTCTGGTTAGCGAGTGTGATGACCCGGAAATTTCCGAACAAATTTAAACTTTATCTTTATATCATTAGATAAATATTTCAAACATATATATTACGTACAAATTTACAATTATAAATTAAAATATATATATATTTTAACTTAGTCATAAAATGTCCTGATTTAAAATAATATATTTTGATAAACAACGAGCCACTGATTTATAGAAGCAAATGACCACAACACTCAAAAGTATAAGTTACATTTTAATCAGTATACTCATTGGTGAAATAAGTCTAATTATTAATAAAGGTACGTGTCACGAAACGTAAAGTGCTAGTTTTCTAAGCGTACGAAAATGCGTTCGAGAAACTGGAACTGGCACGTAAGTCGAGCGTCAACGTACAATTCATCGGTGCTAAAATTTCAAATCAACTATGCACGAGAATAAAATATAATATTTAATTAATTCTAAAGATTTAATATATTATATATTAAATAATATTATTTATTTTACTCATATGACAAATGAGTGTCGGCAAGCAATTGTGAACTGTATTTTTAGTCCATGCGATCGCATGGACATATAGACAAAATCTCATGCGATCGCATGGGGGGTAGGTGGGCTTGACATCCCTTTAAATATCGAGCGATTTCAGTTTCTAATTCATTTCATCACACACTTACGCAGCACACAAAAATATATATATAATTAATATTATTATTATTAATATTTAGTTTATTAATATAAATCTTATTTTTATTAGTATTATTATTATTAATTATACATAAAATACTACGACGAGGTTCTGCTCGCGTGTTTTCAAAAAGGGTTTTATGAGTGGGATAGAGCTAAGGAAATTATGGGTTATAGCTATGGAGGTTATGGGTATGGATCAGGGGTGTAGCTCATGAGGTCAACCTAGTGTTTATCGTCTCCGTCGCGTCTACGTACTTTCCTGTAATATTGAATCACAATATTGATACGTGAGCATTCATATCTTATCTTTTATATATTAATAGTGTATACATGTCTAGTGCTCGAGTATATATGTTTATGCATGCTAGTATGCTAAATTTCGTCGTTAAACAGTTTATGATGAATCACGAATTAAATACATATATTACTGATAAAAGGTATATGATATGCATGTTTTTGGAAAGCTGGCGAAAAATCAATAACTTTTCATTTAGAAATCGCGAAATTTCGATGAACGAATTAAAAGATATGGGCAACTGAATTATGATCAACGTTAATTGGAATTGCTTTTGAATCTGAAATTAATATTTAAACAACTTGTCTATGAGATTGATAAATTGGAATTTTAGATATTACTAATCGAGTAAATGAATTTCTATATAAGGCACGTATCGTTTTGTTGAACAATTGTCAAAATTGATTGTTTTATCATATTTTAAAGCCTTATAAAAACTATAGTTTAATTTTACAAGAATTGGGAAACTATGTGAAATGTTAAAATGTTTTGATTGCCCTGATCATTCAACTATAGTATTGAGTCAGATTGACTTTTTGAAACGACTTTTGATAACTTTTGTATGGCGATCTCGAGCATTAGGATTGTGATACGCTATGACCAGACCTAGCTTGATAGACATTTATTGACCAACATATGTTCTCTAGGTTGAGATCTACGGTTATTTGGTATTCCGAGTTTCGGTCACATTTCGGTGAACGACTTTATGTGCTGCTAAGGTGAGTTTCATATGATCCATTTTTAATTGCTTTTGCAATCTATATTTTTGGGCTGAGAATACATGCACTTTATTTTAAACGCAATGGATACAAGTACATACTAAATTCTACACCGAGTTTGAACCAAAAATCCCTTAGCTTTGGTAACTAGTAACTGCCGGTTATAAGAACTGGTGGGCGCGAGTAGTAGTATATGGACCATAGGGCTTGATATCCCCGTCCGAGCTAGAGCACTAGCCTTTGAACGGACGTATTGTATTTGAGAAGCATACACGTTGGTTTGCGTGTATTATTAGGATGATTATACAAAGGGTATAAATTATCTATACGTTAAGTTTAGTTACCAGGGTGCTCAATTTCGTAGAATATTTTGATAAACGTTTCTGGATGAAACAACTGAAAACTTGTGATTCACCTTTATATACAGATTATGTGCAACATTAAAACTATGAACTCATCAACCTTTGTGTTGACACTTTTAAGCATGTTTATTCTCAGGTTTTTAGAAGTCTTCCGCTGTTTGCTTATATGTGATACAAGCTATGTGCATGGAGTCATACATGCTTTATTCAAGAAAACTTTGCATTCACAAAATCATCACCGTGTATCTTATTTTGACTGCATTGTCAACGGATGTATTATGGTAAACTATTATTTATGGTTATTGTCTATATGTAGAAATCATCAAACGTTGAAAACCTTAGAAATTGATATTCATTTATTGTGTACCTTTTGAAAAGAATGCAATGTTTACAAAACGTATCATATAGAGGTAAAAACCTCACTATGAAATCAATGAATGATGTATTCGTTCAAAGGGATTTGGAAGGATCGTCACAGTTGGTATCAGAGCTTGAGGTCATAGGGAACCAGAATTTGCATTAGTGTGTTTAACTGGTAATTGTTAGGATGCATTAGTGAGTCTGGACTATGACCGTATCTGTTTTTACCGAGTTTTGCTTATTATTTCTTGTCAGAAATTACCTGTTATTATCTTAAGCCTAAGACACGTTTTACTGCATTGATTGCATAGATAGTGTATGGACAAATTTCGTATCTTAAGCATATCTATTACAGTAAACTCTGTCTTACACTTTCCGAAAATTTCTCCGTAACTTATGGGATTTTGGTATTATATATACATATGTAAATTATGTATCAGAGAATACCAAACTAAATCCTATAATCTATCTCATATTAAAATCAATTCCCTGATTATACAAGATGTATCACGTATCTAGTTCAAATTCCTTAAACTCCGACAGCTATTCCGATATGGATATTCACCTGAACTCCGAAGACAGTGTAACCGGAATGGATCAACCAATTAGCCATCATCTATTCTGGATGAATTGGGGATGGGTTCGTAGTCTACTTAATCATTGGAGACAAGAAGAAGGCGATCCCTTCCATCCACCACATTGCCCTCTTGGCGAAGAACCTGAAGCACTTACAGGCGAACCTGTTTGTAATACCATTTTCTCTCTCATTTCTAGAGTATCTCATCATGATTATATACTATCTCACATTCTAGATCTCATTCATCCGCTCGTCCAAAACGACAATCATCACGGTGTAATAGAAGAAGTCAACGAGCTTCGCGCTCGGCTAGTGGCTTTGGAGAATATGGTGCAAAGGTTACAAGCACCAGCAGCAGCACCGGCAGCAACAGTACCACCATCAGCAACACCAATAGTACCATCACCACCACCAACAACAACATCCACATCCCACACTTCAACATCACAATTTGTACCTTGAGCATCAACGTCATACTCACCATAGATACCAAGGAGTACCAACAACAATAACCGATGAATTATTGATTCATAACTTCATTGGAGAAATATTCTGCGGCGATTATGTAATATCTAAAGTCTTAGAAATTATCTATTCCAGCCATAACCGTAAATCAGATGAGTGGACCGAAAAGACAGAAGGAAGAGTAGAAACCCTGACCGGAATGGTGCACAATTTACAAGCTAGACTTGTTTTACCAGCAGCATCAACAGTACCGTCAGTATCACCAACACCAGCAAAACCTGTAGCACTACAAGTTCCGCCAATTCCGTAATCACCAACATCATCACAAATCAACAACGCGTATATTGTATCAACGAGATATGAAGTATTTGTGACGACCCGGCAATTTCCGACCAAATTAAAACTTAATTCTTATATGATTCCGACACGATAAGCAAAGTCTGTAGTGTTGAGTCTCAAAAACTTTGAACTGTTTTGTATATTCAATTGACCTTCTACCATTCTCGATGATTCACGAACAACTATATATAATTAGATACATATACATTAATTTAAAAAATATTATTTGAAATAATATATGATTTAATTGTTGAAAATAAATATAAAAAAAAATATGCGATGTAATGAAAACTATTATTAAAAATATATAGATATATTTATATATATAAATATGAATATAAATATTACTTGTAAATAAATAAATTATATTAAATTCAATGGTTTAAAGATATATAATATATTTATTTAGTAGTTAAACTTGCTATTTAAAACTCTTTATATATAGAAAGAGAATATATTAAAAATAAATGATTTCGAGTCTAATTAGTAAACGTCAGTAGCACTCGGTTGACGATTTGTTAGTTTTAATATAGATATTGTACATGTCCATGAAGGATTGAAATAAAAGTTGAACTGTAAATTGTTTACGAAGATTTTAGATTTGTCAAAAATATTTTTACCCTTTTAAGATTAAATATTAGCACTCCGTACATATAAATTGGAACATAAAATAAATAATTATTGAACCTTTTTGATCAAGTTTCAAACAGTCAATGAGTGAAATAATTAAATATATTTAATCTAAAAATTTGGGATTTTTAGGAACACCTTTATACGACAACTGTTTAGCAATGGACACGATATAAAATCCTAATGAAAGTGTCGGCACAAAAATTTGAAGAGATGGCGGCTTATATTCTCAAACATGTGAATTATGCTTTTACTATTTATTCCTTTATATCAATTGTAATGATATGTGATATATTATATAATATATAATAGAGACATGAGTGTTAACAGTTAATTAACCCGTGTATGTGCGTAATCAAACAAAATTACTATTTGTACAGATATTTTGATTTTAACATCATATTTATATGTATGTGTATTAAAACCATGACCTATTTTAAAAACCATCTTTTGCCTCTGTGTTAATCATAAACATCACCCTCATCAACTTTCTATTACTTCCTTTGTGCTACAACTCTTCGAGAGACACCAACTATCGTCACTCTCGCTAAAACTCAAACCATCCACCACCACCCTAAATCATTTTCCCCATCACCTCTCTTCTTACTTACTTTTCTCTTCGCCACTGCCGCTCGACAAAACACCAACCAAAAACCATTGTTGTTTTTTTTTTTTTTTTTTTTTTTGCTACTCGATCACTGCTATACTTCTGTTTCTGATTTCGGATAACAACACAAAAACCATCACCAAGAATCATCATCAAACCCACTTGATCATCACCTTCATTGTTTACCACCGTGCCATTTTTTTTTAAAACGTATACGACCATCACTATCAAACCATCAAGACACGACACCACCTGCAACACCTATTATTTTTCTAATACGATCATTGCTGATGTGCTATTAACCTTTCAAACAAATCCTATACATCCTCTTCATAAACCTGCACTAAACGGAAATCACTAAACCGCCATCAATCAAACCTACAAGTTATTTTATCTAACTATCTGTTTCTTGGCCGAGACAAAGGTTAGTACAAAACAAATCATCAAATTTATAATTAATATTGAAATTCCTATGCACTAAAGCATTAGTTTAGTGAATACCTTTATGTAATTTTTCTGCCTGTGATGGCCAACATTTTCAAAAGCCATCTACCCTACTTATCATTATTTGCATTAGTGGGACACATAAGGTATATTAACTCATTAAAGGATGTGCAAATAAGTTAAGTAATGGGAATGGGTTTGGCTAAAAGGGTTTATCTTGACCCATAATTTTGTTTTCGCGATATAATTATTCATGGTGGTCCAAAGAGTGTGGTAATGGTAATAAAATGGTGATGGCGATGTATAAAGAGGATGATGATGAGGTGACGCCATGATAAGGATAATGATGATGATGAAAGTATACGGATGTTGATAATGATAAGTAATATCATGATCACGATCATAGTATGATGATGCTACAGTTTCGTTCTTTGATTATTGAACCGAAAGCCAAACCACTTTTTCAACTTTATGTAGTAGTGGGATTATTATAACATGTTATGTTTACCTAATCCGCTATTGTTTCATGTACTTACAAACCGAATACTTTTAGATCCATTGGGCCAATAGTTACAAATTGGATTGTCATGTTTGTGTTTCTACATTTGGATCACGAAATAGTTTATGTTGATGGGCCAATATCTGGGTTGTGTTTTTGCGGTTGGACTGAGATGGCGAATGATGTACTGTGACAATGATAAATGGTATGTGATAATAATTATTACGATGATTATGATGAATAAATTTAAATAAACATCCGTTTGATGATATAGAGATTGATATAGGCGATGATATAGATAATGATTATGGTTAGATTGATGATGATTATCAAATGATTATGGTTTGATAAATAAGACGATGATGATGATGGTATGCTGATGAGAGTTTGATGGTATGATCCCTGGTTTACTAGTTGTATTTGAAAGAGATGAAGAAACAGAAAAATAGGTTAAATACATAAGGAAAGTAAGATAAAACAGAAGTAAAACAGATGGTCGGATGGTTGAGGCTGTTTGTGCTTATACGCTTGGTCTTGGGTTCGATTCTAAGCCAGGATATATATATATTTTTAAACAATAGCATGTGCTGGCTGCTAAGTGGGCTATCATCTTCCTGTTGGGCCGAGAAAACTGAGTGTGACATTGGGCTGTGATAATATTTAGTTATTGGGACGTATACGAATTAGATGGATGGGAATTTCGGTTGGGCAAAAAAAAAACGGGTTTTATATATTTAAACTCTATTTTAATTAGAAAAACATAAACAGCTCAATGGTTAGGTGTATTGTGTTAGCGTGAGGTCGTGAGTTCGAGCCTGGTTTGTGTCATTCTTTTTGGAAAAAGCTTATGAGGTTTGTGAATCCGAGGCCAACTCTGCATTGTTAAATGTCGTCCTATGTATTTTTACTACAAAATACATTTGGTGAGTTCATTTGAATCCCTTTTACTCTTTACGTTTTTGGGCTGAGAATACATGCAAATGCTTTATTAACTGTTTTACAATATTTATATGCGTGAGTTTCATTATTCCCTTTTTAAATGCTTTCGCAATATATATATTTTGGGACTGAGAATACATGCGCTGTTTTTATAACTGTTTTAAGAAATAGACACAAGTAATTGAAACTACATTATATGGTTGAATGATCGAAATCGAATATGCCCTTTTTTATATAGTCTGGTAATCTAAGAATTAGGGAACAGACACCCTAATTGACGCGAACTCTAAAGATAGATCTATCGGGCCCAACAAGCCCCATCCAAAGTACCGGATGCTTTAGTACTTCGAAATTTATATCATGTCCGAAGGAGGATCCCGGAATGATGGGGATATTCTTATATGCATATTGTGAATGTCGGTTACCAGGTGTTCAATCCATATGAATGATATTTTTGTCTCTATGCATGGGACGTATGATTATGAGAAATGGAAGTATGAAATCTTGTGGTCTATTAAAATTATGAAATGATTCTTTATGATAAACTAATGAACTCACCAACCTTTTGGTTGACACTTTAAAGCATGTTTATTCTCAGGTACGAAAGAAATCTTCCGCTGTGCATTTGCTCATATTAGAGATATTACTTGGAGTCATTCATGACATATTTCAAAAGATGTTGCATTCGAGTCGTTGAGTTCATCAAGATTATTATTAAGTCAATTATATTTGGATATATTATGAAATGCTTTACATGCCTGTCAACTGTCGATGTAACGAAAGTTTGTCTTTTAAAAACGAATGCAATGTTTGTAAAATTTATCATATAGAGGTCAATTACCTCGCGATGTAATCAACTGTTGTGAATCATTTGTAATCGATATGGACTTCGTCCGGATGGATTAGGACGGGTCTCTACAGTTGGTATCAGAGCGGTGGTCTTAGCGAACCAGGTCTTGCATTAGCGTGCCTAACTGATAGTCGTTAGGATGCATTAGTGAGTCTGGACTTCGACCGTGTCTGCATGTCAAAAGTTTTGCTTATCATTTTTATCGGAAAACATCTGCTTATCATCCTTAGGAAATTACCTACTCATTATTCTTAGTCTAGACACATTTTACTGCATTGACTGCATGAATAGTGTATAGACAAAATTCATATCTTAGCGTATCTGACAATTCATATCTTAGTGTATCTGTTACTGTAGACCTTGCCTGATATCTCGTAAATTTCTCCTTAATTTAAGGGATCCTGGTACTATATATATCTATGCAAATTATACATTGAGAATACCATCTAACTATCAATTGATGCCACTAAACTCTTCATACCAAAAATCTTTCCTGAGATCGTTTAAGATGGCCTCTACGAATCGACCAAGTTCCTCTGACTCCGAAGACAGCGTGACAGGAGCACACCAACCAATCAACTACCATGATTACTGGAGAAAATGGGGATGGGTTCGCGACATACTCACCCTATGGAGAAAGGAAGAAGGTACTCCATATCATGAATCAAATCTACCACCTAACCTTGGAGTACTTGACCCGCTCACCGGCGAATCCGTTCGCAATACCGTTTATACCCTATTTGCAAGAATTTTTCGTCTTGAAACTACCATTAATGGAACTAGAGAAGATATCCGACCTCTACCTCACATTGATAAACAACTCGGGTTAGTAGAAGAAGTTAGAGAACTCCGAGCTCGAGTATTAACTTTAGAGAGCACGGTATACAATTTGCAATCATCAACAGTATCACCAACACCAGTAACATCACCAGCCTTAGCACCAATGGCACCAGTACCACCAACAACCCAAGTTTCAACAATCCATGCCTCAACATCTCATTCTATACCTCGAGTATAATTATCGTTCCACAAATCATTCTACATCATTTATCTTCGTTCGACATGACGATTATGTAAACTCTAATGTTTTAGAGATTATGTATCATAGTTCTAATCGTAAATCTGACGAGTTTAATATCACATTGACTCATTAAATCCATAATTACATCTGAAGAAAATATATATGTAAATATATTTTCATAAAGATTGTGATTAAAAATTCTTTCGTACAAACTGTTAATGGTAAAAATATTTTAACGGGTAGGTAATACCCGAGAAATATTTAAGATTTCACATTAATTTTAATAAGTTACATTGTACAGTCTTCGAATCTGATTCAACGGTCGATTACCATCCTACCTACATCTATCGATATACGAATCCGTTCACCACAGAATAACTATTTTCATTCAAATTCAATTTCATATTTGGATTTTTACTTACCAGAATCCAACAAGTGGCATAATGAAGAAATAATGGACACAATAAAAATTGATTAGAAACAGACTAATTAACAATATGGAATTTTGTTAAGAAACCATGCTAACTGGTCCAGCTAACTGTTCCTAGCTAACTGATTATATTCTATTTATCGCATTTTATTTATTGCAATTTAATTATCGCAATTTACATTTCCGCAATTTTATTTATTGTCATCTAATTTCTGTTATTTACTTTACGCACTTTAGTTATCGTTATTTAATTCCTGTTATTTATTTTACACACTTTAAATATCGGGACACGTATACAAGGTTTTGACATATCATATCGATGCATCTATATATATTATTTGGAATCACCATAGACACTCTATATGCAGTAATGATCGAGTTCTCTATACAGGGTTGAGGTTGATTCTATAATAATATATATACTTTGAGTTGTGATCGAGTCTGAGACATGTACACGGGTCCCGATACGTATTAATTAATTCGGATATTATATATTAAGCTATATATGTATTATCGGACTGTTAATTGTGGACTATCAAATATGGACTGTCGACATTGGATAATTAAGATGAATTAAAATATTGATTATAACATATGAAACTAAACATATCTTCAAGTTTGCCACTTGATCTCATCTTAAACCTCATCTGTATCTTGACGATTACAATCTGCGTTCAAACCTTTCATGATTCTTGAAAACACCTCAATCGATAGGATGAATCAACCGCACTTCATCTACGGAAGGAAAGGTTTATGCATATAGTTATGCACCTGAGAAACTCTCGTCAACTGAGTAAAAGTTTAACACGTAGCCGCATCAGATCCTTTGACATTTATTAGCAAAAATAACTTTGCGATCCCTTTTCAAAGTAGCCAATTTTGTCACAGCTCCAGCAAGTCAACTTCGACTTTTCATTCGAAGTAGCCTTACTATAATCCTGATATATACAATTACCCTTTTTATAACGGAGAATTCTTTTATATTCCACCATATTACCAGAAGACGTACCAGCAGCCTCGTTGTTTTTTTTTGGCTTAAATCTCTCTGACAAATCATTATATTTATTCATTGAAACCCTATCATATACTCATCCGCATCTTGTAACGAGAACTGCCATACCAATTACCGGAAATCAGCTAATTTGTATTTTGAGTCTCGCAACGTTTCCACATCAACAGTTATATGTATCCATATAACATTTATCTCTTAGAACTATGATCTTCCATTCTGAAATTCAGAAAAGCACCCAGTCTGTGAATTAATGCTCTAAATTTTGAAAAGTTGAATGAAGCAACAAAAACTATGGATGATTTTAACAGTCAAAAGTTTGATAAAAAAAAAGATACGTTGAAAAAGCTCAAAAGGAAGTTTGGTACTGAAAAACGAATTGAGCAAACCATGAAGGAGACTCTGAGCAAATCACAAGGACTAAACTTGTACATAAAGAACCCTGATGATTCTGTTTCTGATGAAGTCTTTAGTGAATATCTTGCTCCTTATTTATTCTAAATCCTTGCGAAAGGATTTTCTTCATCAACATTCGATCTCATAAATTCTGAAAATATCATCATAATTATCTTTGATATTTCCGAGAATATTTTCATAACAATTCTTATCTGAAATCATTAATCTCTTCATGCTATCAATGTTACATCATATCGAAACTGTTAGTTTCTATATTCTGTAAACTTTCGAGCTTGAAATATGAATGTTATTGAAGTAATGTTGGGAACTGATGCATGAGTTAGTATAATATAATGACACTTGATCAACGTGATTATATTACAGTAAGTCATGCTGAGTTTCTAAATGAGACATGATGATTCACAGATTATAACATCATCATGTGCCATGTTACACGACTCTAACATTTTATCTCATATATAAACATATCAAGAACATATTTTCTTGATAGTTCTATTCTCAGTGATTCTGGTAATTTTACAAATCAAATCGTGCTATTACGTTCTTTCCTGCTTGGAACATCAAGTTCATTCGAAACTTCATACCTATGAATTCTGGACCGTTACTCGTTTTACTAAGCAATCGAGAGGAGAATAAAAAGGCAAGGAGCTCCGAAACATAAGGAAAGATATAAAACCCAACAACAACGCAGAGGTTACAAACCGTGGATATTAGTATGAATAACAATATAAAGACACGATATAGTTAAGAATAGTATCACCCCAAGGTAATAGTAGAAAGGAATAGATTCCTCTGGTGGTAGTTGAAAAAGAAGAGTGATTGATACGATAATCAAGAAGATATTAAGGATTATAACTGGATTAAACATTTTCATAATCTTTTGGATGTATGAATTAAGAAAGAAATTATAGGAATGGTGAGAATAATGGAATGGAAGAAGTTCATTTATAATGGAAATATCAGACAGTGTAATCGAGGCAGATCACCGTGTTTAATTATAGAGATCTTAATTTCCTTATTCCATGAAGAATCAAATCTTTTAAATTTCGAAGATTTTCTTTAAATCCCTTGAATTCTGAAATTCAACCAAGAGAACGTCAAAAGTTAAGACGCACCTTATTTTCTAATTTCCACCGTGACTACGTCAAAAGTTAAATCTCTATCTCAATCTGTTGTGACAGCTTCATTCGTACGCTTCACCTAATCGAATCGTTTTATCTATAATAGTCAATAATGATAAAACACTATTTATCAACTCATATTTGTCATGGAAACATTTTTATGGTTAGCCATGACCACCTCACTCAAATTTCGGGACGAAATTTCTTTAACGGGTAGGTACTGTGACGACCCGGCAATTTCCGACCAAATTTAAACTTAATTCTTATATGATTCCGACACGATAAGCAAAGTCTGTAGTGTTGAGTCTCAAAAACTTTGAACTGTTTTGTATATTCAATTGACCTTCTACCATTCTCGATGATTCACGAACAACTATATATAATTAGATACATATACATTAATTTAAAAAATATTATTTGAAATAATATATGATTTAATTGTTGAAAATAAATATGAAAAATAATATGCGATGTAATGAAAACTATTATTATAAATATATAGATATATTTATATATATAAATATGTATATAAATATTACTTGTAAATAAATAAATTATATTAAATTCAATGGTTTAAAGATATATAATATATTTATTTAGTAGTTAAACTTGCTATTTAAAACTCTTTATATATAGAAAGAGAATATATTAAAAATAAATGATTTCGAGTCTAATTAGTAAACGTCAGTAGCACTCGGTTGACGATTTGTTAGTTTTAATATAGATATTGTACATGTCCATGAAGGATTGAAATAAAAGTTGAACTGTAAATTGTTTACGAAGATTTTAGATTTGTCAAAAATATTTTTACCCTTTTAAGATTAAATATTAGCACTCCGTACATATAAATTGGAACATAAAATAAATAATTATTGAACCTTTTTGATCAAGTTTCAAACAGTCAATGAGTGAAATAATTAACTATATTTAATCTAAAAATTTGGGATTTTTAGGAACACCTTTATACGATAACTGTTTAGCAATGGACACGATATAAAATCCTAATGAAAGTGTCGGCACAAAAATTTGAAGAGATGGCGGCTTATATTCTCAAACATGTGAATTATGCTTTTACTATTTATTCCTTTATATCAATTGTAATGATATGTGATATATTATATAATATATAATAGAGACATGAGTGTTAACAGTTAATTAACCCGTGTATGTGCGTAATCAAACAAAATTACTATTTGTACAGATATTTTGATTTTAACATCATATTTATATGTATGTGTATTAAAACCATGACCTATTTTAAAAACCATCTTTTGCCTCTGTGTTAATCATAAACATCACCCTCATCAACTTTCTATTACTTCCTTTGTGCTACAACTCTTCGAGAGACACCAACTATCGTCACTCTCGCTAAAACTCAAACCATCCACCACCACCCTAAATCATTTTCCCCATCACCTCTCTTCTTACTTACTTTTCTCTTGGCCACTGCAGCTCGACAAAACACCAACCAAAAACCATTGTTGTTTTTTTTTTTTTTTTTTTTTGCTACTCGATCACTGCTATACTTCTGTTTCTGATTTCGGATAACAACACAAAAACCATCACCAAGAATCATCATCAAACCCACTTGATCATCACCTTCATTGTTTACCACCGTGCCATTTTTTTTAAAACGTATACGACCATCACTATCAAACCATCAAGACACGACACCACCTGCAACACCTATTATTTTTCTAATACGATCACTGCTGATGTGCTATTAACCTTTCAAACAAATCCTATACATCCTCTTCATAAACCTGCACTAAACGGAAATCACTAAACCGCCATCAATTAAACCTACAAGTTATTTTATCTAACTATCTGTTTCTTGGCCGAGACAAAGGTTAGTAAAAAACAAATCATCAAATTTATAATTAATATTGAAATTCCTATGCACTAAAGCATTAGTTTAGTGAATACCTTTAAGTAATGTTTCTTCCTGTGATGGCCGACATTTTCAAAAGCCATCTACCCTACTTATCATTATTTGCATTAGTGGGACACATAAGGTATATTAACTCATTAAAGGATGTTCAAATAAGTTAAGTAATGGGAATGGGTTTGGCTAAAAGGGTTTATCTTGACCCATAATTTTGTTTTCGCGATATAATTATTCATGGTGGACCAAAGAGTGTGGTAATGGTAATAAAATGGTGATGGCGATGTATAAAGAGGATGATGATGAGGTGACGCCATGATAAGGATAATGATGATGATGAAAGTATACGGATGTTGATAATGATAAGTAATATCATGATCACGATCATAGTATGATGATGCTACAGTTTCGTTCTTTGATTATTGAACCGAAAGCCAAACCACTTTTTCAACTTTATGTAGTAGTGGGATTATTATAACATGTTATGTTTACCTAATCTGCTATTGCTTCATGTACTTACAAACCAAATACTTTTAGATCCATTGGGCCAATAGTTACAACTTGGATTGTCATGTTTGTGTTTCTACATTTGGATCATGAAATAGTTTATGTTGATGGGCCAATATCTGGGTTGTGTTTTTGCGGTTGGACTGAGATGGTGAATGATGTACTGTGACAATGATAAATGGTATGTGATAATAATTATTACGATGATTATGATGAATAAATTTAAATAAACATCCGTTTGATGATATAGAGATTGATATAGGCGATGATATAGATAATGATTATGGTTAGATTGATGATGATTATCAAATGATTATGGTTTGATAAATAAGACGATGATGATGATGGTATGCTGATGAGAGTTTGATGGTATGATCCCTGGTTTACTAGTTGTATTTGAAAGAGATGAAGAAACAGAAAAATAGGTTAAATACATAAGGAAAGTAAGATAAAACAGAAGTAAAACAGATGGTCGGATGGTTGAGGCTGTTTGTGCGTATACGCTTGGTCTTGGGTTCGATTCTAAGCCAGGATATATATATATTTTTAAACAATAGCATGTGCTGGCTGCTAAGTGGGCTATCATCTTCCTGTTGGGCCGAGAAAACTGAGTGTGACATTGGGCTGTGATAATATTTAGTTATTGGGCCGTATACGAATTAGATGGATGGGAATTTCGGTTGGGCCAAAACAAAAATGGGTTTTATATATTTAAACTCTATTTTAATTAGAAAAACATAAACAGCTCAATGGTTAGGTGTATTGTGTTAGCGTGAGGTCGTGAGTTCGAGCCTGGTTTGTGTCATTCTTTTTGGAAAAAGCTTATGAGGTTTGTGAATCCGAGGCCAACTCTGCATTGTTAAATGTCGTCCTATGTATTTTTACTACAAAATACATTTGGTGAGTTCATTTGAATCCCTTTTACTCTTTACGTTTTTGGGCTGAGAATACATGCAAATGCTTTATTAACTGTTTTACAATATTTATATGCGTGAGTTTCATTATTCCCTTTTTAAATGCTTTCGCAATATATATATTTTGGGACTGAGAATACATGCGCTGTTTTTATAACTGTTTTACGAAATAGACACAAGTAATTGAAACTACATTATATGGTTGAATGATCAAAATCGAATATGCCCTTTTTATATAGTCTGGTAATATAAGAATTAGGGAACAGACACCCTAATTGACGCGAACTCTAAAGATAGATCTATCGGGCCCAACAAGCCCCATCCAAAGTACCAGATGCTTTAGTACTTCGAAATTTATATCATGTCCGAAGGAGGATCCCGGAATGATGGGGATATTCTTATATGCATATTGTGAATTTCGGTTACCAGGTGTTCAATCCATATGAATGATATTTTTGTCTCTATGCATGGGACGTATGATTATGAGAAATGGAAGTATGAAATCTTGTGGTCTATTAAAATTATGAAATGATTCTTTATGATAAACTAATGAACTCACCAACCTTTTGGTTGACACTTTAAAGCATGTTTATTCTCAGGTACGAAAGAAATCTTCCGCTGTGCGTTTGCTCATATTAGAGATATTACTTGGAGTCATTCATGACATATTTCAAAAGATGTTGCATTCGAGTCGTTGAGTTCATCAAGATTATTATTAAGTCAATTATATTTGGATATATTATGAAATGCTTTACATGCCTATCAACTGTCGATGTAACGAAAGTTTGTCTTTTAAAAACGAATGCAATGTTTGTAAAATTTATCATATAGAGGTCAATTACCTCGCGATGTAATCAACTGTTGTGAATCGTTTGTAATCGATATGGACTTCGTCCGGATGGATTAGGACGTGTCTCTACAGTATTAAATCATTTCTCCTGAAGAAATTATATGTATATTTAATATATATGAATTTTGAAATCAAAATAAATCGTTTCGTACTAAGCTATTACGTGTGAATCTTAACTGGTAGGTACTACTCGGTTAGTTCATATTACGAATATGCAATGATGTACATCCTTCATTAACGACATAACCATCGTTAATTACAATCTCTGTTTCAAATTCAATGAATTCCTTTTCATAATAAACTAAGTGTATTATTCAATTACACGTTTGATTTTACACTTTCATTTTCGATGTACTCGAAACTTTCTAGAAAACATCATTCAGACCTTGCGAAGTTAGCAAGAGTTCCATAAGCACCAACATGATTCACTAAGGAAATATCAATAAAACTGAATAACGAAGTATTGATTACATTAGTGAAATACTCCGCGAAGATTATTAAATCTTTAATGTTTTAGAGATTATTCATTTCTGATCCAGATGAAAATCAAATGAGCTTAATATGATATTAACTCATTAAATCTGTATTACATCTGAAGAAAATATACATACTTATATTTTCATAAAGACTGTAATAAAATTCTCGGGTACAAAATATTACTTGTGAAACTTTTAACGGGTAGGTAATACCCGAAAGATATATGAATTCACAATTGATATGTTACATTATTCGATTTTGATTCAGCAAATCATCAACTATACTCACTACTTTCACAACGATATACATTCTCTCCTAGAAATCAAAACAACCATTCGCATTCAAATTTGATTACATATTCTGATTTTGAAAAATCAGAATTCAAGCCAAGATTTAACAGAAAACATCACTCTTAGATTCTTACATCTTTCAAAGCTATACTTTGACTTCAAAACTGTGCTAGAACATCACTTCTATTCATAAACTCATAAAAAATATTTGTATCATTCAAAATTCTAGAACATCATATGTATCTTGACAATTACAATCTTCATGCAAACCCTTCAAACTTTTGAAAACACCTTGGATTGATAACCGACGATTCGGTTATGATAACTTTGAATGCTGATGAAGCAGCAAAAACTGTAAACGACCTTAACAGCCAAAAGTTTGATGATAAAGAATAGTGTGTTGGCAAAGATCAGAAAAAAGAGAAGGTTTGAAACTGGAAAACGGATTGAGCAAAGTATGAAGGAGGCTGTGGATAAATTGTAAAGACCCATCCTAATCCATCCGGACGAAGTCCATATCGATTATAAACGATTCACAACAGTTGATTACATCACGAGGTACTTGACCTCTATATGATACATTTTACAAACATTGCATTCGTTTTTGAAAAGACAATCTTTCATTACATCGAAAGTTGACGGCATGCATACCATTTCATAATATATCCAACTATAATTGATTTAATAATAATATTGATGAACTCAATGACTCGAATACAACGTCTTTTGAAATATGCCATGAATGACTCCAAGTAATATCTTTAAAGTGAGCAAATGCACAGCGGAAGATTTCTTTTATACCTGAGAATAAACATGCTTTCAAGTGTCAACCAAACGGTTGGTGAGTTCATTAGTTTAACATAAATAATCATTCCATAATTTTAATAGACCACAAGATTTCATATTTCTATTTCTCATAAACATACGTCCCATGCATAGAGACAAAAATATCATTCATATAGATTGAACACTTGGTAACCGACATTCACAATATGCATATAAGAATATCCCCATCATTCCGGGATCCTCCTTCGGACATGATATAAATTTCAAAGTACTAAAGCATCCGGTACTTTGGATGGGGCTTCTTGGGGCCGATAGATCTATCTTTAGAGTTCGAGTCAATTAGGGTGCCTGTTCCCTAATTCTTAGATTACCAGACTTAATAAAAAGGGGCATATTCAATTTCGATAATTCAACCATAGAATGTAGTTTCGATTACTTGTGTTTATTTCGTCAAACATTTATAAAAGCAGCGCATGTATTCTCAGTCCCAAAAATATATATTGCAAAAGCATTTAAAAGGGAATAATGAAACTCACAATAATGTATTTTGTAGTAAGAATACATATGACGACATTGAACAAAGCAGGGTTGGCCTCGGATTCACGAACCTATATTAAGTATATATATTAACATCTATGCTTGTAATCGAACAACTAAATTTATATATAATTAGTAATATAATTGTTGTTTTAGTAAGTTATATATATTTATCAATAAGTAATTTAAATATTTCTATTTTGTGTACTTAGCTAAATAATTAGTATTTATTTTAAAACGTTAATATAGATATGTTATATGTATTAACTATAGTGTTATATAACTAAAAATCATTTGGTAACATAATATAAATGATAATAAATAAAAAGTTATATTATTTTTTAATAATAATATTAGTAAATATACTTAATAGTGATAATAATAATAAGTATGATAATAATACCTATAATGATAATAATTTTTAGTAGAAATATTGTTAATACTAATAATAATAGTTTTAATGATAATAATACTTATAATAGTAATGAAGACGATAATTTTTAAATAATACCTTTGTTAAAATATATAATTTTTTTTAAAAAAAAGAAGAAAAAAAGAAAAAGATAATACTAGTACTAATGCTAATAACAACAATAACAATGATATTAATATTTAAATAATGATATTAATATAATAATAATACTTTGTATTATGATAGTAAAACTAATGAAATTTTATAATAACACTAACTAATAACAACAATAATAATAATAATAATAATAATAATAATAATAATAATAATAATAATAATAATAATAATAATAATAAAATAATAATAATAATAATAATAATAATAATAATAACTACCTCTCATGAAGAAAAAGGTTCCAAAAAAATAAATGCTTATGCCCGGGTTCGAACCCAAGACCTTTCGCTAACCCGCTACAAACCCAACCATTCCTCCAGTGCATATTTCCTGATTTAAGTCACGTTTTAAATCTATATAACCCGCATTTTCTGTTCTTCCATTCTTCTTCATTGAACTGGGCTTGTTTCAGCCCAACAGGTAATGGTAATTTGGCGGCCCAATCGATTGAAACAATACAGCCCAACCGAACATGATCCATACCACATATAAAAAAAGGGTTCGGTTTATAATAATAAAAAATAGAACGAGATAGTGTGTGAGAGGTAGGGCAGCCATCGAATAAATTATCATTATACGGTATCTTCATCATTCTTGCATCATAAAATATCATCATCATTATCGATTATATCCTCAGGGTCATATCTTAATCATCATTCGATTGACATAACTATCATCTTATCAACAATTCCCAATCGTCACATTTATCAACGACTTCTAATCATCATCGTCATTCGTTGTGTATAAAATAAAACAGAAGTCGAATAGCAGCAATTGTCGATGGGTTGGGGTGGTTGTTTTTCGACAGTGAATCCATGAAAACAGAAGTGATGGTCTCAAGTGGTCGTGTAGGTGGTGATTAAAATAGTGGTGTTTTGTAGAAAAATAGAAGGTGATGGTGGATGATGGTAATGGGTCTTCATAACCGAAAATAAGGGTAGTGGTTCTAGATTGTTTAAATAGGACACACAAATAGGAACGATAGTAGCAGCAATATTGAATGGGGCGTACAGTAGCTAGAGTAGTGAAGATGATAAGGCTTCGAATAGTCTACATAAGGTAGTAGTTTTTATTCATAATTGACGAGGTAGTGTCTCTGTGTATTAGAAATCGAGAGAATGGAAGCTTGTGTAGTGTTTGGTTAGCAAAAAAAAAATAACATTGGCCGGTAGCAGTAGCAGTGTCTGCAATGGTGAAGAAACGATGGTGACTGTTTGAAATAGAAATAGAGGACATAAACATTAAAGAGGGTGATGAAACTTCAAAAAGAAAACGGCAGCAGTCTGTGGTTAGGCTTCAAAACAGAAACGATGTTGTGAGTAATTCATGATGGTGATAGGTGATTGCTCATGGTGGATGGTTGATGTTCTTCGACAAGAGGATTGATAGTAAGTAGAAGAAATAATCAAGCAGTAACCATACGAATGGAGTAATACAAATCGTATGTCATGGTGATAAAAGATGATGGAGTCTTGTTGGTTTTAGTAGTCATGAAAGAGAAGAAGGAGAAATGGGTGTGGTAGTTATAAAGTTGTCATAATTAAAAGAGATGCAGAAAAGAAAAAGTGGGTAATAATCTACGTATGCATATGAAATATATATATATATATATATATATATATATATATATATATATATATATATATATATATATATATATATATATATATATTATATACTGATAGTGGGTGTGGAATAATTTGAAAAGGAAAAGTAGTACTCAATCATTCCATATTATTAAGTCTGGATTCAAATCACGGATAGCAAAAGAATTGAGACTGATATGGACATATAACAAATTATGTGTCTTTATCCATTTGTATATATATAACATTTAGGTGGGTGGATTTCATAAAATAGAAAGACAAGAAGAAAATAGAAGTAACACTATATTCAAATGGTTAGAGATGATGGTGGCCGAACGTTTGCTCAAAAGGAGTGGGTCCTTATATTTGATCAAAGGAAAGAAACAAAAAGATTAGAGAAGAGAGTGATCAATAGTGGTGATAGGCACTGGAAACAGAAAACATAAAATCATAATTAGATCAATTAAGCATAGTGAGTTGATAGGTAGTGATGCGGATAGATAATAGATTGATACATGAATATATATACATTATCAACAAATACAGTAATCTAACAAATTCAATTGCATCGTTATTTTATTTATTTATAATATCAATTTCATAAAAAAATTTAATAACATTTCAATTTATTATATAAATATATATATATATATATATATATATATATCCATTTACAAATAGTTGTTCGTGTATCGTTCCGAATAGTCAAGGGTCAAATGTTATCATGAAATAGTTTCAAAATTTTGTAATTCAATATAATAGACTTTGCTTATCGTATCGAAATCATATAAAGATTAAGTTTAAATTTGGTCGAAAATTCCCGGGTCACTACATAAATCACAAAGACTAAACCTGCCTTCAAAGAATCCAAATGATTCAGTATCTGCTGAAGTCATTAACGAATATCTTGCTCCGGATACTAAACCCCTGCTGACAATATTCTTCATCATCCTCTGATATTAGAAATTCTAAGATATCATCGTATCTTTCATTATAAATATCCTCCATAATTCTAAAGATATTTCCATAATTATTCTTATCTGAAATCATTTACCTCTTCGCGCTATCTGTATTACATCATAAAAGAAACTATTTTAGTTTCTAAATTCTGAAACTTTCGAGTTTAAAATAGGAATATTTTTGAAGTAGTGTTGAGAACTGAAGCATGAGTTAGTATAATATAATGACACTTGATCAACGTGATTATATTACAGTAATTCCTGCTGAGTTTGTAAATGGAATGTAATGATTCACAGATCATAACATCATCATATGCCATGTTACACGACTCTTGTATCCTATTTAATCTCTAAAATATCAAGAAAATATTTCTTGATGATTCAGTCTTTTCAGGGTATTCTGGTAATTTAACAAATCAAAATCGTGCCATTATCATTTCCTTACTAGAACATTAACAATGTTCATTCCAAAATTTATATATGCGAATTCTGGACCTTTACAAGAGATGCCTAATCGCAAGAAGAAGAAACGAAGGGACAAAGCTCCGAAATAGAAATTGGAGTATAAATCGCAGCAAATAGGAGGGAGTATTAACTGTGGATGACAATGATTATAGAAGACAGAAGTAGGGACATTGAAATATAAGGGAAGATATAAAACTCGATAACAACGCATAAATTACAAATCGTGAATATCAATGTTTATCGCAACATAAAGACACGGGAGAATTAAAAGCACTATAACCCCAAGAGCAAAGTAGAAGTAAGCAGATTCCTCTGGTGGAAGTTGGAAAAGGAGAATGATTGTTGCGATAGTAAGGATAAGGACAAGGATCAGAACTGGATTAAGCATTTTCACAATCTTTTGAATTTGAGAATTAAGTAAAGGAATGGTAAAAGTGACAAACCGGAAGAAGTTAATTTATAGTGAAATATTTGATAGAGAAATCAAGGCAGATCTTCGCATTTAATTAGAGAGATCCTAATTTCCTTATTCACCGAAGAATCAAATCTTTTAGATTTAGAAGATTTTCTTTAAATCCCTTGAATTTCGGAATTCAACCAAGAAAACGTCAAAAGTTAAAACAAAACTTTAGTTCTCATTTCATTCCTTTTAGGATAGCTTCACTCATACTCTTCAATTAATCGAATCGTTTTATCTATATTACTCAATAGTGATAAAACTCTATATACCAACTCATATTCGTCATAAAAACATTTTTTATGATTAGCCATGACGACCACGATCAAATTTCGGGACGAAATTTCTTTAACGGGTAGGTACTGTGACGCCCCGGAAATTTCCAAACAAATTTAAACTTTATCTTTATATCATTAGATAAATATTTCAAACATATATATTACGTACAAATTTACAATTCTAAATAAAAATATATATATATATATATTTTAACTTAGTCATAAAACGTCCTGATTTAAAATAATATATTTTGATAAACAACGAGCCACTGATTTATAAAAGCAAATGACCACAACACTCAAAAGTATAAGTTACATTTTAATCAGTATACTCATTGGTGAAATAAGTCTAATTATTAATAAAGGTACGTGTCACAAAACGTAAAGTGCTAGTTTTTTAAGCGTACGAAAATGCGTTCGAGAAACTGGAACCGGCATGTAAGTCGAGCGTCAACGTACAATTCATCAGTGCAAAAATTTCAAATCAACTATGCACGGGAATAAAATATAATATTTAATTAATTCTAAAGATTTAATATATTATATATTAAATAATATTATCTATTTTACTCATATGACAAATGAGTGTCGGCAAGCAATTGTGAACTGTATTTTTAGTCCATGTGATCGCATGGACATATAGGCAAAATCCCATGCGATCGCATGGGGGGTAGGTGGGCTTGACATCCCTTTAAATATCGAGCGATTTCAGTTTCTAATTCATTTCATCACACACTTACACAGCACACAAAAATATATATATATATATATATATATATATATATATATATATATATATATATATATATATATATATATATATATAATTAATATTATTATTATTAATATTAAGTTTATTAATATAAATCCTATTTTTATTAGTATTATTATTATTAATTATACATAAAATACTATGACGAGGTTCTACTCGCGTGTTTTCAAAAAGGGTTTTATGAGTGGGATAGAGCTAAGGAAATTATGGGTTATAGCTATGGAGGTTATGGGTATGGATCAGGGGTGTAGCTCATGAGGTCAACCTAGTGTTTATCGACTCCGTCGCGTCTACGTACTTTCCTGCAATATTGAATCACAATATTGATACGTGAGCATTCATATCTTATCTTTTATATATTAATAGTGTATACATGTCTAGTGCTCGAGTATATATGTTTATGCATGCTAGTATGCTAAATTTCGTCGTTAAACAGTTTATGATGAATCACGAATTAAATACCTATATTACTGATAAAAGGTATATGATATACATGTTTTTGGAAAGCTGGCGAAAAATCAATAACTTTTCATTTAGAAATCGCGAAATTTCGATGAACGAATTAAAAGATGGGCAACTGAATTATGATCAACGTTAATTGGAATTACTTTTGAATCTGAAATTAATATTTAAATAACTTGTCTATGAGATTGATAAATTAGAATTTTAGATATTACTAATCGAGTAAATGAATTTCTATATAAGGCACGTCTCGTTTTGTTGAACAATTGTCAAAATTGATTGTTTTATCATATTTTAAAGCCTTATAAAAACTATAGTTTAATTTTACAAGAATTGGGAAAGTATGTGAAATGTTAAAATGTTTCGATTGCCCTGATCATTCAACTATAGTATTGAGTCAGATTGACTTTTTGAAACGACTTTTGATAACTTTTGTATGTCAATCTCGAGCATTAGGATTGTGATACACTATGACCAGACCTAGCTTGATAGACATTTATTGACCAACATATGTTCTCTAGGTTGAGATCTATGGTTATTTGGTATTCCGAGTTTCGGTCACATTTCGGTGAACGACTTTATGTGCTGCTAAAGTGAGTTTCATATGATCCATTTTTAATTGCTTTTGCAATCTATATTTTTGGGCTGAGAATACATGCACTTTATTTTAAACGCAATGGATACAAGTACATACTAAATTCTACACCGAGTTTGAACCAAAAATCCCTTAGCTTTGGTAACTAGTAACTGCCGGTTATAAGAACTGGTGGGCGCGAGTAGTAGTATATGGATCCATAGGGCTTGATATCCCCGTCCGAGCTAGAGCACTAGCCTTTTAACGGACGTACGCTATTTGAGAAGCGTACACGTTGGTTTGCGTGTATTATTAGGATGATTATACAAAGGGTATAAATTATATATACGTTAAGTTTAGTTACCAGGGTGCTCAATTTCGTAAAATATTTTGATAAACGTTTCTGGATGAAACAACTGAAAACTTGTGATTCACCTTTATATACAAATTATGCGCAACATTAAAACTATGAACTCACCAACCTCTGTGTTGACACTTTTAAGCATGTTTGTTCTCAGGTGTCTAGAAGTCTTCCGTTGTTTGCTTATATGTGATACAAGCTATGTGCATGGAGTCATACATGCTTTATTCAAGAAAACTTTGCATTCACAAAATCATCACCGTGTATCTTATTTTGACTGCATTGTCAACGGATGTATTATGGTAAACTATTATTTATGGTTATTGTCTATATGTAGAAATCATCAAACATTGAAAACCTTAGAAATTGATATTCATTTATTGTGTACCTTTTGAAAAGAATGCAATGTTTACAAAACGTATCATATAGAGGTTAAAATCTCACTATTAAATTAATGAATGATGTATTCGTCCAAAGGGATTTGGAAGGATTGTCACAGTGAGAGGTCTCGGGTTCAAGCCCGGTTCGGGGCATTTTTTTCTTAAACTGATTTCTTTAAAGGTTCGTGAATCAGAGGTCAACTCTGTACTTGTTCAGTGCCATCCTATGCATATTTACTACAAACTATCGTATCGTATCGTATCGTGAGTTTTCATAGCTCCCTTTCTATATATATTTTTGGGCTGAGAATACATGCACTTTATTTTAAACGCAATGGATACAAGTACATACTAAATTCTACACCGAGTTTGAACCAAAAATCCCTTAGCTTTGGTAACTAGTAACTGCCGGTTATAAGAACTGGTGGGCGCGAGTAGTAGTATATGGATCCATAGGGCTTGATATCCCCGTCCGAGCTAGAGCACTAGCCTTTTAACGGACGTACGCTATTTGAGAAGCGTACACGTTGGTTTGCGTGTATTATTAGGATGATTATACAAAGGGTATAAATTATATATACGTTAAGTTTAGTTACCAGGGTGCTCAATTTCGTAAAATATTTTGATAAACGTTTCTGGATGAAACAACTGAAAACTTGTGATTCACCTTTATATACAAATTATGCGCAACATTAAAACTATGAACTCACCAACCTCTGTGTTGACACTTTTAAGCATGTTTGTTCTCAGGTTTCTAGAAGTCTTCCGTTGTTTGCTTATATGTGATACAAGCTATGTGCATGGAGTCATACATGCTTTATTCAAGAAAACTTTGCATTCACAAAATCATCACCGTGTATCTTATTTTGACTGCATTGTCAACGGATGTATTATGGTAAACTATTATTTATGGTTATTGTCTATATGTAGAAATCATCAAACATTGAAAACCTTAGAAATTGATATTCATTTATTGTGTACCTTTTGAAAAGAATGCAATGTTTACAAAACGTATCATATAGAGGTTAAAATCTCACTATTAAATTAATGAATGATGTATTCGTCCAAAGGGATTTGGAAGGATTGTCACAGTGAGAGGTCTCGGGTTCAAGCCCGGTTCGGGGCATTTTTTTCTTAAACTGATTTCTTTAAAGGTTCGTGAATCAGAGGTCAACTCTGTACTTGTTCAGTGCCATCCTATGCATATTTACTACAAACTATCGTATCGTATCGTATCGTGAGTTTTCATAGCTCCCTTTCTATATATATTTTTGGGCTGAGAATACATGCACTTTATTTTAAACGCAATGGATACAAGTACATACTAAATTCTACACCGAGTTTGAACCAAAAATCCCTTAGCTTTGGTAACTAGTAACTGCCGGTTATAAGAACTGGTGAGCGCGAGTAGTAGTATATGGATCCATAGGGCTTGATATCCCCGTCCGAGCTAGAGCACTAGCCTTTTAACGGACGTACGCTATTTGAGAAGCGTACACGTTGGTTTGCGTGTATTATTAGGATGATTATACAAAGGGTATAAATTATATATACGTTAAGTTTAGTTACCAGGGTGCTCAATTTCGTAAAATATTTTGATAAACGTTTCTGGATGAAACAACTGAAAACTTGTGATTCACCTTTATATACAAATTATGCGCAACATTAAAACTATGAACTCACCAACCTCTGTGTTGACACTTTTAAGCATGTTTGTTCTCAGGTTTCTAGAAGTCTTCCGTTGTTTGCTTATATGTGATACAAGCTATGTGCATGGAGTCATACATGCTTTATTCAAGAAAACTTTGCATTCACAAAATCATCACCGTGTATCTTATTTTGACTGCATTGTCAACGGATGTATTATGGTAAACTATTATTTATGGTTATTGTCTATATGTAGAAATCATCAAACATTGAAAACCTTAGAAATTGATATTCATTTATTGTGTACCTTTTGAAAAGAATGCAATGTTTACAAAACGTATCATATAGAGGTTAAAATCTCACTATTAAATTAATGAATGATGTATTCGTCCAAAGGGATTTGGAAGGATTGTCACAGTGAGAGGTCTCGGGTTCAAGCCCGGTTCGGGGCATTTTTTTCTTAAACTGATTTCTTTGAAGGTTCGTGAATCAGAGGTCAACTCTGTACTTGTTCAGTGCCATCCTATGCATATTTACTACAAACTATCGTATCGTATCGTATCGTGAGTTTTCATAGCTCCCTTTCTATATATATTTTTGGGCTGAGAATACATGCACTTTATTTTAAACGCAATGGATACAAGTACATACTAAATTCTACACCGAGTTTGAACCAAAAATCCCTTAGCTTTGGTAACTAGTAACTGCCGGTTATAAGAACTGGTGGGCGCGAGTAGTAGTATATGGATCCATAGGGCTTGATATCCCCGTCCGAGCTAGAGCACTAGCCTTTTAACGGACGTACGCTATTTGAGAAGCGTACACGTTGGTTTGCGTGTATTATTAGGATGATTATACAAAGGGTATAAATTATATATACGTTAAGTTTAGTTACCAGGGTGCTCAATTTCGTAAAATATTTTGATAAACGTTTCTGGATGAAACAACTGAAAACTTGTGATTCACCTTTATATACAAATTATGCGCAACATTAAAACTATGAACTCACCAACCTCTGTGTTGACACTTTTAAGCATGTTTGTTCTCAGGTTTCTAGAAGTCTTCCGTTGTTTGCTTATATGTGATACAAGCTATGTGCATGGAGTCATACATGCTTTATTCAAGAAAACTTTGCATTCACAAAATCATCACCGTGTATCTTATTTTGACTGCATTGTCAACGGATGTATTATGGTAAACTATTATTTATGGTTATTGTCTATATGTAGAAATCATCAAACATTGAAAACCTTAGAAATTGATATTCATTTATTGTGTACCTTTTGAAAAGAATGCAATGTTTACAAAACGTATCATATAGAGGTTAAAATCTCACTATTAAATTAATGAATGATGTATTCGTCCAAAGGGATTTGGAAGGATCGTCACAGTGAGAGGTCTCGGGTTCAAGCCCGGTTCGGGGCATTTTTTTCTTAAACTGATTTCTTTGAAGGTTCGTGAATCAGAGGTCAACTCTGTACTTGTTCAGTGCCATCCTATGCATATTTACTACAAACTATCGTATCGTATCGTATCGTGAGTTTTCATAGCTCCCTTTCTATATATATTTTTGGGCTGAGAATACATGCGCAACTTTTATAACTGTTTTACACGTTAGACACAAGTACCAACTATTAAACTGTGTTATATCTGGCTATGTCCTGCAAGTCTCCACTGTAATATTTTTAATTGCTTTTACATAATTCATTCTTAATTATTGGAGGTGGGCCTATCGGGAGTAACGTCCCCGATACATTTGACCAAGTCATTGTATTACTTAATAATGATTCAGACCGACAAGGACAGTACAACTTGTCATGGGGCAAACTTTGAATCTGTTTAGTCTAAATATCACAAACTTGGCACTACTTTTAGATCCCTGCGAGATCTACTTTTTAAAAAATCTTGTGGTCTATATCTATTACTGAAATCATTATTTATGACAAACCTATGAACTCACTCAACCTCGTGTTGACTTTTTAAAGCATGTTTATTCTCAGGTACTTAAATATTACTTCCGTTATATATCTGCTGCTTTGATGATGATTGCTTGCTATGCTTAGAGTCTTCATTACATTTCATATCAATTAAAGACATTTAATGCTCTAAATACAATGTAATCTATTTATCTTCCGCTGCAAAACTCAATAAAACGTCTCATATAGAGTCGTTCTCGTTTATACAACTGTGATTTGATATAATTAGTCACAAATACCCCAGGCCCTATTTGGGGTGTGACAGATTGGTATCAGTGCAGTATTGTTGTAGAGAACCAGGATTGCATTTTAAGTGTGCCTTATACAATTAGGTACCTTAGCAATATAGGACTAGAACTTTCCTTGACTATAGTGCCTTTAATTGTTAAATGCTACACTATACCTTAGAAACTTTACTTATTAAATTCCGTAATCTTCCTTAGAATGCCAAGTCAATCTAAGAACTATGCTCACTCTCCTAAGTACTATCCAATTCCGCCACCACATTTAAATGCGACACCAAGATTTCTGAAATTCTCAACATTCCTATGTCATTTATCATGGTTTTGTATATTGCATATGTATTACATGAAATATTATCCATGAATTTTGAAACTCCTATATTTGTTATTACTCATACTCAAACGTATATAACCTCCGTGTTATATCACGTACCTATATTCCTTATGCCTTTATGCATCGGTTAGCGAACCGAAAAATGTCATTGGGTTATCAAGAATCTCAAAGACATTATAATGTCATCACTATTCATATTCATTACTTTCAACATCTTCGCTTTCTCGATATTTTGATCATTGAACTTTCTTGACGGGTGGCGTCTACGAAACTCTAGAATGGAAGGGTTTGGATTATCAATTTAAAGGATCCTATAGCTCAAGCCCCTAGACCTGAATAGGCCATTACGAATTGAAAGTCTTTAATCAAAAGATTATCTGATTACATACTTATCATTTTTATCTCGACACGCCATACTGCAATTATTGCGTAAGTGGAATATAGACAAATCATATCTTATCATATCTATCCCAATAGACTTTGTCTAACACTTTTTCTAAATTTCCTCCGTAAATTACGGAAATCTCTTTGCTATATATACATATTCAAGGAGACGAATATATCATTCAGTATCCAACACCCATTTCATATCAAACCTTATTCTAACCACATAATATGGATTTCTCACTTGATTCCTCGAGCTCCAATGGCAGCGTAACCGGAACGAACGAACCAATCAGTCATCATCTTTTCTGGATGAATTGGAGATGGGTTCGTAGTCGACTTAATCAATAGAGGCAAGAAGAAAGAGATCCCCTTCACCAACCAAATTGTCCTATTGGTAAAGAACCTGAAGCCCTTACCGGCGAACCAATCCGGAACACCATTTTCACCCTCATTTCTAGGATATCTCATCGCGAATATATAATATCTAGGATTCTAGATCTTATCCATCCACTTGTCCGAACCGCCAATCATCCTGGAATAATAGAAGAAGTCAACGAGCTTCGCGCTCGAGTAGTGGCTCTGGAGAATATGATGCAAAATCTAAGAGCATCAGCAGTACCAGCATCACCAGTACCAGCAGTACCGCCCACATCACCAACACCACAAACACTGAAAGCATCAGCAGCATCACAAGCTCCGCAAACTCTGAAATTACCAAAGACAGCAACACCACAGCCACCGAAGAATATTAGTAATAATGAGTTAAGATGTATTGACTCATTCTTCCTGAAGAATTATATATATATATATATATACTATATATATATATATATATATATATATATATATATATATATATATATATGATTTGGAACAATAATAAATCTTTTCGTACTAAGCTATTACGTGTGAATCTTAACTAGTATGTACTACTTGGTTAATTCATATCACTAATATGCTATGATGTACATCCTTCGTTAATGACTTAGCAATCATTAATCACTGCTTCAACACAATAAACTCCATTTCATAATAAACCAAGTGTATTATTCGAATACATGTTTGATTGTATACTTCCATTTTTGATGTACTCGAAACTTTCTAGAGAACATTATCCGTGCCTTGCGAAGTTCACAAGAATTCCACGAGCACCAACATCATATACCGAGGTATATCAACAACAATGAACGATGAAGTATTGATTCGTAACTTCATTAGAGAAATATTCCGCTACGATTATGTAATTTATAAAGTTTTGGAGATTATTTATTCTCGTTCCAACCGTAAATCAAATGAGTTTAATATAATATTAACTCATTAAAATCTATATTACATCTGAAGAAAATATATTTTCATAAAGGTTGTAATTAAAAAAAATCTTTTGTACAAACTGTTAATTGTGAAAATATTTTAACGGATAGGTAATACCCGAGAAATATTTATATCTCACATTAATATGTTACATTGTACATTCTTCAATTCTGATTCAATAGTCAGTAACTATACTACTTACAAGATATATGTATTCGTTCTCTAAAGAACAACCACTACATATTTTCACATATCATAATCCAATTAAAGCTCTAGCAAGTGTTATCTTCCTAAAGATCACTACAATCCTGAATTATATTCATTCGCATTCTGTGATGAATTATCACATCAAACCACCAAAATTATCATTTACGACATTTCTTCGACAACCGTTAGATCAGTTGACGGTTACGTCCTGCGTTCAACACTCAAATTCAAAATTCTTGAAAACACTTCAGAACTATAACCAATTATTCAGATTCGTTAACTTTGAGAATGCTGATGAAGCAACAAAAGCTGTAGATAGGTCTTGATGGCCAAAAGCTTGATAATAAAGAATGGTGTATTGAAAAAGCTCAGATTTGGAACTGAAAAATGGATGAGCAAACTATGAAGGTAACTGTGGATAAATCACAAGGACTAAACTTATAACCAAAGAATCTAGATGATTCGCTTTTTGAAGGAAATCACAGAAGATCTCTTTACGTACTCTAAATCCTTACAGAAGAATTTTTCCTTATTATCATTCGATCTTAGAAATTCTAAGATATCATCGTATCTTTCGTTATAAATATCCTCAATATTTCTGAAGATATCTTCATAACGATTCTTGTACGCAATTAATTATCTCTTTGCGATATCTTTATTACATCATAAAGGAAATTGTTTAAGTTTCTATATTCTGTAAAAATTCAAAATTTAAATTATGAATGATTTGAAGTAGTGTTGAGAATTGAAGCATGAGTTAGAATAATATAATGACGTCAGGCCAACGTGATTATATTACAGTAAGTCATGCTAAATTTTTAATGGAAGATGATGATTCATAGACTTTATAATCATCATTTGCCATGTTACACGACTCTTACATTCTACCTAATCACTAAACATATCAAGAACATATATTCTTGATAGTTCTATCCGGGAATTTAACAAATCATATTGTGATATTACGTTCCTTTCTACTTAGAATAATAGGTTCATTTGAAACTTCATACCTACGAATTCTGGACCATTACTTGCTTTACAAAAGCATGAAGCTTCGACATATAAGGGAAAATATAAAGCCCGGTAACAACACAGAAACTACAAACCGTGTATATCAATGCGTATAGCAACGTAAAGACACGGGAGAATTAAAAACACTATAACCCCAAGGTAATCATAGAAGTAAACAGATTCCTCTGGTGGTAAATGAAAAAAAAGAATGGCTGTATATATGGTCAATATAATAACAAGGATCAATACTGGATTGAGCTAATTAACAATCTTTGAATAAGAATTGAGGAAGAAAGTATAGAAGTGGTGAAGATAATGAAACGGAAGAAGCTAATTTATAGCGAAATTCCAGACACAACAATCGAGGCAATTCACCGCATTTAATTAAAGAAAATCCTAATTTTCTTAATTACCGGAGAATCAAATCTTATAAAGATTACGAAGATTTTCTTTAAATTCCTTGAATTCCGAAAATAAACTTTAGCTATGTCAAAAGTTAAGACGAACATTTAATTTCCTTATTTCACTCTTTTGTGATAGCTTCGCTTATACTCTTCCTATAATCAAATTGTTTTATCCATACTATTCAAAGGTGATAAAACTCTATTTTTTTAATCATATTCATCATTAAATATTCTTGTTGTCAACAATGGCGATCTCTATCAAATTTCATGACTATAATTTTCATGAACTCCTCTCTATTTTGTCTGACCTAAATATTGCGGCATAATCGCTCAAGGTTTAAATAAGCTCAATATTATTCATAACACATATCGTGTAACCAATTTACTGAAATGACTTATAAAATATCATCAATCCTTTTTGAGAAAACCTAATCGATGACACTCTTGTTAATCCTTTAGATAACCTCCTCATTAATGATAAAATGCACTTCATAGAAGAACCTGTAGAAATTATGGTTCGTAAGATTTAAACTCTTGAAACAAATCAATATTCTATCCATTGGAATTCACGCAAGGCCCCGAGTATACCTGGGAATGTGAAAACCAAATAAAACGAAAATATCCTCACCTGTTTACAAACAACGCCGACTGATGGCAACAACTAAATTTCGGGATGAAATTTCTTTTAACGGGTAGGTACTATGATAACCCGAAAATTTTCAACTAAATCCAAACCTAACTTTTATATGATTCTGACGATTCACGAACACTTATCTGTAAATAATTACGTATTAGTATTATTATTAATATTGTTTTAAACAATATTATCATTAATTATTTTTAACATTTACAATCATTATTATTATAAATATTATTATTATTAATTATTGTTATTGTTATTAGTATTATAATTACTATTATTATTATCATAGTTATAAGTATTGTAACCATTATTATTATTTTAAAAATAATACAATTTATTAATATCATTATTATTATAATTAGTAAGTAAAATTATGACTTTAGTTATTATTATGATTATTAATATTATTATCATAATTATTATTACCAATATAATTAAAAATCATTATTATTATAGTTATCATTATTATTATTTATTATTATTATTATTATTATTATTATTATTATTATTATTATTATTAGTATTTTTTTATCATTATTAATTATATTATTATTATTATTAATATTATTATAAAATATCATTATTCATGCTCTTCACATTATTATTATTTTTATTAATAATATTAAAAGTATTATTATTATTATTATTAATATAAATATTATTACTATTAGTATTATATTTATTAATATATTTATAAAAATAAAATAAATGAAAACAACAGCTACCTAATTTGACCTTGTAACAGCCCAACTCAATATACAATCGAACACGCATAAGAAATTTTTTTTTTATTACCGGGGAGTGCGCCACGCTCACCACCTCAGGGTGCGCGGCGCGCACAGGTCTATTTTCAGTTCTGTCCAATTTTTCAATTTTTCAAATAAAGATCTCCCACTTCCCGACATATTTAGACGAAACGCTTTTCACAACATGTTCTAATATGAAAAACTCATACGATTTAAACATAAAATGAGTTTTACAAATCGGGGCCCACATCGGCCGTTTTACGAGTTTCATACAAAAGTTCGAGTTTCGACCACACTAGTTTAAATTCCAAACGACACTATGAGCATGGTATTTGGGGTTAAACTACCCAAACCTCGGTCAAACTCCAAAAGCTCTCACATTCCAAAAGCGCCCCCTAAACAACAAGCGAGATCTCTAATCCAATCGAAGGCCCTTACCCTTGTCAACGCCGGAGCCTATAAAAGATAAACAAGGAGAGGGTAAGCAAAGCTTAGTGAATGCAATAATTATACCCATATATATATATATATATATATATATATATATATATATATATATATATATATATATATATATATATATATATATAACATACCTACTTGCAATCACTTACACATATACCGCATACACGCTAGCAATACAATTAGCATACCATCTCAAGTACAAAGCTAATAATCTCCAACAAACCGCTACTAGCGTAATCAATAACATATAATCGACATAATATAATATGCTACAAAACAAAATACACAACCATGGTTAACCATTCTCGCGTCATGGTGCTACCGGCTCTTTAGTTCACACCATACGCATTTGTCATGATGCTACCGGCTCTTTGGTTCACATCACAACTCGAGTCATACTCACGCTAGAGTACTACCGGCTCTTTGGTTCACACTCTAACAAAGCTAAGGTGCTACCGGCTCTTTGGTTCACACCCTAACAAATCGTGCTATAGCGCTACCGGCTCTTTGGTTCACACTATAACACACGTACTATGACGCTACCGGCTCTTTGGTTCACATCATAGCACGCTCGCACATACTATGGCACTACCAGCTCTTTGGTTCATACCATAGCATACAAATAAATACATTACATACATATGCATATAATCATTCCACTCACCTTTAACGATTTGGTGACGGTTTTATACTTCCACAAGCTTCAAAGAAAGTACCTAATATAATAAGTACTTCAATCAACCCACATAACTAGTTGGACTAAATACCAACAATTTCACTTATGTGCATTTAATGACTTAAATGCATTAAATGCCCCATTTTCACTAAAACCGCCCTTTAAGGGTCAAGACCATCATTAATCACTCAAGAGCTAGTGATTAAGGTCCAACAACATTAACCATTACACAATTAGGGTATTTCATACCCATATTTCCCAATTAGGTCAATCATTAGCCCTTTGACTAATTTAAAGTCAACACACCCATTTCGGGTTATCTACTAACCCATCTAACACCCATTTACTAATTAACTAGGTGTGCTAGTGATTGACTAACCAATTAGAACTCATAAACATCAATTAACCTTTTGAAACCCTAGGTTAGTTACCATTGAGTCTTTATGACTCCATTTTACCCAAGAACACCCAAAATCACCAAATATTGGTTTTATGTTCTTCATTTACCCAAACCCTAACCCTTACACAAAATCAAAGTAAGGAAATTAAAGTTAGAACATACCACTACAACCACAACGGAGCTAGAGAGGAGATGAACAACTTTAATAACCGCACTTTGGTCCGAGAACAACTTCTTCCTCTTGGATTTAAGCTTTCTCACTCAAGAATCACACTCTCTCTCTCTCAAATTTAAGTGAAGAGGATAAGGTTGTTGATAATGGAGTTAATGATACTCCAAAAACTGACCAACTGGCCTTTAACTCGTCCACAAGTGAAATTACCAAAAAGCCCATCAAAATATCTGAATAAAAGAGCTGGATCCGGCTACAGTGAACAGTGCGCAGCGCGCACGATTAGGTGTGCGCTGAGCGCACCTAGCCCAGCTCAACTTCTGACTTCTGTTTGATTACACAACTTCACCCACACGCTATGTACCATATATACCCTACTGTACAATGAAGATTAGAGTCTTACAACTCTCCCCCACTTGAATCGGAGCGCGTCCTCGCGATCCAATCCGCATGACAAGAGGGAAGGTAAACCAACACGAATTCTTCGGACTCCCAAGTAAACTCGGAACCTTTACTACGACGCCAATGAACTTTATAAGTTCTCACTTCTTTATTTCTCAACCTTTTGACCTTCTCATCAAGTATGGCAATCGGCTCCTCAATATATTCTAACTTATTGTTTAGCTCAATCTCGTCTAACGGCACCCAAGATGAATCATCCACAAGACACTTGCGGAGATGGGAAACATGAAATGTATTATGGATCCCCGCAAGCTCTTCGGGTAATTCCAAACGATACACGACTTCACCAACACGAGCTAAAACCTTAAATGGCCCAATAAACCGAGGAGCTAACTTTCCCCGTTTTCGAAACCGAATAACACCTTTCCATGGCAAAACCTTAAGCATCACCATGTCACCTTCTTGAAATTTGATCATTCATCTACGCTTGTCGGCATACGACTTTTGTCTATCTTGCAACTTTTTCAAATGATCCCGAATCATGTCAATCTTACTATTCGTTTCTAAGACCAAATCGGTACTCCCGATTTCTTTTTGACCAACTTCACCCCAACAAATTGGAGTTCGACACCTCCGCCCATAAAGCATCTCGTAAGGTGGCATCCCGATACTAGTATGATAACTATTATTGTACGAGAATTCCACCAAAGGTAAGTGCTCATCCCAACTACCACCGAAATCAATAATACATTCTCGCAACATATCCTCCAATGTTTGATTCGTACGTTCGGTTTGACCGTCCGTTTGAGGATGATACGCCGTGCTCAATTTCAATTGTTTACCCATATCTTCATGAAACTTTTCCCAAAACCAAGATGTAAAACGAGTATCTCGATCCGAAATAATAGATATAGGAACCCCATGTCGAGCGACTACCTCCTTGAAAAACAATTTAGCCAAGGTTTCTGATGATATCGCTTCCCGAATGGGAAGAAACAAGGTACTCTTCGTCAATCGATCAACTATCACCCAAATCGAATCGAATTGGGTTCTTGCCGTTTTAGGTAACTTTGTGATGAAATCCATGGTAATGTGCTCCCATTTCCACTTCGGGATTTCTAACAGTTGTAACTTACCATACGGCTTTTGGTGTTCGGCATTAACTTGCAAACACGTGACACATTGCTCAACATACTTAACAACATCACGTTTCATGCCCGGCCACCAATAATCCTTTCTCAAATCGAGGTACATTTTTGTTGCGCCCGGATGAACGGAATACTTTGACTTATGTGCTTCATCAAGTAGCACTCGTCGATAATCCCCCATCTTAGGCACCCACACTCTTCCTTGAAAAGACAACAAACTACGCGAACCCATAGTAATGAATTTCGATTACCCCACAATTTGTTCCGCATGCTTGTTGTGAACGTAAGTTTCAATTTGAATCACACCAAGTTTTTCAAGAAAATCATTAGTAATAATCATACGTAACGATCCTACTCGTATCGCCGGATGTTGACTCTTTCGGCTTAATGCATCCACGACCACATTCGCCTTACCCGAATGATAAAGTATTTCACAATCGTAGTCTTTCACCACATCCATCCACCTACATTGACGATAATTAAAATCTCTTTGATCAAAAAGATGTTTCAAACTTTTGTGATCCGAATAAATCGTACACTTGACACCATACAAGTAATGGCGCCAAATTTTCAACGCATGAACAACCGCCGCCAACTCAAGATCATGAGTCGGATATCTCGTCTCGTGTTCCTTTAATTGTCGAGAGGCATAATCGATGACTTTACCCCTTTGCATTAGAACACAACCGAGCCCATTTAAAGAAGCATCACAATAGACCGTCAAGTCTTCCACCCCTTCGAGCAAAACTAGCACCGGAACTTGACACAACTTCTCGTTTAACAATTGAAAAGCAATTTCTTGTTCGTTCTCCCAATTAAATCTCGCATTCTTTCTCGTTAACTTCGTCAATGGAGAAGCAATCTTGGAAAACTCTTGGATAAACCGACGATAATAACCGGCCAATCCTAGAAAACTTCGGATTTCCGTAGGCGTAGTCGGTCATCCCCAACTCTTTACCGTCTCTATCTTCCCCGGATCTACTTGAATACCATTTTCGTTCACAATGTGGCCAAGGAATTGAACTTCCCTTAGCCAAAATTCACATTTGGAGAATTTAGCATACAACTTCTCCTTCCGCAACGTCTTTAACACACTCCGCAAATGATGTTCATGTTCCTTCATACTCTTCGAATAGACAAGTATGTCGTCGATGAACACAATTACCGACTTGTCCAACATAGGTTGGCACACTTTGTTCATAAGATCCATGAATGCTGCCGGTGCATTCGTAAGACCAAAAGGCATTACCACGAATTCAAAATGCCAATAACGCGTTCGAAAAGCTGTTTTCTCGATATCTTCCTCACGGACCCGCATTTGGTGATAGCCGGACCGTAGGTCGATTTTGGAGAAATACGTTGCACCTTGGAGTTAGTCAAACAAATCGTCAATCCTAGGCAAAGGATAACGATTCTTGATCGTCACTTTGTTCAACTCCCGATAATCGATGCACATCCGCATACTACCATCTTTCTTCTTCACAAACAAAACCGAAGCGCCCCATGGCGAAGCACTCGGTCGGATAAAACCCTTTTCAAGTAGCTCTTGGGTTTGATTTAACAACTCTTGCATTTCCGTCGGCGCTAAACGATAAGGAGTTTTAGCAATGGGGGTAGCCCCCAGAACCAACTCAATGCGAAATTCAACTTGTCTTTCCGCCAGAACACCCGGTAACTCATCTGGAAAAACGTCTTCAAATTCACTCACCACCGGAATTTCACGAATGGATGGTGGCTCATCTCGAGTATCAACAACATGGGCAAGAAAAGCCATGCCACCGCCAACAAGAAAACGACGTGCCCGTGCAAAAGTGCATATCGGCACAAGTCTTCTTCGTTTATCGCCATGAATAATTAACTCCCCCCACTAGGGGTCTTCACTCGAATAGATTTTTCATGGCATGCAATATCGGCTCTATTATGATCGAGCCAATCCATACCAACAACGATATCAAAATCACCCAAAGTCATCGAGATGAGATCGATTTTAAAGTTTTCGACACCAAACACAACATTACAATTTTTACATACATCAACCACTAGCACCATCTTGCCATCCGCTATTTCAACTTCTACTGGACGACTTAACTTAGCTAACGGTTTATTAAGTTTGGGCACAAATTTTGGTGACACAAACGACAAGTTTGCACCACTATCAAAGAGTATCCTTGCCGGATTGGAATTAACCATGAAAGTACCTGAGACAACTTCGCTAGATTGCTTGGCCTCCTCATTGATCATCAAATAATTTCAACCCCTAGCCGTACCCGCCGCCTTCTCTAGTCGCTTAACATTATCGTTGCGCAATTCGGGACACTCCGGCCTCTTGTGCCCCTCTTTGTTACAATTAAAACAAACGATTTTGTTGGAAGATGAGTTCGTACAATCACGGGCCAAGTGCCCTTGTCGACCACAATTGTAGCACGTGGGCCCAAAACTCTTAGAAGCCCCCTTTTTTGCACTACCGACGCTCTCAGCCACACTCTTGTTCTTCTTGTTCGAGTGGCTAGTAGCTTCAAATTTTCGTTTGCCAAAGGTGAAGTCACTCTTTCTTAGAGCAAGCGACTGAAAACTCTTAGCGATATCAAATAGCTCATCAAAAGTCTTCACCGAATTCCTACTAATCCTTTCTTAATAGTTATCATTCAAGGTTCGGTAGAAATCTTCTTTCAACATGTGATCGTTCTCGTCATACTCCGGGCAAAATTGGGTCTTTGATAAGAAAGTGGACTTGAGAGTGTTCAAATCCATTGACCCTTGCCTTAAAGTACGTAACTCATCCTTAAGCTTTGAAAGATCGGCGGAAGTTCGGTACTCCTTGAAAAATTCTTCTTTAAACTCGTCCCACGTCAAACTCATACTTTGTTCTTCGCCATAAAGTCAGATTTTCGCGTCCCACCACAACTTGGCATCACCCCTCATCATGCTACTATCAAACCTCGTCTTTTTATCGAGATGGCACTCACTAGTACGGAAAGCCCCCTCCATATTGGAGATCCATCGAGCACTCTTGAGTGGGTCTCGTTCACCTTCAAAGGTGGGAGGTTGAGCATCTTTGAAGTTTTTATAGTGGAACTCTCGTCTTTCCGCGTTATCCTCTTTAAGAACAATCTTAACTTGTTCCTTGACTAGATTGACTACTTGTTCGTTAATCGAATCCAAAAACATCTTCTTAACATCATCTAAGAAGGCCTCATGACGCCTTTGCATAATGGCCTCAACCTTGGCCGTAAACTCAACATCCTCGCTCGAACCCCCTTCATTGGTCTCGGGTCCGTTTCTCGTCTTCATACTATAAAACGGAAAAGGTTAAGCAACGAACGAGAAAACTTAACACATATGTATATACATATACACCACACTACCCCATCTTGCTCAACAATCGTCGTACATCGCTTGTTTGACACGATTTTAACTCGTAACAATGGTAGCTAATCATTGTTAGGCGAGCACGTCGCATTAACTTGCTAGTACAACGTCTATCTTGCTTGATGATTGCTAACACAACACAAAACAATTAGCGCAAGGTTAGTTCACATAAACCTAAGCACTAATCAACTCCCGGTCCGACCCGTCTACTACAAGTCCCGCATAAAGCGCATACACAAATAAATCTAAGTCTAGGCACCTATCTCAAGTCGCCTAAATCCCTTAGACCATGCTCTGATACCACTTGTAACAACCCAACCCAATATACAATCGAACACGCATAAGAAATTTTTTTATTATTATTACAGGGGAGTGCGCCACGCGCACCACCTCAGGGTGCGCGGCGCGCACAGGTCTATTTTCAGTTCTGTCCGATTTTTCAATTTTTCAAATAAAGATCTCCCACTTCCTGACATATTTAGACGAAACGCTTTTCACAACAAGTTCTAATATGAAAAACTCATACGATTCAAACATAAAATGAGTTTTACAAATCGAGGCCCACATCGATCGTTTTACGAGTTTCATACAAAAGTTTGAGTTTTGACCACACTATTTAAATTCCAAACGATACTATGAGCATGGTGTTTGGGGTTAAACTACCCAAATCTCGGTCAAACTCCAAAAGCTATCACATCCCAAAAGCGTCCCCTAAACAACAAGCGGGATCTCTAATCCAATCGAAGGCCCTTACCCTTGTCAACGCCGGAGCCTATAAAAGATAAACAATGAGAGGGTAAGTAAAGCTTAGTGAATGCAATAATTATACCCATATATATATAACATACCTACTTGCAATCACTTACACATATACCGCATACACGCTAGCAATACAATTAGCATACCATCTCAAGTACAAAGCTAATAATCTCCAACAAACCGCTACTAGCGTAATCAATAACATATAATCGACATAATATAATATGCTACAAAACAAAATACACAACCATGGTTAACCATTCTCGCGTCATGGTGCTACCGGCTCTTTGGTTCACACCATACGCATTTGTCATGACGCTACCGGCTCTTTGGTTCACATCACAACTCGAGTCATACTCATGCTAGAGTGCTACCGGCTCTTTGGTTCACACTCTAACAACGCTAAGGTGCTACTGGCTCTTTGGTTCACACCCTAACAAATCGTGCTATAACGCTACCGGCTCTTTGGTTCACACTATAACACACGTACTATGACACTACTGGCTCTTTGGTTCACATCATAGCACGCTCGCACATATTATGGCACTACCGGCTCTTTGGTTCATACCATAGCATACAAATAAATACATTACATACATATGCATATAATCATTCCACTCACCTTTAACGATTTGGTGACGGTTTTATACTTCCACAAGCTTCAAAGCAAAGTACCTAATATAATAAGCACTTCAATCAACCCACATAACTAGTTGGACTAAATACCAACAATTTCACTTATGTGCATTTAATGACTTAAATGCATTAAATGCCCCATTTTTACCAAAACCGCCCTTTAAGGGTCAAGACCATCATTAATCACTTAAGAGCTAGTGATTAAGGTCCAACAACATTAACCATTACACAATTAGGGTATTTCATACCCATATTTCCCAATTAGGTCAATCATTAGCCCTTTGACTAATTTAAAGTCAACACACTCATTTCGGGTTATCTACTAACCCATCTAACACCCATTTACTAATTAACTAGGTGTACTAGTGATTAACTAACCAATTAGAACTCATAAACATCAATTAACCTTTTGAATCCCTAGGTTAGTTACCATTGAGTATTTATGACTCCATTTTACCCAATAACACCCAAAATCACCAAATATGGGTTTTATGTTCTTCATTTACCCAAACCCTAACCCTTACACAAAATCAAAGTAAGGAAATTAAAGTTAGAACATACCACTACAACCACAATGGAGCTAGAGAGGAGATGAACAACTTTAATACCCGCACTTTGGTTTGAGAACAACTTCTTCCTCTTGGATTTAAGCTTTCTCACTCAAGAATCACACTCTCTCTCTCTAAAATTTAAGTGAAGAGGATAAGGTTGTTGATAATGGAGTTAATGATACTCCAAAAACTGACCAACTGGCCTTTAACTCGTCCACAAGTGAAATTACCAAAAAGCCCATCAAAATATCTGAATAAAAGAGTTGGATCCGGCTACAGTGAACAGTGCGCGGCGCGCACCATTAGGTGTGCGCTGAGCGCACCTAGCCCAGCTCAGCTTCTGACTTCTGTTTGATTACACAACTTCACCCACACGCTATGTACCATATATACCCTGCTATACAATGAAGATTAGGGTCTTACAGACCTAATCTGTTTATTTTTTTATATATCATGAACTGCTCTTTAATCTGTTTAATTTCTTAATTGGATCATGATATCTGCTTTTAATTTTTAAATCAATCGTGATATGCTTTTTATTTTTTTATTTTTTTCTGTTCTTTGTTGAATTATGTCGATTATCAAACCATTATATAAAATGGATTAGCTCGTGTTCATAATAAAATTCATCCACCTTCTATCATCAATTATCAATTATAACAACTTCAGTCGAGTGAATTAAACCGAAATATATTTTTTTCTTTCGTCGACCTCTGTTATTGTTCATATTTTCAAAAACCCAGAAATCGAATCCAATTTCAAATTATATAAACGTAGTAGTGTTTGGAATCCTCTAAACAAACTTCCTGTAAAATCCCAAAACCCAATTCATTATATCGTGTTCGAATTTACAAGTCAATCCTAAATTTTTAAAAGTCAACCGAATTGTTCTTCGTGAAATTTGAATTCGTTTTGATGTTTTTTGATCAATTGATGATTGAGAAAGTTTCTGTAAAGGATATACTACTTATTTCATGAAGGAATTGTTAGCCAAAACAGTCTCAAATTCAAAATCACGATTTGAGTTATATTTTTTCTTCGAACACTGCAGCTGCTGTTTTAATATTTTTTTTTATCTTCCTATCAATCAAGACATCACAACTGGTTAATAATTTTTCGATTTCACATCCTAATTCAAACCTTTAAATGGCTGTTATGATTATGGTATTTTTTTTTTTATCTAGTTGTTGAAGAAGAAGATAGAAAACAGATATTTAGTTAAATAAATAAGGGTTCTGTTTTAATCAGAAAAACAGCAGATGGAGGAGTGGTTTGGGTGTTTGTCAGGTTAGCGAGAGGTCTCGGGTTCAAGCCCGGTCCGGGGCATTTTTTTCTTCTTAAAACTGATTTCTTTGAAGGTTCGTGAATCCGAGGTCAACTCTGTACTTGTTCAGTGCCATCCTATGCATATTTACTACAAACTAACGTATCGTATCGTGAGTTTTCATAGCTCCCTTTTTATATATATTTTTGGGCTGAGAATACATGCGCAACTTTTATAACTGTTTTACACGTTAGACACAAGTACCAACTATTAAACTGTGTTATATCTGGCTATGTCCTGCCAGTCCCTACTGTGATATTTTTAATGGCTTTTACATAACGCATTCTTAATTATTGGGGGTAGGCCTATCGGGAGTAACGTCTCCGATACATTTGACCAAGTCATTGTATTACTTAATAATGATTCAAACCGACAAGGACAGTACAACTTGTCACGGGGCAAACTTTGAAACTGTTTAGTCTAAATATCACAAACTTGGAACTACTTTTAGATCCCTGCGAGATCTACTTTTTAATAAATCTCGTGGTCTATATCTATTACTGAAATCATTATTTATGACAAACCTATGAACTCACTCAACCTCGTGTTGACTTTTTAAATCATATTTATTCTCAGGTACTTAAATATTGCTTCCGCTGTATATCTGCTGCTTTGATGATGATTGCTTGCTATGCTTGGAGTCTTCATTACATGTCATATCAATTAAAGACATTTAATGCTCTAAATACAATGTAATCTATTTATCTTCAGCTGCAAAACTCAATAAAACGTCTCATATAGAGTTGTTCTCGTTTATACAACTGTGATTTGATATAATTAGTCACAAATACCCCAGGCCCTATTTGGGGGTGTGACAGGAAGATTTTCTTTCAATCCTGAGAATAAGCATGCTTTAAAGTGTCACACAAAAGGTTGGTGAGTTCATTAGTTTATCATCAATATTCATTTCCATCATTTTTAATAGACCACAAGATTTTCATTTCCATTTCTCATAAATATACATCCCATACATAGAGATAAAAATCATTCATGTGGATTGAACACCTGGTAACTGACATTAACAAGATGCATATAGAATATCCCCATCATTCCGGGACTCCCTTTGGACATGATAAAATCGAAGTACTAAATCAGTTCAAATTCTTTGACTAGGGTTTATTAGTGCCCATAGATCTATCTTTAGGATTCGCATCAATTAGGGGCCACTTCCCTAATTCTTAGGCTACCAAGCTAAAAGGGGCATATTTGATTCGATAATTCAACCATAGAATGTAGTTTTGATAACTTGTGTCTATTTCGTCAAACATTTATAAAAGCGCATGTATTCTCAGTCCCAAAAATATATATTGCAAAAGCATTTAAAAAGGGAGCAAATGAAACTCACAATACTGTATTTCGTAGTAAAAATACATATGACGTAATTGAACAAGTGCAAGGTTGTCCTCGGATTCACGAACCTATATTAATTATATATATTTATATGTTGGTCAATATTTGTCTAACAATTTAGGTCAAACCGTAGTGTATCACAATCCTAATGCTCGAGACTAATATGCAAAAGTCAACAAAAGTCAACAAAAGTCAACTTGACCCAAAATGACTTCCAAAATCTATACATGATTATTATATAACTTAAATATAATCGTTTTATATATTTAAATATATTTATCAGATTTTATTAGAGTAAATAATACAAGTCATTTATTAATAAAAATTTATATTAAAATCCATATATGATGAAATATACTTTTATGTATCTCCTGTAATAAAATTTATAAGTTCACTTAATATCATAAAAATATAGTGGTATATATTATTAATGTAATTATATTACGTGTGGTAAAAATATCTTTGTATCACATAAAATAATCTTGATAATAATAATAATAATAAGTAAAAGTTGTATTATTTTGTAATATAATAATTATTATTATTCTACTAATAATGATAACAACAATATTTATTTTTATCAATGATGATGTTAATTATAATAAAAAGATAATCTTAATTATGATAATTTTAATGATAAAGATACTTTTTAATGTTAACTGTAATAATAACAATGTTTTACAAAAATAATAATTCTTTTTAAAATGGTAAATAATAATACTAAAATGATAATAATAATAATAATAATAATAATAATAATAATAATAATAATAATAATAATAATAATAATAATGATAATAATAATAATAATAATAATAATGATATTTTATAATAACAATAATAATCTCAATAAAAATGATAGTTTTAATATTAACTATATTTTTTTTATAGTAATAATAATGAAAATGATATTTTTCTCTTAAATCGGTGTCTTACAATATTTTAATTTCATCATGATACTCATACTCATTATTTTCTAATCGATTTGTTTAATAGCTTTTAGTCCTCTTTTATATCGCATTTATAATAATAATAATAATAATAATAATAATAATAATAATAATAATAATAATAATAATAATAATAATAATAATAATAATAATCATCATCATAATAATTAAATGATACTAATAATAACAAATATTATAATAATAGTAATGATAATACTAATAACTATTTTAATGATAATAATAATAATAATAATAATGATAATAGTAATAATAATAATAATGATAATGTTAATAATAATCTTAATGATAATAACGGTAGTAATACTAATAACAATGACAATTTTTAATAATAATATTTATAACGGTAATGATAATAATAATAATAGAAAATAATAACGACGATAATAATAATAATCATTTAAATTATAATACTAAAATTACTGATAATTCAGTTGACTATATCTTTTAATCCGTTCATCGAAACCATACGCTATCTAAATGAAAAGTTATTAATTTTCCGCCAGCTTTCCAACGACATGCATATCATATACCTTTTCTCAGTAGCATATGTATCAAACTCATGATTCATCAAAACTATCTAACAACGAAATTAAGCATACAAGCATACATAATCCTATATACTCGAGCACTAGTCAGGAATACACTATTAAAATATAAAAGATAGGATAAGAATGCTCACGTATCAATATTGTGATTCAATATTGCAGGAAAGTACGTAGACGCAACGAAGATGATAAACACTAGTTTGACCTCACGAGCTATACCCTCGAACCATACCCATAACCTCCTTAGTTATAACTCATAGTTTCCTTAGCTCTATCCCGCTCGAAAAATCCGTTTTGAAAATACGCGAGCAAAACTTTGTCGTAGTATTTTATGTAATAATAATACTAATAATAATTCTAATAATAATAATAATAATATAATTAATCATAATAATAATAATAATAATAATAATAATAATAATAATAATAATAATAATAATATTATTATTATTATTATTATTATTATTATTATTATTATTAATTATAGTATTATTAATATGTGTATATTTAATAATAGATGATAATATCGGATATACATAAATCACGCGAAAATTATTTAATCATTTTCTAAACTATATACTATATACTATATAACTATATACATACATACATATATATATATATATATATATATATATATATATATATATATATATATATATATATATATATATATATATATATATATATATATATATATATATTTCTATATATCTTTTATTTAAAAATATGATTTGTTCATATTATATTAAAATATTTATTTAATAATATATTAATTAGTTTTTATTTTTCAAAACTAATTATATTTCAATCGTTTTCGTAATATAACATAAATTGGTATGAATCATTTATGTACTAGCGTTCACTTTAACTTGTCAAATATTCTAATTACTAATCGAATACAAATATCGTTTATTAAATAGTTCGAAATATATACAAACACGTTTTTAATTACACGTTGCGAGTTATTTATATATTTATATTCAATTACATCATGGACCGTTATTATTTATAACTTGTCAAAAGGTTTCTAGAAAGATTCTAAATTTTAAGATAACGTTAAAACCTTTATCCTTATCATAATGACTCAGTAACAATTTGTCAAAAGTGGTTCTAGATATTTATAAAATTATATTCGTTTTAAAGAAGACGTGACACTCAAATCGTTAAATATAATTTCTAAAATTTCTAAAGATAATGGTAATGACTTTAATAATCTTAGAGTTTTGTAATACGTTCCTACTTCTCGACATTTATATTTTTAAATCCTTATATATATTACGAGAAAATTAATATTGTTTCCTTTTACATATTCAAAATGTTTTTGTAACAAAGTTCTTTTAGATAGAAAAACGTTTTCATACGTTTGAAACTAAATCTAGTAATTATAAATTTAGTTTTTTTCCAGAATCGGTTATATTCCAAATCATCCTTTAAGAAGGTTTCATCTATATCGTAAAACGTTTTCAATATTATGAAAACTAAATAATTAACTTATCAAGAGATACGAGATAATTATTATAAGGCATGCATTAAAAGTTAAGCAGGAATCTCCACTAACTTTTGTCTAGTTTTCGTTAATTGACACTTTTGTTCTTTCATGTAAATCACTTTACCATTTTATGAATATTTAAAAAAAATAGATTTCTTGAATCATAGTGGACCTCATAACAGAGACCCGAAATCATATCACAATGTATCAGATAATTCAATCATTTGATATTATCTTTTAATTCCATCGATAATCATATTGAAACAAATACGTTCATGTAAAGTATTATACGTTTAATACTTTGTTAATATTCTCAAGTTATAATATATATACATATACATATATATATACATACAATCATATCCATTTATATAATGGTTCGTGAATCGTTGGAGTTTGGTCGAGGTTAAATGAATGTATGTGACGACCCGGAAATTTTCGACCAAATTTAAACTTAACCTTTATATGTTTCCGACACGATAAGCAGAATTTGTAATGTTGAATCTCAAAAAGTTTGGAACTACATTCATGTAATCAATTACCCTTTGACCGTGTTCGACGATTCATGAACAATTATGAGTATATAGATATGTATATATAATATATAATATTAACTGAAAACATTAACAAAGTATTAGATATATGATACTTTACATGAACGTATTTGTTTCGATATATTTATCGACAGAATTAAGAGATAATATCAAATGATTGAATTATCAGATACATTATGATATGATTACGGGCCTATGTTATGAGGTCCACTGTGATTTAAGAAATCTATTCTTTTTGACAACATTCGAAAAATGGTAAAGTGATTTATAAGTAAGAACAAATGTGTCAATTAACAGAAACTAGACAAGGGTTAGTGGAAATTCCTGTTTAATTTACAAGGCATGTTTTATAATATTTTTCTCGTGACCTTGATAAGATAACTATGTTAACTTTCATTTTATTTAATATGAAAATAAGAACGTGGAGTGTAAATAACTTAGATGTTGGATATCGACAAGTTAAGTAACTCGACATTTTTCATTAAGATGATTTCATACGTTTATTTAACCTTTGGACTTTACCCCATGATTCACCAACAGACTGTAATTTAAAAACTTCAAACCTATTATGAATATATATAATTCTACTTTTCTAAAATGTTTTATGATATAACGATTTCTATTATTTTAACCTTTTAACAAAATGATTCTTAAATATATTTAGTTTTGGAAAACAAAATTATCATATTTATTTGATTTAGTTTCAAAAGTACAAAAAACGTTTTCAGTTTAAAAAGAACTTTATTATTAAAACGTATATATCTTTTATAAATATCTAGAACTACTTTTGACAACTCATTACTTAACCAGTATGATAAAGATAACGATATTTATATTTTATTTTATTAAATATATATAACGATTTAAATTAATATTATATATATTTATACGCGTATTATACGAACATAGTTTTATACTTTTACTATATACTTTAACTTTACATTTACTTACTTTTACTTTACATTAACTTTAATAATTTATACTTTAATAATTCACTTTAATAATTCATACTTTAATAATTCACTTTAATAATTCATACTTTAATAATTCAATTTAATAATTCATACTTTAATAATTCACTTTAATAATTCATACTTTAATAATTCACTTTAATAATTTATACGTTAATAATTCAAAAATCTATTATAAATAGAATTCAATAGTTTTCATTATTTCATAGAAACTTGAAAATATATTTCTCTAAACTCTCTTAATCGAATTACATATATATATTTTCTTTGTATTATTTCAAGATATTATTAGTATACATAAAATACTACGACGGAGTTATATTCAGACGATTTCAAAATAAGTTTTCAAATGGAATAGAGCTAAGGAAATTATGGTTTATAGCTATGGAGGTTATGGGTATTGATCGAGGGTATTGCTCGTGAGGTCAACATAACATTTATCATTTTCGTTGCGTCTACGTACTTTCCTGCAATATTGAATCACAATATTGATACGTTCGTGAATCCGAGACAAACCCTGCATTTGTTCAGTGTCGTGATATACATAATTGCTACGAAATACAGTATTGTGAGTTTCATTTGCTCCCTTTTTAATTGCTTTTGCAATATATATATTTTTGGGCTGAGAATACATGCGCTGTTTTATAAATGTTTTACGAAATAGGCACAAGTACTAAAACTAACTCTATGTGGGTTTAAACAAGAAATATACCCTTAGTTTGGTAACATTGAACTACTTGTCTTTGTACGGTAGGCGCGAATCCTAAAGATAGATCTATTGGGCCTGACAAACCCCATCCTGACTATGGGATGCTTTAGTACTTCGAGGTTATTTTAAACACACCTGATCTGGTGTACTTCAGAGGGTAAAACATGAACGTTAAGGCTTGTTACCGGGTGCCTACAACTTATAGAATACTTTTATACACTTGCGAGTGTACATATGTTTATAAATGGAAATCTTGTGGTCTATTAAAATATTGAAATGATTGTTATGATAAACCTATGAACTCACCAACATTTTGGTTGACACTCTTAAGCATGTTTATTCTCAGGTATGAAAGAAATCTTCCGCTGTGCATTAGCTCATTTTAAGGATATTACCTGGAGTCATTCATGACATACTTTGAAAGACGTTGCATTCGAGTCGTTGAGTTCATCAAGATTAATATTAAGTCAATTATAGTTGGATGTAATATGAAATGGTATGCATGCCGTCAATTTTTGATGTAAAGAAAGTTTGTCTTTTAAGAACGAATGCAATGTTTGTAAAACGTATCATATAGAGGTCAAATACCTCGCGATGTAATCAACTATTGTGAATCGTTTATAATGTATATGAACGGGTCCTTTCAGTTGGTATCAGAGCGGTGGTCTTAGCGAACCAGGTCTTGCATTAGTGTGTCTAACTGATAGTTGTTAAGATGCATTAGTGAGTCTGGACTTCGACCGTGTCTGCATGTCAAAAGTTTTGCTTATCATTTTTAGTCGGAAATCATCTACTTACCATCCTTAGGAAATTACCTGCTTATCATTCTTAAGTCTAGACGCGTTTTCCTACATTTATTGCATAATAATGTATAGACGAATTCTTATCTTAGCATATCTGTTACTGTGAACTTTGATTGACATCTTTCAAAGATTCCTCCGTAATTTATGGGATTTTGGTATTATATATACATATGTAAATTATGTATTGAAGAATACCAAATCGAAATTCTACAATCTATTTCATACCAAAAATTCTTTCCCTGATCATACAAGATGGATCCCTCAACCAGTTCGAGTTCCTCGGATTTCGACAGCTATGCCTATATGGATTTTCACATGAGCTCCGAAAGCAGAATGACCGAAATGGATCAACCAATTAGCCATCATCTATTTTGGATGAATTGGGGATGAGTTCGTAATCTATTTAACCATTAGAGACAAGAAGAAGGTGATCCCTTTCATCCACCACATTGCCCTCTTGGCAATGAACCTGAAGCACTTACCGGCGAACCTGTCCGAAACACCATTTTCTCTCTCATTTCCAGAGTATCTCGTCATGATTATATACTACACAAAATTCTAGATCTTATTTATCCGCTCGTCCGAACCGACAATCACCCCGGTGTAATAGAAGAAGTCAACGAGCTTCGCGCTCGGGTAGTGGCTTTGGAGAATATGGTGCAAATGTTACAAACACCAGCAGCAGCATAACCAGTACCACCATCAATAATATCAACAGTACCATTACCACCACCAACAACAACCGCATCGCAAACCTCAACTTCACAATCTGTCCCACGAGCATCGATGTCATACGCCATGTAGATACCAAGGAATACCACAACGATGAAGTATTGATTCATAACTTCATTGGGGAAATATTCTACGACGATTATGTAATTTCTAAAGTTTAGAAATGATCTATCCTAGCCTTAACCATAAATCAAATGAGTTTAATTTAATATTAACTCATTAAATCTATATTACATCTGAAGAAATATACACATATATATTTCCATAAAGACTGCAATAAAATTCTTTTGTACAAAATATTAATTGTGAAATTTTTTTTAATGGGTAGGTAATACCCGAGAGATATATAAATTCACAATTAATATGTTACATTCTTCGAATCTGATTCAGCAAGTCATCCATTATACTCCCTACTTTCACAACAATATACATTCTTTTATAGAAATCAAAACAACCATACTCATTCAAAATCTAATTACATATTCTGATTTTGAAATCTCAGAATTCGATTCAAGATATAACCGAAATCATCACTCTTAGATTCCTACATCTTTCAAAACTATACTTTGACTTCAAACCTGTCCTAGAACCTCATTTCTATTCATGGAAGTCACAAAAATATTTGTATCATTCAAAATCTTAGAACATCATATGTATATTAACAATTACAATATGTGTTCAAACACTTCGAAATTCCTAAAGACATGCGAGATGATGATCCAACCACACATTACCCAATGTCGTGCACCTGAAAAGCTCTCGAAACCAAAGTTATAGTTTAACACGTATCCGTGTCAGATCCTTTGATATTTATTACCAAATATAATTTTTCAATCTCTTTCCAAAATAGACAGTTTTGTCACAGCTCCAGCAAATCACCTTCATTTGTTTATACGAATAAACCCTTCATCATGGTTACCGGGGAACCTTTCATATCTCGCCACATTAGCAGTAAACTTATCAACAACTTCATTAACCTTCGACTTAAGCCTCTCCGAAAAGCCACTATACTTATTCATTAAAACCCCATCATGTACTCACCTACATCCTGTAACAATAACTGTCACACCAATTACTGGGAATTAGCAATCAGTATTTTGAATTTCGCGACAATTTTACGTCAAAAGTTATATGTATACATATAACGTCTATCTCCTAGACTTACATACTTCGAATGTGAATTTTCTGAAAAACATCCCAAACTATGAACTAGTTCTCCGAAATTGGAAAAATGCTGATGAAGCAGCAAAAACTATAAACGACCTTAACAGTAAAAAGTTTGATGATAAAGAGTAGTGTGTTGGTAAAGCTCAGAAAAAGAGAATATTTGGTACTGAAAAATACAGATTGAGCAAACCATGAAGAAGGCTGTGGATAAATCACAAGGACGAAATCTACCTTCAAAGAATCCAAATGATTCCGTGTCTGCTGAAGTCATTATCGAATACCTTGCTCCTGACTCTAAACTCTTATGGACAATATTCTTCATCATCCTCTGATATTAGAAATTTTAAGATATCATCGTATCTTTCATTATAAATATCCTCCATATTTCTGAAGATATTTCCATAATTATTCTTATCTGAAATCATTTACCTCTTCGTGCTGTCTGTATTACATCGTAAAAGAAACTATTTTAGTTTCTAAATTCTGAAACTTTCGAATTTAAAATAGGAATATTTTTGAAGTAGTGTTGTGAACTGAAGCATGAACTAGTATAATATAATGACACTTGATCAACGTGATTATATTACATTAAGTCATGATGAGCTTCTAAATGGAACGTGATGATTCACAGATCATAACGTCATCATGTGCTATGTTACACGACTCTTGTATTCTCTTTAACCTCTAAAATATCAAGAAAATATTTCTTGATGATTCGGCCTTTTTCGAGGTATTCTAGTAATTTGACAAGTCAAGATCGTGTCATTACAATTTACTTCTTAGAACATTAACAATGTTCATTCCAAAATTCAAATATGCGAATTCTGGACCATTACAAGCGGTGCTTAATCGCAAGAAGAAGAAACGAAAGGACAAAACTCCGAAATAGAAATTGGGGTATAAATCGCAGCAAATTAAAGAGAGCATTAATTGGGGATGACAATGATTATAGAAGAAGCAAGGACTTTGAAATATAAGGGAAGATATAAAAACCAACAACAACCCTGAAATCACAAACCGTATATATCAATGCATATAGCAATATAAAGACACGGGAGAACTAAAAATACTATAAAACCAAGAGTATAGTAGAAGTAAATACATTCTTCCGGAGGTAGATGAAAAAGAAGAGCGACAGATATGAAAGTGAGGAGTATATCAAGAATCAGCACTGGATGAAGTATATTGACAAATACTTTAAAATATGAGTTGAGAAGGTGTGAGTTGTAAGAAAACAAATGAGGTGGATTTATAGTGAAATATCCGACAGAGAAATCAAAATGTATTATCGCATTTAATCAAAGAAGATCATGATTTCCTTAATCGCCGAAGAACCAAATCTTATTGCAAAGATTTTCTTTAAATCCCATGAATTGTGGAAATCAATAGAACCAAATCTTATTGCAAAGATTTTCTTTAAATCCCATGAATTCCGGAAATCAATCATAACTACGTCATCGGTTAAAACAAATATACGTTTACTGATTTCACTCTCTTGCGATAGCTTCACTTATACTCTTCGCGTAATCAAATTGTTTTATCTATATTACTCAATGATGATAAAACTCTATTTATCAACTCATATTCGTCATGAAAACATTTTTATAGGTAGCCATGGCGACCTCGAACAAATTTCGGGACGAAATTTCTTTAACGGGTAGATACTGTGACGACCCGGAAATTTTCGACCAAATTTAAACTTAACCTTTATATGTTTCCGACACGATAAGCAGAATTTGTAATGTTGAATCTCAAAAAGTTTGGAACTACATTCATGTAATCAATTACCCTTTGACCGTGTTCGACGAATCACGAACAATTATGAGTATATAGATATGTATATATAATATATAATATTAACTGAAAACATTAACAAAGTATTAGATATATGATACTTTACATGAACGTATTTGTTTCGATATATTTATCGACAGAATTAAGAGATAATATCAAATGATTGAATTATCAGATACATTATGATATGATTACGGGCCTATGTTATGAGGTCCACTGTGATTTAAGAAATCTATTCTTTTTGACAACATTCGAAAAATGGTAAAGTGATTTATAAGTAAGAACAAATGTGTCAATTAACGGAAACTAGACAAGGGTTAGTGGAAATTCCTGTTTAATTTACAAGGCATGTTTTATAATATTTTTCTCGTGACCTTGATAAGATAACTATGTTAACTTTCATTTTATTTAATATGAAAATAAGAACGTGGAGTGTAAATAACTTAGATGTTGGATATCGACAAGTTAAGTAACTCGATATTTTTCATTAAGATGATTTCATACGTTTATTTAACCTTTGGACTTTACCCCATGATTCACCAACAGACTGTAATTTAAAAACTTGAAACCTATTATGAATATATATAATTCTACTTTTCTAAAATGTTTTATGATATAACGATTTCTATTATTTTAACCTTTTAACAAAATGATTCTTAAATATATTTAGTTTTGGAAAACAAAATTATCATATTTATTTGATTTAGTTTCAAAAGTACAAAAAACGTTTTCAGTTTAAAAAGAACTTTATTATTAAAACGTATATATCTTTTATAAATATCTAGAACTACTTTTGACAACTCATTACTTAACCAGTATGATAAAGATAACGATATTTATATTTTATTTTATTAAATATATATAACGATTTAAATTAATATTATATATATTTATACGCGTATTATACGTACATAGTTTTATACTTTTACTATATACTTTAACTTTACATTTACTTACTTTTACTTTACATTAACTTTAATAATTTATACTTTAATAATTCACTTTAATAATTCACTTTAATAATTCACTTTAATAATTCATACTTTAATAATTCACTTTAATAATTCATACTTTAATAATTCACTTTAATAATTTATACGTTAATAATTCAAAAATCTATTATAAATAGAATTCAATAGTTTTCATTATTTCATAGAAACTTGAAAATATATTTCTCTAAACTCTCTTAATCGAATTACATATATATATTTTCTTTGTATTATTTCAAGATATTATTAGTATACATAAAATACTAGGACGGAGTTATATTCAGACGATTTCAAAATAAGTTTTCAAACGGGATAGAGCTAAGGAAATTATGGTTTATAGCTATGGAGGTTATGGGTATTGATCGAGGGTATTGCTCGTGAGGTCAACCTAACGTTTATCATTTTCGTTGCGTCTACGTACTTTCCTGCAATATTGAATCACAATATTGATACGTTCGTGAATCCGAGACAAACCCTGCATTTGTTCAGTGCCGTGATATACATAATTGCTACGAAATACAGTATTGTGAGTTTCATTTGCTCCCTTTTTAATTGCTTTTGCAATATATATATTTTTGGGCTGAGAATACATGCGCTGTTTTATAAATGTTTTACGAAATAGGCACAAGTACTAAAACTAACTCTATGTGGGTTTAAACAAGAAATATACCCTTAGTTTGGTAACATTAAACTACTTGTCTTTGTACGGTAGGCGCGAATCCTAAAGATAGATCTATTGGGCCTGACAAACCCCATCCTGACTATGGGATGCTTTAGTACTTCGAGGTTATTTTAAACACACCTGATCTGGTGTACTTCAGAGGGTAAAACATGAACGTTAAGGGTTGTTACCGGGTGCCTACAACTTATAGAATACTTTTATACACTTGCGAGTGTACATATGTTTATAAATGGAAATCTTGTGGTCTATTAAAATATTGAAATGATTGTTATGATAAACCTATGAACTCACCAACCTTTTGGTTGACACTTTTAAGCATGTTTATTCTCAGGTATGAAAGAAATCTTTCGCTGTGCATTAGCTCATTTTAAGGATATTACCTGGAGTAATTCATGACATACTTTGAAAGACGTTGCATTCGAGTCATTGAGTTCATCAAGATTAATATTAAGTCAATTATAGTTGGATGTAATATGAAATGGTATGCATGCCGTCAATTTTTGATGTAAAGAAAGTTTGTCTTTTAAGAACGAATGCAATGTTTGTAAAACGTATCATATAGAGGTCAAATACCTCGCGATGTAATCAACTATTGTGAATCGTTTATAATGTATATGAACGGGTCCTTTCAATGTATGAACATAGTTTAAAATTTTTGAGATTCAACATTACAGACTTTGCTTATCGTGTCGGAAATATTAAATCATATAAAGATAAAGTTTAAATTTGGTCGGAAATTTCCGGGTTGTCACAAAAAATAATAAATACTAAAGAACAAAATAAAAAATAATGTTTGATTAATATATCTAATAAATAACCAAATAATAAAAAAAGATACTAAAAAATAAATAATAACTAGAAAAATAATAAATGATAATTAATAAATAATAAATATAACTTAAAATTTAACAAATAATAAATATAAATAGAAAATTATACATTATAAGTAATCATTAAGATGATCATCACATAAAATTTGTTAATTCCTACACATCTAATTGTGAGTTATGATACAAAAGTGTATATCAATAAAACATTAGTGTGTAAGAATCATTTCCATTAGTAAATAAAAAATAATAAATAGTAATAATAATAAATGAAAAAAATTATAAATATAAACAATAATTGTTTTAAAAATGTTACATCTTTCATCTTATTTTTAACATAACAAATAAATAATATAGTTTTAAAAGTGTTACAACTTTTCATTTTCTTTTAGCAAAACTTAAGTACTATTGTGTCTTTTAACTCAACATAATATAGTTAACAAAATTATAATTATATTCATTATAGTTATAACTATAAAAAAATTCGATCGCGCGTTGCTGCGGTTATATTCAACACGCGGTCGAATTTGGCCCTACAATGTCAATAGCCCATTTATTAAACGGCCATGGTGAATTAACAGGAATCATATCATGCAGCGGCATTCGATTTTACGGAGCATGCCTTTGGCAACTTTTACAGCGTTTAACAATTTTCGCTACATCGCGGTATAGGGATGGCCAAAAGTATCCCATTCGCATAATTTTCGCGGCGATAGTTTTGTAGCCTGAATGCAGTGCACAAGTACCATTATGCACTTCTTCTATAATCATTTCTGCCTCGATTAGACCAACACAACGCATCATTGGTCGGCAATATGATTTGCGATATAAGATATCATCTTAAATGATATACATCGGTGCTCGCTCTCTTACTAAACGAGCTTCGCGACTATCATCTGGCAGAATATCACTGCGGATATATTGTAGAATTGGGTCCATCCAGTTTGGCTGTTCTTCTGTAACAGATGCGACCATTAAGTCACTATCTATTGTTTTACTTGGTAATTCCTCAACCCATACTTGTTTTTGAAAATGCGTGAACGTTAAAGCAGCTAATTTGCTCAACGCATCCGCCTTTTTGTTTTGGCTTCTTGGCACTTGTGCGAGTTTGAAGTGCTCAAATTGCACTGCCATTTCTTTCAATAGCTGCAAGTATTTCTGCATTGAGGGATCGTGTGCTTCAAAAGATCCATTAAAATGATTCGCTACTAACTGCGAATCTGTAAATACACGCAGCTTAACAATATTCATTTTTCGCGCAATATTTAAGCCTGCGAGCAATGCTTCATATTCGGCCTCATTATTTGTCACATCAAAATTAAACCGCAATGCGTATGTATGTTCTTCACTGCTTGGGCTTGCCAAAACCAAACCCGCACCTGCACCTTCTGCGCACGAAGCGCCATCAGTAAACAAATCCCAAGTTTTGCCGAGTAATGGTTTTAGCGCGGTTCGCTCATTAATCACCTCTAACTCTCCAGACAGTTCAGCGAGATAATCCGCCATAACCTGACCTTTTTCAGCACTACACGGAAAGGTAAGATATTTGATAAGCACCTAATTCTACTGCCCACAATGCGAGTCTACCAGATATCTCTGGTTTGGTTAAGACTTGCTTGATTGGCATATTAGTTAATACATGCACTGAATGCCCTTGAAAATATCTTCGTAGCCTTCGCGTTGTTAAAATAAGCGCATACACAAACTTTTCAATCGGCGCATAGTTTATTTCACTTCCCGTAAGAGCTTTACTTACAAAATACACTGGCTTTTGTATTTTGTTCCTTTCCGCGATCAAAACTGAACCGAAAGCTTCGTTTGCCACTTAGATATAAAGATAAAGAATTTCGCCCTGAACTGGCGCTGTTAGTGTAGGCAAAGTTTTCAACAACTTTTTCATCTCTTGAAACGCGATTTCTGCTTCACTGGACCAAACAAAATTCTTTTGCTTCAAACACCCTTTTAGAGTTTTGAAAAATGGCAACTGTCTTTCGGCGGCTTTAGACAAGAAACGCGTTAATGCGGCTAGTTTTCCCATCAAACTATGCACTTCTTTAACCGTTTTTGGCGCGGTCATATTTTCTATAGCCGTGATCTTTTTCGGATTAGCTTGAATACCTTGTTCTGTAACAAGATATCCCAAAAAAATTTCTTCAGTTTCGCCAAAGCTACATTTTAGCGGATTAAGCTTCATGTTTATTTTTCGCAGTTTGTCAAATGTTTCGCGCATATCTTCAATGATTTGCTCTTGCGTCGTAATTTTTATGACTAAATCATCTACATAAGCTTCAAGATTACGCCCTATTTGTTTGTCAAACGCGGTATCAATCAACCATTGATATGTCGCACCTCCATTGATTAAACCGAAAGGCATCATTATATAGCAATATATGCCTTTACCCGTATGAAATGCGGTTTTATCTGCGTCTTCTTGCACCATAGGAATCTGATGATAACCTCTTGCCGCATCCAGAAAACATTTATATGGAAAAGCATGTAAAGATTCCACTTTTAAATCAATTTCTGGAAGCGGATAGTTATGCTTGGGGCACGCTTTATTCAAATCTTTGTAATCAATACACATTCTCCAGGAACCATCAGGTTTTTTCACCAACACTGGATTTGCAATCCATGATTGGTATTGAACTTCGCGCAGAATTCCAGCTCTCACCAATTTTGTTACTTCTTCGCATAGCCATTTTACACGATCTGGGGCCATGCCCCTTCGCTTTTGCACTACGGGTTTTAGAGCTGGATTTACATTAAGCATGTGTTCCGCAATATGACGCGGAACACCAGTCATATCGTTTTCGCACCAAGCAAAAACATCCATGTATTGGACAAGTAATTGCACGATTTGTTTTCTAGTATCCGCACTAACATTGCATCATACTTTGATTTTCTGCTCTGGATATGCAGGATTGATTATTTCCATAGTATCCGCATCATCAACAGGTTCCTGCCCTGCGATTTTTACGTTAACAGCCGCACAAATAGGCATAATGCTCATTGAACATATTGTGGCAACCCCTTTATATGTTGGAAACTTAATCATGCTATGAATTGTGGACGGGATAATTTCAAATTTACTTATAGCGGTTCTTCCCAGCAGCATGTTATAACGAGATGAGGCTCGCATAACATACAAATCTAACCGCGCTTGTCGCACCAAAGCATCATCGTTTACATCAGCTAGCTCGACGTTTAATGGCAAAACACCTATAGGTAATGAAGATTCTCCTGCAAAACCGGTTAGCGAAACCGCGGTTGTTTGCAGGTTCGTTTTAATACCTTCTGGCAGTTGAGCGAAACATTGTTCGTAAATAATATCGACGCTACTGCCGTTATCGACATGGACTTTCATGACTGTGATGTCAGCGTCCGCGATTTTGCACGATACTACTATCGGCATTTCAGAGAAATCATCGCTCTGCATTTTCGGGAAACTAATTGGCGCAAATTGCCAATTATGATACATTTTAGCGGACTTTCGCTTTTTTCCTCTTTTTTGGGCATTTGCTCGCACATCGACCACTATATCACTATCATTTCCAATATTACTCATTATTCTAAGCAATCAAGCAATTCACCGCCGATTTTAGATGTATGCACCTGCAAATCATCATAACAAAAACACGATTAAAATTAAACCAACGAATTAATTGTTTGATGGCACGAAACAAAAAATTTCGAGTTCAATTTGTAAAACGTGTCCCACGGATGGCGCCAATTGATCAATCCTTAATTAGCGATGTTACTTAATTACGAATTGAGTGCAATAAGATTACAATGGAGGATGGGATGTTTGATGATTATTTTGGGCCCCGATGATCGTCTTTCACTTTAACTATCAAGTGATCAACCACCCCGACCCGGTCTTGATTGTTAATTAGCATAATTCACATTTGCGCGATGTAAAAATCCCTTGAACAAGATCACAAGTGGAAATTACAAAGGCTTAGGCAAAATGGCAGAGAATCAACAACCTATAAATGAGAGGCCAAGCTCTCTATTTATAGTATTCGAGATATCCGCGGTCTACGAATTACCTAACCGTTCGCGGAAACTCAGCGGATTAAACCGCAGTCATTTATTAGCGCGGGAATCCATCTGCTGATCTTATTTTCAGCGAACACTTCATAACTTTGCCTTATAGTCCGCGCAGTTCTGCCCTCGGCCTTTAGCAGATAAAATATACATATACAATGCTATGTATATGATCAGTTATAACTATAAAAAAATTCGATCGCGTGTTGCTGCAGTTATATTCAACACGCGGTCGAATTTGGATAAATGTTGTTTGGAATCTAATATATATAATAGGTTGAGTTGTTTGTTGTACGTGTATGTATATGTATGAAATATAGCCTGAAATATTTAGTGTTTTTTTAACGATTTCCGTTTCGCGCGTAGTTAGTCCCGTTGTGCTCGTTTGATTTTTTCGAGTTGAACGATGATTTCGAAAAAATTTAACTCGCACCGAGCAAGAAGATATGGCCCGTTAATAATTCAGGTGGAGTTAGTTTATTTTATTTTAATAAAATTATATATTTACACTTTCTACCCCTGAAATATTGTAAAGTTGAGGGGACGTTGTGTAAGTTGAACCGAATTTGAGGGGCCGTTTGTAGTGCGAACGCAAACTCAAAACGACAAGCCGATAAAACTAAAACTAAATCTTTTGTCATGCATATTAGTATATAGGGATATAAAATTATATATTTACACTTTCTACCCCTGAAATATTGTAAAGTTGAGGGACGTTGTGTAAGTTGAACCGAATTTGAGGGGCCGTTTGTAGTGCGAACGCAAACTCAAAACGATAAGCCGATAAAACTAAAACTACATCTTTTGCCATGCATATTAGTATGTAGGGATAATAATTATAATGATAAATGATAATGATATTATTTTGCTAAGTTATAAAATAAAAATTTTGAATCAAAGATAAGAATTTAGTCATATACCCCGTACAATTTAAGATGCAAATCTTTACAAAATAGACTAAATCATTTATTAATGGTAAAAATTTAATACTCCAACTAAGATATGACAAATATTAGCTAATAATGAACTAAAATCGCTTAAAATTCATTTTCAATATATTAACTGGAAAATTTTCACAAAAAGCAAATTCCTCACAAAAATAAAAAATTCCCTTTTAACAAATTTACTTCAGGAAACAAAGATAATCTCATGAATTATCGAAATATCAAGTAAATAAATTCGTCCAAATAAAAATTAGCTGTCATCAACGCTTCCGATTCGCAGCGTTACCTTAACCGCCTTAACAAAAAACCAAAAAATAACGCTTAAATACCACCAAACTCCACCTCTCGCGCGTGGTTACACGGTACAATCGAACTAAAGAGCTTCATCGAGTTGTCGCAACCATAGCGACAAAGTAGCGCATGAAGTACACATTACACGAAAAGCGCGTACATAAATCAAAATAAGGCCAAAGGCGGCCAAAATGTGGCATGATATGTATGGTGGAGGGATTACACGACAGCTCATCATACATAAATTCCCCATATAGTAAATAAATAAAGTAAGGAAAAATAACAAAGATTTTAATTAAAAGAATACATTATTTACTTTCCTTTAATTAAATATCGAAGTAAATAAAAATTAAATAAAAAACATTATATATACCCTCCCCTTATTTACGTTTTGACCGCTTAATAAAAGGAGTGAAAGAAGAACATCTCAAAACAAATAAAAAAATTACAAAGTGTTTTTTGTTCATCAAATCAAATAAAGTGTAAATCAAATCAACCGAAGGTACTTTTTTTCGTTTTTTCTGTTTCAGTTACAGTATAAATTTATATTTTTTAATCAACACATTAATCTTTAAGTTTTACTGTTCATCCTTTTTCCCAATTGTTTGTGTACGTCTGATTTTACTTCATTATTTCTGTATATATATTACATTAAGTAATTTAAATTAATTTAAATTAATTGAAGCTGATGTTTTTTTATTTGCAGTTGAAAAAGGGGGTTTAGGCCAAAACAAAGAGGAAGAAGAACTGATTTTATGTCTGCAAGTTTTTTGGCTGTGATTGGGGCTCCGGTGAAGCACTGGATTACTTTTTCACTGTTCATCTGTTCATATCTCTGCTGCTTTATTCAGCAGAGATTATTAATTCATTCTCATTTAGTTTCGATGCGTTTGAGGTCAAAAAGGTACAAATTTCTTTAAATTCTTGTTTCATTGTTTATTTATATTTATTTAATCTCCATGTGACCATTTTTTATATTTATTATTATTATTTGCAGGACTTGTTCTGGAATAGTAAAGTGTTTTGGTTGTTTTCACATAGAAAGATTTTGTGGGAGTTTAAGTTTTAATAATAATCAAAAAGGTTCATTCATAAGGTTGAATTAGATATATTAGTCGTATTAGTTGTTTTCAATTTATTAATTTTCTGGTCGGTTGTGGTGATTATTTGGTGGTTGTGAAAATGTCAATTTTTTTAAATCAATCACCGGTAAATCAAGAAGTTGTCGGTAACAAAAAGACCAAAAGGAGGGGAAATTTAGCCATACCAAAAATGGAACAAAACGGTTTTTCGAAAACGGTTCGGATCATTGTTCATGATCCTGATATGACTGATGACTCTGGTGATGATGAACCGGCTACAAAGTGTAAAATGATCGTTCGGGAAATTAAGATTTCCACGACTTCTTCGGGGACTGATAGTTCAATTCAAGATAGTCAACCTCAGAGGACTAATTCTGGGGTGAAATATAGAGGTGTTCGACAACGTAAATGGGGTAAATGGGCTGCTGAAATTCGCAACCCGTTATTATCTAAACGCGTTTGGCTTGGTACGTTTGATACCGCTGAAGAAGCTTCAAGAGCTTATGAAAAAAAGAAACTCGAGTTTGAAAATATGGCTGGAACCTCAAAGGTTTCTCATAACAAGAAAAAGAATCGTTCGCCAAGTTTTACATCAAATAAAGAAATTGAAAAACGTGCAATTTCGGAAGAATCTGTGTGTGTGGTCCCACATACGTCACCATCTTCAGTTCTTGAAGTTGAGTCGTCATCAAATACCAAAATTTTAGTCAACGATGTCATAAAGATGGAAACTTTTGAGCATTCAGTTCTTGAAGTTGATTCGTCATCAAATAACAAAACTTTAATCAACGATGACATAAAGATGGAAACTTTTGAGCATTTGAAAGAAGAACCGTTGGACCCGTTGCCTGTTGATGACTCAATGACATTGTCTGAAATTGGTAAAGATTTGGACCTCGATTTAGAATTTGGCTCGTTATTTACCCGAAACATCGATTCGTTTAATGAGTTTGCGGATGTTGATGATTTTGGATTTTGCGGTTTGGATGATAAACAAGTAATCGATTTGCCTGAATGGGACGAGGAAGAGATTGCTTGGATGAACACATTAGTAGGCAACCCAACCAGTTTTACAGCTAGTAATTAAATTAAAGGAATTAAGTAGAATTAGTAACTATTAAGAGTGGTTTTTAAATAAAATTTAAATGCTCTTAATAGAAAATGGTTAAACTTTTTGTGTGTTGGCTCGGACAGTGAAATGTGATTCGGGTCAACTTTCATGGACTAGAATAATGGGTTGTTTTTGCTTCTTTAGGATATTTTTTAATGTAATTAAGTTTTTTTTTTGTTGTTGAATTTACTGTTTTTATTTTCTGTTTGATGAGTAAATTTTGATAAAAGCAAGCAACTGAATATTTTTGCTATGATCGTAACTGTAATTTGAACGTAAGCCATTGAGTGTGCGATAAATTCCTCTTGTTGGTGCATTAAAGTGTGACTCTGAGGTATTGTGGTCAACAGCTCAGATTCTACACTTCATTATTTTATTGGAAAACAGCTAAAAATTGAGAAGTCTTTAAATAAATAAAGCAGTTATATAATATTGTAATAATATTCTTATAGGTAGTACAGTAATATTTAGTATTTTATATTTTATTTATTACGTGTGTATATTCATGTATTTGCTGAGCCCTCGGTCCGGTGTTTGTTGCGCTTTTTTAATGGTTTTGTCGATTGATAAGTGTAAAAAATTGGGTCTCTAAAGTGTATCTCTCACTTGTTTTCTTTTCTCACTGTTCATTGTTGGGTTTTATCTGGCTTAGGGTTTTTGACTTGATATTTTGGGGTTGAATTTATTGGTCGACCATGTGGTTCTTGGGCTGGCCATCGAGATGATTTGTTGTAGGTTTATGGCATTGAGGGAGGGTGTTTTTGGTTATGGGAGTTTGTGGAACGAGGTTTGCGGCTGCTGACTTCGGTTCAGGTGAGGGTTGTTTGAGATTTGATTTTCTAGGTGGTCGTTACGATACGGCTGCAACAGGTTTTTAGTGGTTAGAAGCCCGATTTGTTGATTCGTGAGCTTGTGATTAGTTGTTTATTCAATATAAGGGGTTATTATTGTTGTCAATTGCGACTGTTATTTGTACGCATGTTTAATTTTCAATCAGATGAAATATTTGTCATGTAACACGCTTAGAACATTGGATCTTATTATTTTTATATAATATGTATATGTATTTTTCAAAAAGAATGTGTTTACTAATCTATTCAAAAGCAAAGATATTATAAATAAGACTGATGATCCGTATATCACTATATTTTAGGTATACTTCATCAAAATGTGCATTAAAGCATTATGTTATATAACATTGTAATGCACATTTAGTAGCATATAGATAAAATTTGTGGTGTACGGATCAATTCTTTATAAATAATTACTTAGAATATATGAAATGACGTGTACCAATACTTAGGAAAAGTATGATTGCTTTACTTTCATTTCACATATTTTGCAAGTCATGATGAATATGATATCTTAAGTAATTCGTTTTTACTGTCATAACGAAAACTAGCATAGATTTTCTAGCATTTGTTACCTAAAAATAGCGTTTTCAGCTTCTTCTTTTTCTTCCTATTTACCAGTTCCCTTATTTGTTTCCAAAGAGAGAGTCAAACTATTTAAAAAACATGTACTTTTAATTAGTAAAATGAAAATTAGATAACATTTTGTTTTTAAATTCGAATGTTTCAAGTACTCTTATTTAAATAGTGTTTATGTTTATATAATATTGGAAATTGTTTTAAAATAAAATTGTTATAATTCAGTAGGCTTATAACTACCTTTAGTGGTTCTTGACTGTAGAAGGTATATAGAGATAGAGATACTGTAAAACTGAGAAAACAAAGGTTGAACAAAAGGTATGAGTAATTGGTTTTTTTATTTATAGAAAAATGTACAATGAGAGTTTGGTGGCATTTGGAATCTAGAGAGAGAGAGTGTTTTTGTTAACCAAAAAAATACATACCATAAACTCTAACTCAACACACCTATTTATACTCAAAAAAATATACTATGCAATATCTATAATAATAATAAAATTATCATCCAATTATTACTTTTATAACACTCCCCCTTGGATGATAATTTTATTAGTGAATAACTAGTACTGCCTCGTTAAAAACCTTGCTAAAGAAAACCCTTTGGGATAAAACTTTAGCTAAGGGAAAAAGAGTGCAGCATAGAGTTGACTCCCCCTCAAGTAGGCAACGCCTGAGTTGTTACATCTTCTGAACATGCCTCATGCCAATATTATGAACGTGTGTTCTGAAAATAGCAGTTGGAAGTGCTTTGGTGAAAAGGTCAGCAGAGTTTTTGCTGGACTGAACATATCTCATTTCAATCTGGTTGTCCTTAATGAGATTTTGAGTGTATGAGAAAAATCTAGGGGGTATGTGTTTTGTTCGGTCACTTTTGATATACCCTTCTTTCATCTGTGTTATGCAAGCTACATTATCTTCATAGATAGTTGTTGAACTTTTATTGCGTTCTAGTCCACAAGAATCAGTAATGAGTTGTGTCATTGATCTCAACCAAAAACATTCCCGACTGGCTTCATGTAATGCAATTACTTCGGCATGATTTGATGATGTTGCAACAAGTGTTTGTTTTTGAGAACGCCATGATATTGCGGTACCTCCATTTAGGAATACATATCCATTTTGAGATTTAGCTTTATGTGGATCAGATAAATAACCTGCATCTGCATAACCAACCAAATCTTGTTTTGATTCGTTAGAATAAAATAATTATAAATCAGTAGTTCCCCGAAGGTATCAAACTATTTGTTTGATCCCATTCCAATGTCTTTTGGTAGGGGCTGAGCTGAACCTTGTCAACAAATTAACTGCAAAAGAAATGTCAGATCTTGTATAATCTATAAGATACATAAGAACCTCAATTGCACTAAAATATAGAACTTCCGATCTGTTAAAATTTTCAAGATCTTCGCAGGGATGAAATAGATCAGTGTCAATATTGAGTGATCTAACAACAATGAGTTTGTCTTTAAAAAAAATGTTTTAAAATCTTTTCGGTATAAGTTGTTTGATGTACAAGTAAACCATTAGGCATATGCTCAATTTGCAATCCAAGGTAATACTTGGTTTTTTCAAGATCTTTCATTTCAAAATAATTCTTTAGAAGTTGAATGATTTCATAGATCTCTTTATTTGTTCATATGATGTTAAGAACATTGACATAAACAACTACGATCTCATATCCGAACATTGTTTTTATAAAACATACGTGCAAAATAAGTTTATATTTATACCCTTTTTTTTTATCAAGTAGTCATTTAATCGGTTATACCACATACGTCCCGTTTGTATAAACCCACTTAGAAATCTTTGTGATTTAATGGAATATATTCCCTTGGGTTTTATATTAGATGCTTATGATACCTTAACCCTTTAGGTATATTCATATATATCACTATTAAGTGATCCATACAGATAAGTAGTAACAACATTCATGAGATGCATTTAAATAACTACCAGGTTGATTAAGTATCTAATAAGTAATTGTATCCATTACAGGAGGATAATTTTTCCTCCTAATTCATTTCTGGTCTTTGTGGGAAATATTGAGTTACAAGTCTAGTTTTGCCTTGTAACTTCATTTGCACATTTCTTTTCGGATAAAAATTCATTTGTATCCCATACGTTTCACATCTTTAAAAGTGATAACGATTGATCCGAAAACTTTTCTTTTATCGAGCGATTCTAATTCAGCTCTTATTCTCCTTTCCATTGAGCTCAATCATGTCCATTTTGTATATTCAATGACAGATTTTAGTTCCAGATCATCATCTTTATTCATGATGTCATTGTAACATTATATGAAAATATCTCATAGAGATTTTAGTTTCATTTCGGTTCCATAATATTGCATAATTTATCGCAATTTTAGTATTTACATTTATCAATATCCTCTGCAGAAGGAATATTGATTTGTGGTTCTTCTTGAACACTTTCTCTTACCTCATTATCAGCTGATTTTCTTTTTCGAGGATTTTTATCTTCGGAACCAATTGATCTTCCACGTTTGATGCGTGGCAAAGACTCAACAGTGACATTATTGCCAGCTTTTGGAATTTCAGTTCGAGCTGGAGCATTTATCGCTGGTATATATGATTTAGTCACTTTTTTATATCTGTAAATGCATAAAGTAATTAATTTGCAAGTTCTTGCATATGCATTATTTTTGAACTTTCGTTTCACATTCTTTTGTGCGAGTTCAATATACCTTAATTGATGTTCACATCATGAAGCATCATTTTATTTTTTATTTTTATTTCTCCCCCTAATCTAGGGAACAATGTTTTATTAAAATGACAATCAGCAAAACGTGCTGTAAAAACATCACCCATCATGGGTTCAATATATCTTATGATTGAAGATGTTTTATATCCAAAATATATTATCATCTTTCTTTGAAGAACCATTTTATTGTGTTGTGGTGATACAATTGGAACATACACTGCACAACCAATGTTTTAAGGTAGAAAATATTTGGCTCTTGGCCAAAATCAAGTATTAAGTGAAAATATTTACGACTTCCACATGGTATAATGCGAATTAATGTCGCAGCATGTAAATTTACATGTCCACATATAAATATTGAGAGATTTGTACTCATTATCAATTGTCTAGTTATTAGCTGTAAGCGTTTATCTATTGATTCAGCTAAACCAATTTTGTGTATGCACATGAGCAACTGGATGTTCAACAACAATCCCTGTAGATATATAATGATCATTAAATGCTTGAGATGTTAACTCACCAGTATTATCAAGTCTCATCCTTTTAATGGTGTAATCAGAATAATGTGTTCTCAATTTAATAATTTGTGCAAGAAACTTTGCAAATGCCATATTACGGCTTGATAACATACAAATATGAGACCATCCGCTAGATGCGTCTATTAGAACCATGAAATATCAAAATGGTTCATATGATGGATGAATTGGTTCATATATCTTACCTTGAATTCTTTCAAGAAACATTTGTGATTCTTTTTCACAATATACTTTTCATTAATCACCATATGTGCTTTCCATTAATCACCATATGTGTTTTTTTTTTTTATAAATCACCATATGTGTTTTTTTTTTTTATCATATATCCTTTTCACCATATACGCTTTTAATCATATGCGCTGTGTTTTTCACCATATGCGCTTTTAATCATATGCGATTTTCATCATATGCGTTGTGCTTTTCATCATATTCGCTTTTTATCATATGCGCTTATCATATGCGATGCGCTTTTTATCATATGCGCTTTTTTATGTGAATAGTAAATTAATTAATTTCGTTTTACTATTCATATGAATTAATTTAGATTTACTATTTTGTTAATTGAGTAATATATATATACATCATATACTTGTGACTCCGAAGGCTCAAATGAATTTGACCATATAGTTATACGTTGTACCTTGCACATTAATTTTCAGTAGAAGCTTTAGATGCATATTATTTTCAGTAGAAGCTTTAGATGCACTTTTTTTTTTAATCACCAAATACCACAAACACTTTGTTTGCGTTTGTTCATAGTCATCAATGAAAACCATTTTCTTTAATTTTATTTTATACAATAAAATTAACGCATCATTATTCTTTTCAAAAACAATAATCTATTGTTATTGTTCACTTGTGCCATGTTTAACAACAAAAGTCAACAACCTCTGTCTTGTTTGTTGTGGCAACCAAAAACAACCTTTGCTTTTGTTACCGAGAATCCAAGACCAAAAAACAATTAATTTTTAATTAATCTTTTATTAAAACCATAAATGATTTTATTGATCTACATTGACGGCTGACCTACTTTTGTAAGTGTATTTCGGCTATCATCCTGAAAACGCACAACGACCTTTTTTTTTTTTTTTTTTTTTATGAACTATTTGTTTCATATCTAGCTTAGGCAATTATTGTGAACATTTGGTCCCTATAAGAGCATTTATTTTTTAGACTTTTAGTTGATTTGTACTTGTCACAATTAGGGATAGCACCCGCGGGTCGTGGATGCGGATCCATTGGATCCATCACCCGTACCCGCGGATTTTTTTTTAAGAGACATCCAATTGAACCCTTGTTCGTTGAAACAATTTGACTATATTTTTACTCCCCATTATTAAACGGGCCATTTTGATGCACACTCTTAAAAAAATAATTTGTTTTTAAGTTTTATTATTCAACCTCCTTTTTTCAACGGTCACGTTTTTAACAAAACATTTGACAAGTTTGGAAAAAAGTTTTTTATTGATTATCATCAAAAGTTTTCTATTGTCACTCTACTGGATGGAATTATGGCATACAACCAAAATTGCAACCCAACACTACATAAGAACAAAAAGGTTGTTTTTAATTAACATATGTATATGTGTTAAACTCGGAATAATAATAACTTATTTTAGAAAATTAACATAAGACATGTTGAAACATTTTTGTCACATTTAGCTCATCAAGTCTAATACTTATCATTGATAGATTTTATCACGTCTAGGAGATGTTTACTTTTTTCTTGTATTAAGTCCTACTTTCATTTACCTTTGTTTGGAAAAAAGTTTTTTTTTTTTTTTTTTTACTTTGCTTTCTCCCTTTCTGTAAAACTCATTTAAACACTTTCTTTGTTTTTTTTTTTTAAAAACTTCCTTTTTTTTACGTTACCCGTAAATTATAAATATATAAAAAAAACTTTTTGTTTAATTTTTTTTTTCTAGTTTTTAAAAGGCCACTTGACCAATTTTTTAATTCTTTCACAACACCTGATATCGTGATCGTGACCTTTCACCAAAGCAAGAGATATTCTTGATAAACTAAACACGGACTCGTGTTTGAAATTGTCGGCCACAAAAAAATTCATTTGATAAAAGTATATATTTTTTTTTAGTTATAGAAGGAGACCACTTTATTTTCCATACTTCATTTTTGACAAAAAACTATTCCATTTTACCATCCCCTTTTTTTTCTTACTTTAACTTTTAAGATATACTTTTAATAAAAATACAAACTACTTTTTCTTATTTTAATTTTTAAGATTTACTTTTAATAAAAATACAAACTACTTTTTGTATTTTAACTTTTAAGATTTACTTTTAATAAAAGTACAAACTACTTTTTCTTATTTTAACTTTTAAGATTTACTTTTAATAAAAATACAAACTATTTTTTTATTTTAACTTTTAAAATTATAAATTTAAGAATAAACATTAGTATGCATGAAATAAATAATGATTAATTGCATAAGTAATCATAAATGTTAGATAACATATAAAGACCCCGTCGTATTCGTATTGATCGGAATTAATCTCGACCCATGGTACCGTGTTGTCAAATGACGTGTTGCGTACATAAAGTACCGTGTTGTCAAATGACGTGTTGCGTACAATCATGAGGTCTTATTAACATAAATATAAATGTTAGTGAAGTTAATAAGAGTTAGATTACAGAAAATATAATTCAGGTGGTATAACCGACCATATATAACTTAAATAACATAAATATAAATGTTAGTGAAGTTAGTAAAAGTTAGATTACAGAAATATAATTCAGGTGGTATAACCGACCATATATAACTTAAATAACATAAATATAAATGTTAGTGAAGTTAGTAAAAGTTAGATTACAGAAATATAATTCAGGTGGTATAACCGACCATATATAACTTAAATAACATAAATATAAATGTTAGTAGTCCAAAATTTGATATATTCGAGTCTGAAAATTATTAATAATTTCATACCTTGATTAGTGATTCGTGATCGTTTGAGATATCTTTTAATTACACTAAGCTTTTCGTGCTGATAACGTGTTATAATTCAGTAGGCTTATAACTACCTTTAGTGGTTCTTGACTGTAGAAGGTATATAGAGATAGAGATACTGTAAAACTGAGAAAACAAAGGTTGAACAAAAGGTATGAGTAATTGGTTTTTTTATTTATAGAAAAATGTAAAATGAGAGTTTGGTGGCATTTGGAATCTAGAGAGAGAGAGTGTTTTTGTTAACCAAAAAAATACATACCATAAACTCTAACTCAACACACCTATTTATACTCAAAAAAATATACTATGCAATATCTATAATAATAATAAAATTATCATCCAATTATTACTTTTATAACAAAAATAACATAATAATCACTTCAATTGTCAAGGTATATTGATATGAAAACTTACTTTTTTTAACAAACGGTAATGGAGTCAACGATTAGGGCTCACCAGAAGTGAAGTCACTCATTCGATCATATCTGTACCATGTGTTGATAGGAAACCACGAGATCCGCACCCAGATCTTAACACATCCAACTAGAAAAGCTCATTAGGTTCGAACGTAAAACGTTATGCAACCTCAAATACCACGGAGCTAGGCGCATAACTAGTAGTTTTTTTCCACGACGGAACTCGAAATCATAACCCCAAAGTTAATGAGCCTCCTTAATAATGTTGGCCAGAAGCCTTTTATAAATTAAAACTCAATTTTAGTGGAAAAAATAGTGTGAACAAGTTATTTAAATGAAAAGTTTTAAATGATATAAATATTATGCTCAAAGAGTTGGTCTTTTAGATCCCAAAAAATACAATTCTTAATGAGCAATATACTCCATCCGTCATAAAATAAGTTTTCACTTTACTATTCTATGTCTCGAAATAATTGTACATTTACAAAACTAACTCTTAAATTCATTATTCTCTAAGTTATATTTATTTATTATTTTCAATCACTCATATCTAAATTAGATTCAGTCAAACATCCCTTGAATATAAGGGCAATATTGACAATTACGCACATATCTTAAATCCAATCAAAATTCCCACCGACATTAGGACTAATGATGCGTATACTCGTATACTTCATATACACGCATTACATGTGACCCGCACGTGTCTAACAATGCATAATCTATAAATTATTAATCAAAAAACATAAATATGCTATCCATGCCAACAACAATATAAGGCGCTATAATTATGACGCGCACGTAACCTGTTTGCGCTACAACAGGGCGCGCTCACTAAACTAGCATATTAGCGCCAAACCAGAATCGTCGAAAAATATTGAACCAAGGACTATCATGTACAATTTACATGAAGAGCACAAACCAACAAAAGAAACCACAGGTGGTTGGCACGATCCCAACATTGTAACGACCCTGGATTTTCCAACGTTTAATTAATAATATTTATTATTAATACTTGCGCTTTAATAAATGTATTTTTATACGTTTGCTTGTTACCGTACATGACTTTGCATGCCCCGATTCTTCTTTGTGACACACGAACTTTTCACGAATAATATTTAGAATATTATTTACATTCATGATTAATTTTTATTAATCATTTTTAATTAACTAAGGTTACTAGTTAATTACTTGGGCTTATTTGTTTAATTTGTTACATACTTACATACTTGGGCCTTTAATTAATGGATACATGTTAATGGACTTGGAAGCCCACCCTACTTCTCTTGATGGACTATTAGGAGCCCAACATTATGTTAATGACTTATTAATACATAAGCAAGGTTAATTAAGTGAAAGGAATCTAGTTACTAGTATGTTTACACCTTGTTCCACCACCATTTTGCTTTATTACCATACTAAGCTATCACCTTCTCCCCATGTATGAAAGTTAGCATGTGACTTGACCCTTTGGAACACCCCTTGACCGTCGACCATGAGGGAGGTGGGAAAAGTTCAAAATTTTTTTTTTTTTTTGTATACTTATTCACTAGTTTCATTCCATTTCTCACACACACAAATTACTACATTTTCTCTCAACTTTTTCTCTCGTCTTTTCTCTCAAAATATTGTAAGTAACATGAACTTTTCTTCCTCTTTTCTTGTCTTAAAACCGAATCCTAAACAAACATATCATCATCATTTGCTTGCTTTGTTACTTGATCTTTGTTGTTGTTGTTTCTTTACTAGTTATTAAGAATCAAACTTTCTAGTTTGTTCTTCATTTTTCTTGTTCATACAAGAACATACAAGGACCTAAGCTTTCTAGTTATGGTTCTACACTTAATGTTTCAAAGATTTAAAGTTCATGAGTTGTAAAATCATTACTTGTATCCATAAACTTAAAGTTTACTTTCTTAAAGATCAAAGCCTTGGCTTGAATCTTTAAAGTATGAACAACCATGAACTTGTTACTTGTAGATTTAACTTATTTCTTCATTTTATGTACTTTAAAGTTGAAATGTTGTTAATTTGGTCAAGTATTACTAGTTAATCTTGATCTCATATTTCTTGAAACTAAAAGTTAACTTTATAAGTTCAAGAACATGGAAGTATAATTTTCTAGTTATAACTTCATATACTTGTGTTGGATCTAAGTTTCTATAGCTTATGGTCTTCTAATTTTGTTGTAAACAAGGGCTTATGAGCTTACATACACTTTACAAGATGAGAATCTAAGTTTCATAACTTATGGTTTCATTAAAGTAAAGATTCAAGTGTTATGACTTAGGATTTAACTTAGTAACTTTAGATCTAGACTTTTGGGTCTTGGATCTTCAAGATCTAACTAAGAACTATGTTCTACAACTTAAGATCTTGATTATTTAGTTTACTTTCAAGTTTGTAGTTCAATATTACTTTTAGAGTTCATGTATGTGTCGGATCTAAGATCTTGATGTAACTTTGGTTCATCAAACTACTTGCAACACTTAATTGAGTTGTGCTACTTATCTTAGACTTACACTTGTATTATAATGGTCAAAACTTGGTAAATATGATGCAAACACATCAACGAGTTGTACATTTGAAGCTATATGCATCAAGAATGAGAACCGTGATGAGCATCGAGCACCAAGAACCCACCGGAACACTAAACCTACTATTTTTCGGGTCTGATCAGAATACCTGGGCTACTATAAAGTTTATTTTTAGTTAGCTCTGTTCGAGTAGATAATTTTTCGTTTAATACTCGTCTTAATCCGAGTTACGGTTTAGGATCTATGGCCCTCCGAACGTCACTATGTCCTTTTAACATTATGCTGAAAATTCTGACCTACTCGCACTTAGACCGTCGCCACGGTCAAACGAAGACGAGTTTGCTTCTGGAATTTTTACAAAAACTAATGGACTTATATACGGAGCCATGGCCACTGGTCTCACCTTATTTTAGTTTGTATAGAGGCCGTGGCGACTGATCGAAGTCAGCCTTTGTTTTAAACTCTTTTCTAGAATGAAACTTACTTTATACTTTTTGTTTGATGATGATACTTAAGACCTAATTTACATACATTTAAACCTATTGGAAACGATTTACTGACTTAGTAACTTTTGACTTAGGTTGAGGACTTTCCGAACCTACATACTTGCTTACTTTCCCGAATCAACTTTACTACTACTTTACACTGTGAGTTATAGCATCCCTTTTTTTTACTTTAACTATTTTGGGAACTGAGAATACATGCGCATTTTACGTTTTACATACTAGGTACGAGTACTTAAACTTTATATATGTGTGGGTTATACAACGGCATAAACTTTCCCCTTAGCTCGGTAACGTTTAGTCATTGGTCTTTGAACCGGTGAATGCGAATCTTAGATATGGATCCATAGGGTTTGACATCCCCACTCGGGCTAGTAGCGCTAGCATTTAACGGGTGTTTAATACTTCGTAAACATACGCACTCGCCAAGTGTACTTTCAGGGGGTTATAAACGTTAAGTTAGTTACCAAGTGCCCACGGTTAAACATATACTTTACATACTGTTTTGAAACGCTCTTTGTAGCACTGAAATCTCGTGGCCTACCTTACATTACTGTTATACTTAAACTATAGCTCATCAACCTTTGTGTTGACGTTTTAAGCATGTTTTTCTCAGGTGCTTAAGGTTGCTTGCTTCCGCTGTTGTACTAGTCATGCCTTGTAGACACCCGCTGCGCTTGTTAGAGTTGTCACCGCATGAAACGTTTTATTTGCATTCAAACTATGTTACCTTTTGAAATAATGATTTGTAACGACCATTAGTGAAATGTCCCGTTCTTATTGATTAAAAACGTTCCATATTAATTGATTTCGTTGCGAGGTTTTGACCTCTATATGAGACGTTTTTCAAAGACTGCATTCATTTTAAAACAAACCATAACCTTTATTTCATCAATAAAGGTTTAAAAAGCTTTACGTAGATTATCAAATAATGATAATCTAAAATATCCTGTTTACACACGATCATTACATAATGGTTTAAAATACGAATATGTTACAACAAAATAAGTTTCTTGAATGCAGTTTTTACACAATATCATACAAGCATGGACTCCAAATCTCGTCCTTATTTAAGTATGTGATAGCGGAAGCTCTTAATAATCACCTGAGAATAAACATGCTTAAAACGTCAACAAAAATGTTGGTGAGTTATAGGTTTAACCTATATATATCAAATCATAATAATAGACCACAAGATTTCATATTTCAATACACATCCCATACATAGAGATAAAAATCATTCATATGGTGAACACCTGGTAACCGACATTAACAAGATGCATATATAAGAATATCCCCATCATTCCGGGACACCCTTCGGATATGATATAAATTTCGAAGTACTAAAGCATCCGGTACTTTGGATGGGGTTTGTTAGGCCCAATAGATCTATCTTTAGGATTCGCGTCAATTAGGGTGTCTGTTCCCTAATTCTTAGATTACCAGACTTAATAAAAAGGGGCATATTCAATTTCGATAATTCAACCATAGAATGTAGTTTCATGTACTTGTGTCTATTTTGTAAATCATTTATAAAACCTGCATGTATTCTCATCCCAAAAATATTAGATTTTAAAAGTGGGACTATAACTCACTTTCACAGATTTTTACTTCGTCGGGAAGTAAGACTTGGCCACTGGTTGATTCACGAACCTATAACAATATATACATATATATCAAAGTATGTTCAAAATATATTTACAACACTTTTAGTATATTTTGATGTTTTAAGTTTATTAAGTCAGCTGTCCTCGTTAGTAACCTACAACTAGTTGTCCACAGTTAGATGTACAGAAATAAATTGATAAATATTATCTTGAATCAATCCACGACCCAGTGTATACGTATCTCAGTATTGATCACAACTCAAACTATATATATTTTGGAATCAACCTCAACCCTGTATAGCTAACTCCAACATTCACATATAGAGTGTCTATGGTTGTTCCGAAATATATATAGATGTGTGGACATGATAGGTCGAAACATTGTATACGTGTCTATGGTATCTCAAGATTACATAATATACAATACAAGTTGATTAAGTTATGGTTGGAATAGATTTGTTACCAATTTTCACGTAGCTAAAATGAGAAAAATTATCCAATCTTGTTTTACCCATAACTTCTTCATTTTAAATCCGTTTTGAGTGAATCAAATTGCTATGGTTTCATATTGAACCCTATTTTATGAATCTAAACATAAAAAGTATAGGTTTATAGTCGGAAAAATAAGTTACAAGTCGTTTTTGTAAAGGTAGTCATTTCAGTCGAAAGAACGACGTCTAGATGACCATTTTAGAAAACATACTTCCACTTTGAGTTTAACCATAATTTTTGGATATAGTTTCATGTTCATAATAAAAATCATTTTCTCAGAATAACAACTTTTAAATCAAAGTTTATCATAGTTTTTAATTAACTAACCCAAAACAGCCCGCGGTGTTACTACGACGGCGTAAATCCGGTTTTACGGTGTTTTTCGTGTTTCCAGGTTTTAAATCATTAAGTTAGCATATCATATAGATATAGAACATGTGTTTAGTTTATTTTAAAAGTCAAGTTAGAAGGATTAACTTTTGTTTGCGAACAAGTTTAGAATTAACTAAACTATGTTCTAGTGATTACAAGTTTAAACCTTCGAATAAGATAGCTTTATATGTATGAATCGAATGATGTTATGAACATCATTACTACCTTAAGTTCCTTGGATAAACCTACTGGAAAAGAGAAAAATGGATCTAGCTTCAATGGATCCTTGGATGGCTCGAAGTTCTTGAAGCAGAATCATGACACGAAAACAAGTTCAAGTAAGATCATCACTTGAAATAAGATTGTTATAGTTATAGAAATTGAACCAAAGTTTGAATATGATTATTACCTTGTATTAGAATAATAACCTACTGTAAGAAACAAAGATTTCTTGAGGTTGGATGATCACCTTACAAGATTGGAAGTGAGCTAGCAAACTTGAAAGTATTCTTGATTTTATGAAACTAGAACTTTTGGAATTTATGAAGAACACTTAGAACTTGAAGATAGAACTTGAGAGAGATCAATTAGATGAAGAAAATTGAAGAATGAAAGTGTTTGTAGGTGTTTTTGGTCATTGGTGTATGGATTAGATATAAAGGATATGTTATTTTGTTTTCATGTAAATAAGTCATGAATGATTACCCATATTTTTGTAATTTTATGAGATATTTCATGCTAGTTGCCAAATGATAGTTCCCACATGTGTTAGGTGACTCACATGGGCTACTAAGAGCTGATCATTGGAGTGTATATACCAATAGTACATACATCTAAAAGCTGTGTATTGTACGAGTACGAATACGGGTGCATACGAGTAGAATTGTTGATGAAACTGAACGAGGAGGTAATTGTAAGCATTTTTGTTAAGTAGAAGTATTTTGATAAGTGTCTTGAAGTCTTTCAAAAGTGTATGAATACATATTAAAACACTACATGTATATACATTTTAACTGAGTCGTTAAGTCATCGTTAGTCGTTACATGTAAATGTTGTTTTGAAACCTTTTGGTTAACGATCTTGTTAAATGTTATTAACCCAATGTTTATAATATCAAAAGAGATTTTAAATTATTATATTATCATGATATTATGATGTACGAATATCTCTTAATATGATATATATACATTAAATGTCGTTACAACGATAATCGTTACATATATGTCTCGTTTCAAAATCATTAAGTTAGTAGTCTTGTTTTTACATATGTAGTTCATTGTTAATATAATTAATGATATGTTTACTTATCATAATATCATGTTAACTATATATAAAACCATATATATGTCATCATATAGTTTTTACAAGTTTTAACGTTCGTGAATCACCGGTCAACTTGGGTGGTCAATTGTCTATATGAAACCTATTTCAATTAATCAAGTCTTAACAAGTTTGATTGCTTAACATGTTGGAAACATTTAATCATGTAAATATCAATCTCAATTAATATATATAAACATGGAAAAGTTCGGGTCACTACAGTACCTACCCGTTAAATAAATTTCGTCCCGAAATTTTAAGCTGTTGAAGGTGTTGACGAATCTTCTGGAAATAGATGCGGGTATTTCTTCTTCATCTGATCTTCACGCTCCCAGGTGAACTCGGGTCCTCTACGAGCATTCCATCGAACCTTAACAATTGGTATCTTGTTTTGCTTAAGTCTTTTAACCTCACGATCCATTATTTCGACGGGTTCTTCGATGAATTGAAGTTTTTCGTTGATTTGGATTTCATCTAACGGAATAGTGAGATCTTCTTTAGCAAAACATTTCTTCAAATTCGAGACGTGGAAAGTGTTATGTACAGCCGCGAGTTGTTGAGGTAACTCAAGTCGGTAAGCTACTGGTCCAACACGATCAATAATCTTGAATGGTCCAATATACCTTGGATTTAATTTCCCTCGTTTACCAAATCGAACAACGCCTTTCCAAGGTGCAACTTTAAGCATGACCATCTCTCCAATTTCAAATTCTATATCTTTTCTTTTAATGTCAGCGTAGCTCTTTTGTCGACTTTGGGCGGTTTTCAACCGTTGTTGAATTTGGATGATCTTCTCGGTAGTTTCTTGTATAATCTCCGGACCTGTAATCTATCTATCCCCCACTTCACTCCAACAAATCGAAGACCTGCACTTTCTACCATAAAGTGCTTCAAACGGCGCCATCTCAATGCTTGAATGGTAGCTGTTGTTGTAGGAAAATTCTGCTAACGGTAGATGTCGATCCCAACTGTTTCCGAAATCAATAACACATGCTCGTAGCATGTCTTCAAGCATTTGTATTGTCCTTTTGCTCTGCCCATCAGTTTGTAGATGATAGGCAGTACTCATGTCTAGACGAGTTCCTAATGCTTGCTGTAATGTCCGTCAGAATCTTGAAATTAATCTGCCATCCCTATCAGAGATAATAGAGATTGGTATTCCATGTCTGGAGACGACTTCCTTCAAATACAGTCGTGCTAACTTCTCCATCTTGTCATCTTCTCTTATTGGCAGGAAGTGTGCTAATTTGGTGAGACGATCAACTATTACCCAAATAGAATCAAAACCACTTGCAGTCCTTGGCAATTTAGTGATGAAATCCATGGTAATGTTTTCCCATTTCCATTCCGGGATTTCGGGTTGTTGAAGTAGACCTGATGGTTTTTGATGCTCAGCTTTGACCTTAGAACACGTCAAACATTCTCCTACGTATTTAGCAACATCGGCTTTCATACCCGGCCACCAAAAATGTTTCTTGAGATCCTTGTACATCTTCCCCGTTCCAGGATGTATTGAGTATCTGGTTTTATGAGCTTCTCTAAGTACCATTTCTCTCATATCTCCAAATTTTGGTACCCAAATCCTTTCAGCCCTATACCGGGTTCCGTCTTCCCGAATATTAAGATGCTTCTCCGATCCTTTGGGTATTTCATCCTTTAAATTTCCCTCTTTTAAAACTCCTTGTTGCGCCTCCTTTATTTGAGTAGTAAGGTTATTATGAATCATTATATTCATAGATTTTACTCGAATGGGTTCTCTGTCCTTCCTGCTCAAGGCATCGGCTACCACATTTGCCTTCCCCGGGTGGTAACGAATCTCAAAGTCGTAATCATTCAATAATTCAATCCACCTACGCTGCCTCATATTCAGTTGTTTCTGATTAAATATGTGTTGAAGACTTTTGTGGTCGGTATATATAATACTTTTGACCCCATATAAATAGTGCCTCCAAGTCTTTAATGCAAAAACAACCGCGCCTAATTCCAAATCATGCGTCGTATAATTTTGTTCGTTAATCTTCAATTGTCTAGACGCATAAGCAATCACCTTCGTTCGTTGCATTAATACACAACCGAGACCTTGCTTTGATGCGTCACAATAAATCACAAAATCATCATTCCCTTCAGGCAATGACAATATAGGTGCCGTAGTTAGCTTTTTCTTCAATAACTGAAACGCTTTCTCTTGTTCATCATTCCATTCAAATTTCTTCCCTTTATGCGTTAATGCAGTCAAGGGTTTTGCTATTCTGGAAAAGTCTTGGATGAACCTTCTGTAGTAACCAGCTAGTCCTAAAAACTGGCGTATGTGTTTCGGAGTTTTCGGGGTTTCCCACTTTTCAACAGTTTCTATCTTTGCCGGATCCACCTTAATACCTTCTTTGTTCACTATGTGACCGAGGAATTGAACTTCTTCCAACCAAAATGCACACTTTGAAAACTTAGCGTACAATTCTTCCTTCCTCAATACTTCTAACACCTTTCTCAAATGTTCACCGTGTTCTTGGTCATTCTTTGAGTAAATAAGTATGTCATCAATGAAAACAATGACAAACTTGTCAAGGTATGGTCCACACACTCGGTTCATAAGGTCCATGAACACAGCTGGTGCATTAGTTAAACCAAACGGCATGACCATAAACTCGTAATGACCGTAACGTGTTCTGAAAGCAGTTTTTGGAATATCATCTTCTTTCACCCGCATTTGATGATACCCGGAACGTAAGTCAATCTTTGAATAAACAGAAGAGCCTTGTAGTTGATCAAATAAGTCGTCGATTCTCGGTAGTGGGTAGCGGTTCTTGATGGTAAGTTTGTTCAACTCTCGGTAGTCGATACACAACCTGAATGTACCATCTTTCTTCTTGACAAACAAAACAGGAGCTCCCCACGGTGATGTGCTTGGTCGAATGAAACCACGCTCTAAAAGTTCTTGTAATTGGCTTTGCAGTTCTTTCATCTCACTGGGTGCGAGTCTGTAAGGAGCACGAGCTATTGGTGCAGCTCCTGGTACAAGATCTATTTGAAATTCAACGGATCGATGTGGGGGTAATCCCGGTAATTGTTTCGGAAATACATCGGGAAATTCTTTTACAACGGGAACATCATTGATGCTCTTTTCTTCAGTTTGTACTTTTTCGACGTGTGCTAGAATAGCATAGCAACCTTTTCTTATTAGTTTTTGTGCCTTCAAATTACTAATAAGATGTAGCTTCGTGTTGCCCTTTTCTCCGTACACCATTAAGGGTTTTCCTTTTTCTCGTATAATGCGAATTGCATTTTTATAACAAACGATCTCTGCTTTCACTTCTTTCAACCAGTCCATACCGATTATCACATCAAAACTCCCTAACTCTACTGGTATCAAATCAATCTTAAATGTTTCGCTAACCAGTTTAATTTCTCGATTCCGACATATATTATATGCTGAAATTAATTTACCATTTGCTAATTCGAGTAAAAATTTACTATCCAAAGGCGTCAATGGACAACTTAATTTAGCACAAAAATCTCTACTCATATAGCTTCTATCCGCACCCGAATCAAATAAAACGTAAGCAGATTTATTGTCAATAAGAAACGTACCCGTAACAAGCTCCGGGTCTTCCTGTGCCTCTGCCGCATTAATATTGAAAACTCTTCCGCGGCCTTGTCCATTCGTGTTCTCCTGGTTCAGGCAATTTCTAATAATGTGGCCCGGTTTTCCACATTTATAACAAACTACATTGGCATAACTTGCTCCGACACTACTTGCTCCACCATTACTCGTTCCGACACCATTTGTTCCTTTCGTTCTATTAACCCCTGGTCCGTAGACCTCACACTTCGCCGCGCTATGACCATTTCTTTTACACTTGTTGCAAAATTTGGTGCAGAACCCCGAGTGATACTTTTCACACCTTTGGCATAGCTGCTTCTGATTGTTGTTGTTGTTGTTGCGGTTATTATTGTTGTTGGGATGATTGTTGTAGTTGCTGTTGTTGTTGTTGTTGTTGTTGTTGTTGGGCCGTTTGTTGTAGTTGCGATTGATGTTGCGATTGTTGGGATAATTGTTGTAATTGCTGTTGTTGTTGTATTGGTGATTCTTATCAATGTTTTCCTCCCACTTTATTTTGACTTGCTTCACATTGACCTCTTCAGCAGTCTGTTCTTTAATTCTTTCTTCAATCTGGTTCACTAGTTTGTGAGCCATTCTACATGCCTGTTGTATGGAGGCGGGCTCGTGTGAACTTATATCTTCTTGGATTCTTTCCGGTAATCCTTTCACAAACGCGTCGATCTTCTCTTCCTCATCTTCGAATGCTCCCGGACACAATAGGCACAATTTTGTGAATTGTCTTTCGTATGTGGTAATATCAAATCCTTGGGTTCGTAACCCTCTAAGTTCTGTCTTGAGCTTATTGACCTCGGTTCAGGGACGGTACTTCTCGTTCATCAAGTGCTTGAATGCTGACCACGGTAGTGCGTAAGCATCATCTTGTCCCACTTGCTCTAGATAGGTATTCCACCATGTTAACGTAGAACCTGTGAAGGTATGCATTGCGTACTTCACTTTGTCCTCTTCAGTACACTTACTTATGGCAAACACCGATTCGACCTTCTTGGTCCACCGTTTCAATCCGATCGGTCCTTCGGTTCCATCAAATTCCAAAGGTTTGCAGGCAGTGAATTCTTTGTAGGTGCATCCTACACGATTTCCTCTACTGCTAGATCCAAGGTTATTGTTGGTATGTAGCGCAGCCTGTACTGCGGCTATGTTTGAAGCTAGAAAAGTATGGAATTCCTCTTCATTCATATTCATGGTGTGTCGAGTAGTCGGTGCCATTTCCTTCAAAATAGTCAAATGGAACCAGTTAATCATACAGAATATTAAGAGTAGTTAATAGTATTTCGTAGCATAATATGAACTCATTTATAAAAGCTTTTTCTTCATATTAGCATTTTATAAGTTTAAATTCGGGTAGTACCTACCCGTTAAGTTCATACTTAGTAGCTAACATACAATTCAACTACTACAATTCTATATGAAAAACTGATTATAATAATATTTCGTGTTCAAACTTTTACACAATATTTTACAAACTTACAATACCGCTTATTTTACATATAGCATGAAATATAGCACACAATAAATTTGATACAAGATGGTTGTGAAGATAATTCTAGCTAGTACACAAGTCGTTCAGCAAAGGCAATAAAGACACGTAATTCATACGTCCAGAAACAAGTCATGCATTCTGGTTTTACTAGGATTACTTCCCATCCTTGGTCTTGTGGAACATAACCGTTATGGCCGTTGATAAGACATCGTGTTGTAACGTCGTCAAAGGGACGAGGGTTACGTAATGTCCAACAGTCCCGTAACAATCTAAAAACCTCATTTCTTACCCCAATTACCGACTCCGTCACTTGTGGGAATGTTTTGTTTAATAGTTGTAGCCCGATGTTCTTGTTCTCACTTTGGTGAGAAGCGAACATTACTAATCCGTAAGCATAACATGCTTCTTTATGTTGCATGTTAGCCGCTTTTTCTAAATCACGAAGTCCAATATTCCGATATATTGAGTCAAAATAATTTCTTAACCCATTGCGTAAAATAGCATTTGGGTTCCCCGCAATATATGCGTCAAAGTAAACACATCGTAACTTATGGATTTCCCAATGTGATATCCCCATCTTTCGAACGAAAGCCTTTTATAAACCAAGGCATTCTTGGAACGTTCTTCGAATGTCTTACAAACTGATCTCGCCTTAAATAGTTGTGTCGAAGAATTCTGACCGACTCTAGACAAGATTTCATCAATCATGTCTCCGGGTAGGTCTCTTAAAATATTGGGTTGTCTATCCATTTTGTGTTTTTATACTGTAAAATAGACAAGAGTTAGATTCATAAAAAAATACTTATTAATACAAGCAATTTTTACATATATCATAAAGCATAAGCACACTATATTACATATATTACACCACACGAATACAACTATCTTATTCCGACTCGCTTGTTTCTTCTTCTTCGGTTTTGGTTCGTTTTGCCAAGTTTCTAGGGATATATGATGTTCCCCTAATACGAGCCGTCGTAATCCACATTGGTTTAGAAAAACCTGGTGGTTTAGAGGTTCCCGGGTCATTGTTACAACTTAAGGACTTCGGGGGTTGACGATACATATAAAGTTCATCGGGGTTGGAATTAGATTTCTCTATTTTTATGCCCTTTCCCTTATTATTTTCTTTTGCCTTTTTAAATTCAGTTGGGGTAATTTCTATAACATCATCGGAATTCTCGTCGGAATCCGATTCATCGGAGAATTGGTAATCCTCCCAATATTTTGCTTCCTTGGCGGAAACACCATTGACCATAATTAACCTTGGTCGGTTGGTTGCGGATTTTCTTTTACTTAACCGTTTTATTATTTCCCCCACCGGTTCTATTTCTTCATCAGGTTCCGATTCTTCTTCCGGTTCCGATTCTTCTTCCGATTCCTCTTCGGGAAATTGTGAATCAGTCCACGAATCATTCCAATTTACATTTGAATCTTCATTATTATTAGGTGAGTCAATGGGACTTGTTCTAGAGGTAGACATCTATCACATAATATCAAACGCGTTAAGAGATTAATATATCACATAATATTCACATGTTAAAAATATATAGTTTCCAACAAAATTTGTTAAGCAATCATTTTTCAAGTAAACACGGTCGAAGTCCAGACTCACTAATGCATCCTAACAAACTCGATAAGACACACTAATGCAAAATTCTGGTTCTCTAAGACCAACGCTCTGATACCAACTGAAATGTCCCGTTCTTATTGATTAAAAACGTTCCATATTAATTGATTTCGTTGCGGGGTTTTGACCTCTATATGAGACGTTTTTCAAAGACTGCATTCATTTTAAAACAAACCATAACCTTTATTTCATCAATAAAGGTTTAAAAAGCTTTACGTAGATTATCAAATAATGATAATCTAAAATATCCTGTTTACACACGACCATTACATAATGGTTTACAATACGAATATGTTACAACAAAATAAGTTTCTTGAATGCAGTTTTTACACAATATCATACAAGCATGGACTCCAAATCTCGTCCTTATTTAAGTATGTGACAGCGGAAGCTCGTAATAATCACCTGAGAATAAACATGCTTAAAACGTCAACAAAAATGTTGGTGAGTTATAGGTTTAACCTATATATATCAAATCATAATAATAGACCACAAGATTTCATATTTCAATACACATCCCATACATAGAGATAAAAATCATTCATATGGTGAACACCTGGTAACCAACATTAACAAGATGCATATATAAGAATATCCCCATCATTCCGGGACACCCTTCGGATATGATATAAATTTCGAAGTACTAAAGCATCCGGTACTTTGGATGGGGTTTGTTAGGCCCAATAGATCTATCTTTAGGATTCGCGTCAATTAGGGTGTCTGTTCCCTAATTCTTAGATTACCAGACTTAATAAAAAGGGGCATATTCAATTTCGATAATTCAACCATAGAATGTAGTTTCACGTACTTGTGTCTATTTTGTAAATCATTTATAAAACCTGCATGTATTCTCATCCCAAAAATATTAGATTTTAAAAGTGGGACTATAACTCACTTTCACAGATTTTTACTTCGCCGGGAAGTAAGACTTGGCCACTGGTTGATTCACGAACCTATAACAATATATACATATATATCAAAGTATGTTCAAAATATATTTACAACACTTTTAGTATATTTTGATGTTTTAAGTTTATTAAGTCAGCTGTCCTCGTTAGTAACCTACAACTAGTTGTCCACAGTTAGATGTACAGAAATAAATTGATAAATATTATCTTGAATCAATCCACGACCCAGTGTATACGTATCTCAGTATTGATCACAACTCAAACTATATATATTTTGGAATCAACCTCAACCCTGTATAGCTAACTCCAACATTCACATATAGAGTGTCTATGGTTGTTCCGAAATATATATAGATGTGTCGACATGATAGGTCGAAACATTGTATACGTGTCTATGGTATCTCAAGATTACATAATATACAATACAAGTTGATTAAGTTATGGTTGGAATAGATTTGTTACCAATTTTCACGTAGCTAAAATGAGAAAAATTATCCAATCTTGTTTTACCCATAACTTCTTCATTTTAAATCCGTTTTGAGTGAATCAAATTGCTATGGTTTCATATTGAACCCTATTTTATGAATCTAAACAGAAAAAGTATAGGTTTATAGTCGGAAAAATAAGTTACAAGTCGTTTTTGTAAAGGTAGTCATTTCAGTCGAAAGAACGACGTCTAGATGACCATTTTAGAAAACATACTTCCACTTTGAGTTTAACCATAATTTTTGGATATAGTTTCATGTTCATAATAAAAATGATTTTCTCAGAATAACAACTTTTAAATCAAAGTTTATCATAGTTTTTAATTAACTAACCCAAAACAGCCCGCGGTGTTACTACGACGGCGTAAATCCGGTTTTACGGTGTTTTTCGTGTTTCCAGGTTTTAAATCATTAAGTTAGCATATCATATAGATATAGAACATGTGTTTAGTTTATTTTAAAAGTCAAGTTAGAAGGATTAACTTTTGTTTGCGAACAAGTTTAGAATTAACTAAACTATGTTCTAGTGATTACAAGTTTAAACCTTCTAATAAGATAGCTTTATATGTATGAATCGAATGATGTTATGAACATCATTACTACCTTAAGTTCCTTGGATAAACCTACTGGAAAATAGAAAAATGGATCTAGCTTCAATGGATCCTTGGATGGCTCGAAGTTCTTGAAGCAGAATCATGACACGAAAACAAGTTCAAGTAAGATCATCACTTGAAATAAGATTGTTATAGTTATAGAAATTGAACCAAAGTTTGAATATGATTATTACCTTGTATTAGAATGATAACCTACTGTAATAAACAAAGATTTCTTGAGGTTGGATGATCACCTTACAAGATTGGAAGTGAGCTAGCAAACTTGAAAGTATTCTTGATTTTATGAAACTAGAACTTTTGGAATTTATGAAGAACACTTAGAACTTGAAGATAAAACTTGAGAGAGATCAATTAGATGAAGAAAATTGAAGAATGAAAGTGTTTGTAGGTGTTTTTGGTCGTTGGTGTATGGATTAGATATAAAGGATATGTTATTTTGTTTTCATGTAAATAAGTCATGAATGATTACCCATATTTTTGTAATTTTATGAGATATTTCATGCTAGTTGCCAAATGATGGTTCCCACATGTGTTAGGTGACTCACATGGGCTGCTAAGAGCTGATCATTGGAGTGTATATATCAATGGTACATACATCTAAAAGCTGTGTATTGTACGAGTACGAATACGGGTGCATACGAGTAGAATTGTTGATGAAACTGAACGAGGAGGTAATTGTAAGCATTTTTGTTAAGTAGAAGTATTTTGATAAGTGTCTTGAAGTCTTTCAAAAGTGTATGAATACATATTAAAACACTACATGTATATACATTTTAACTGAGTCGTTAAGTCATCGTTAGTCGTTACATGTAAATGTTGTTTTGAAACCTTTTGGTTAACGATCTTGTTAAATGTTGTTAACCCAATGTTTATAATATCAAAAGAGATTTTAAATTATTATATTATCATGATATTATGATGTACGAATATCTCTTAATTTGATATATATACATTAAATGTTGTTACAACGATAATCGTTACATATATGTCTCGTTTCAAAATCATTAAGTTAGTAGTCTTGTTTTTACATATGTAGTTCATTGTTAATATAATTAATGATATGTTTACTTATCATAATATCATGTTAACTATATATAAAACCATATATATGTCATCATATAGTTTTTACAAGTTTTAACGTTCGTGAATCACCGGTCAACTTGGGTGGTCAATTGTCTATATGAAACCTATTTCAATTAATCAAGTCTTAACAAGTTTGATTGCTTACCATGTTGGAAACATTTAATCATGTAAATATCAATCTCAATTAATATATATAAACATGGAAAAGTTCGGGTCACTACAATTAGGTCACGTACTATTACTAATTGCTTCTGTTCATTGAAGCATACTTTTGTTGTAAGACATTTGATGCTGGTTAAGACATCACTTTTATTCATGAATGCAAACTTCTTTTGAAACCGCATATAGTATTTGACCTTGTAATGATCCTGTTGTTGATGATTCGTACACGATGGTTTTATACGGGGCATCACATTTGGTATCAGAGCATTGGTTGTAGGGAATTAGGTTGCATTAGTGAGTCAAGACCCGACCGAGTAGGATTCACTAATAGGACTAATCTACAACTTTCTAGTTTACTTGTTTCTGCGGAACTTACTGCATGCTGCTGTTTACTTTTAATGCTATATGCCGTATGCTACTACATGACTTCACTACTGCATGCTATTATCTGTTTTCGATTGCATGATACTTGCCATTATTGCCATGCTACTTACTGTTACACATGATTTAGACTGTCGTAGTTACTTTGCCTAATACGTGCTTTGTGATGCCCTGTACAAAACCATCGTGTACGAATCATCAACAACATGATCATTACAAGGTCAAACACTATATGTTATTTTAAAATACGTTTGCATTCAAGATAAAAGGTGACGTCATAACTAACGTCGAATGTTTTACATCAAAATTATACTTCTATGAACGGAAGAAAAGATAATAGTATGTGACCCTTAGGTCGTTACAAATCATAGTTTCAAAAGTAATAAAGTTATGAATGCAAGATAAACAGTTCATGCGGTGATAACTCTAGAGCAGCGGGGGTCTACAGCAAGACTAGTACACAGCGGAAGCAACCTTAAGCACCTGAGAAAAACATGCTTAAAAACGTCAACACAAAGGTTGGTGAGCTATAGTTTAAGTATAACAGTATGTAAGGTATTCCACGAGATTTTAGTGCTACAAAGAGCGTTTCAAAACAGTATGATAAAGTATATGTTTAACCGTGGGCATTTGGTAACTAACTTAACGTTTATACCCCCTGAAAGTACACTTGGCAAGTGCGTATGTATACGAAGTATTAAACACTAGTTAAATTCTAGCGCTACTAGCCCGAGTGGGGATGTCAAACCCTATGGATCCATATCTAAGATTCGCATTCACCGGTTCAAAAACCAATGACTAAACGTTACCGAGCTAAAGGGAATGTTTATTCCGTTGTATAACCCACACATATATAAAGTTTAAGTACTCGTGCCTAGTATGTAAAACATAAAATGCGCATGTATTCTCAGTTCTCAAAATAAGTTAAAGTAAAAAAGGGAATGCTATAACTCACAATGATAAAGTAGCGGTAAAGTCGAGTTGGGAAATAAGCAAGTACGTAGGTACGGAAAGTCCTCAACCTAAGTCAAATAGTACTAAGTAAGTAAATCGTCCGAATAGGTTTAAAAGTATGTAAATAAGGTCTTAAAGGTCATTATCATTCATCATCAAACAAAAGGTGTAAAGCAAGTTTCGTTCAAGTATAGAGTTTAAAACAAAGGCTGAGTTCGATCAGTCACCACGGCTTCTATACCTACTAAAACAAGGTGAAACAGTGGCCATGACTCCGTATATGAGTCCTTTAGTTGTGGTAAAAATTCCAGAAGCAAACTCGTCTTCATTTGACCGTGGCGACGGTCTAAGTGCTAGTAGGTCAGAATTTTCAGCACAACGTTAAAAGACATAGTGACACTCGGAGGGCCATAAATCCTAAACCGTAACTCGGATTAAGATGAGTCCTAAATGAAAAGTTATCTAATCGAACAGAGATAACTGAAAATCATATTTACAGTAGCCCAGGTCCTACTAATCAGACCCAGAAATAGTAAAACAGTAGGTTCCGGTGGGTCTTGGTGTTCGATGCTTATCACTGTTCTCATCCTTGATGCATATAGCTTCAAGTGTACAAATCATTGATGTGTTTGCATCATCTTAACCAAGGTTTCACCATCATAACACTTGTGTAAGTCTAAGACATGTAGCACAACTCAATTAAGTGTTGTATGTAGTTTGATGAACCAAAGTTACATCAAAGTCTTAGATTTAACATATACATGAAATATAAAAGTAATATGGAACTACAAACTAAAAAGTAAACTAACTAATCAAGATCTTAAGATGTAGAACATAGTTCTTAGTTAGATCTTGAAGATCCAAGACCCAAAAGTCTAGATCTAAAGTTATTAAGTTAAATCTAACACAAGTGTATGAAGTTATAACTAAAGAGTTACACTTCCATGTTCTTGAAATCTTAAAGTTAACTTTTAGTTTCAAGAAGTATGAGATCAAGACTAACTTGTAATACTTGACCATTTAATCCAATAAACACGAAATTAAAGTGCATAATATGAAGTAATAAACTTAAATAAACAAGTAATAAGTTCATGTGTTTCATACTTTTAAAGATTCAAGCCTAAGTCTTGATCTTTAGAAAGTAAACTTTAAGTTTACTTCATGAACTTCAAGTATGCTTTAACTCATGAACTTTCTTTAAAACATTAAGTGTAGAACATAACTAGAGAGCTTATGTTCTTGTATGTCTTGTAAGAACAAGATAAAAAGAAGAATGAAACTAGAGAGTTTGATTCTTGTACTAGTAAGTAACAACAATTAGTAAGTAACAATTAATCAAAGACAAGTAACATTAAACAAAAGAATGATGATGATGAAGGTTTTTGGTTCGGTTTTTAGCAAGAAAAGAAGAGAGGATTTGTTCATAAAACTTACAAGTATTGAGAGAAAAAGAGAGAAAAGTTGAAAGCAAGATGAAGTGTGTGTAAAATGAAGTGGAATACAAGTGAATAAGTAACTTAAAAAAAGTTTTGAATCCCTCCTAGCCTATACAAGGCCGACAGTTTGTGTATCAAGAGGGGGAGGGGATTTGCTCACTATTCACTAGCATGTAAAGCCTTCAAAAGTTGGTTATTTGGTGTATGTGCATGGGAAGTAGATGTAAGTAACAAGTAACTAGTCTTTCCATTAACTAACTAATCAAGTTTCATGTCAAAGTAATACTTACATGAAGTGTTGGGCCAAGTAAGTCTAATAAAGAAATAGGGTGGGCTCTCTAATCCATTAATCATTAATAAAAAGCCCAAGTTCTATAATTAACAATTAAATCCAATTAAAGCCCAAGTAATTAACTAATAACCTTAGTTAATCAAAATGATTAATAAAACTTAATCATGAATGTAAATAATATCTGAAAATATTATTCGTGTAATGTACGTATGTCACAAAGACGTTTCGGGCATTTAAAGTCAAGTATGATCAATCATGGTAACAAGTAAATGTAATAACATACATTCGTTAAATCACAAGTATTAATAATAACAATTATTAATAAATAAACGTTGGAAAAATCCAGGGTCGTTACATTACCCACCTGTTAAAGAAAATTTCGTCCCGAAATTTTAAGCTGAGGTAGATGGAGGAGTCGGGAAAAGGTGAGGATACTTTTGCATCATTTGATCCTCTCGTTCCCAATTAAACTCAGGTCCTCGTTTGGCATTCCATCGTACTCGGACGATCGGAATCTTGTTGCATTTCAAAGTTTTGATCTCATGATCCATAATCTCAACTGGTTCTTCCACAAAGTGGAGTTTGTCGTCAATCGTAAGTTCCTCAAGTGGTATGATAAGTTCGGGTGCAGCAAGACACTTCTTCAAGTTTGACACGTGGAAGGTAGGATGAACTGAGCTCAATTGTGCTGGTAGATCCAAATGGTATGCAACGGGTCCAACACGTTCCAAGATTTAAAAAGGACCAATGTATCGTGGGTTTAACTTTTCACGTTTTCCAAAACGGATCACACCTTTCCAAGGTGCAACCTTCAGCATTACATGATCACCAACGTTGAATTCAAAGTCTTTACGTTTAAGATAAGCATAACTCTTTTGGCGATCGCAGGCAGTCTTAAGTCTAGCTTGAATCTGAGCAATCTTCTCTGTGGTTTCATCGACTACCTCGGGTCCGGTGATTTGCTTTTCACCTACCTCGGCCCAAAAAATAGGAGATCGGCACTTGCGGCCATACAACGCTTCAAAAGGTGCAGCATTAATGCTCGAGTGATAACTTTTATTGTACGAGAATTCGGCTAATGGTAAATGCCTTTCTTAGGCCTTTCTGAAATCAATGACACATGCACGCAACATATCTTCTAAGGTCTGAATCGTGCGTTCACTTTGCCCGTCGGTCTGTGGGTGATAAGCAGTACTCATGTCGAGACGGGTTCCCATGGCTTCTTGTAAAGAACGCCAAAATCTAGAAGCAAAACAGGGATCGCGATCCGAGATGATCGATAAAGGTACACCATGATGAGATACAACCTCTTTGATGTATAGTTGAGCAAGTCTTTTCATTGTATCCGTTTCCTTCATAGCCAGGAAGTGTGCAGATTTAGTAAGGCGGTCAACAATAACCCAAATAGTATAGTATCTGTCCACCGTCTTTGGTAGCTTGGTGATGAAATCCATTGTGATCCTTTCCCACTTCCATTGCGGGATTTCCGGTTGTTGAAGCAATCCAGAGGGCCTCTGATGCTCGGCCTTAAACTTCGAGCAAGTCAAACACTTACCAACATAAGTCGCAACGTCCTTCTTAAGATTCGGCCACCAGTACTGTTCCTTAAGATCGTGGTACATTTTGCCCACTCCGGGATGAATCGAATATCTCGATTTGTGTGCTTCATCAAGTATAAGGTTCCGTAGATCTCCATAAAGAGGCACCCAAATTCTTCCGGCATAACATCGGAGCCCAGACTCCCTAACCTCGAATCGAGAAACAAGTATGTTCAAATGTTCGTGAGATATATTCTCCTCCTTGAGAGCCTCATCTTGGGCTACTCGGATCTGACTTTTGAGGTTCGAATGAATGGTGATGTTCAGGGCCCTAACACGAAGAGGTTCCGTCCTCTCATTTCGGCTTAAAGCGTCAGCTACAACATTGGCCTTGCTAGGATGATAACGAAGTTCACAATCGTAGTCGTTTAGCATCTCGATCCATCGATGCTATCTCATATTCAGTTGCTTCTGATCGAATATGTGCTAGAGACTCTTGTGATCGGTGAAGATAGTACTTTTCGTTCCATACAAATAGTGTCTCCACAATTTGAGCGCAAAGACAACGGCTCCAAGTTCAAGATCGTGAGTAGTGTAGTTCCGCTCGTGAATCTTCAGTTGACGAGAAGCATAGGCAATAACCTTTGATCTTTGCATCAGTACATAACCAAAATCGCTTTTCGAAGCATCGCAATAAACAACAAAGTCGTCACTGCCCTCAGGAAGTGATAAGATAGGTGCGGTGGTCAACTTCTTCTTCAAGGTTTGAAATACTGATTCGTGTGCGGGTTCCCAAATGAACTTCTTCCCTTTATGAGTCAGCGCGGTCAAAGGACGCGCAATCAGAGAGAAACCTTCAATAAACCTTCGATAGTAACTGGCGAGACCTAGGAATTGGCGAATATGCGTCGGAGTAGTGGGGGTCTCCCACTTGCTGATAGCTTCAATCTTGGCGGGATCAACTTTGATACCCTGGTCGCTCACAACATGATCCAGAAATTGGACTTCCTTCAACCAAAATTCACACTTGGAGAATTTGGCGTAAAGTTGCTCTTGTCTCAAGAGTTCAAGTACTAGTCGGAGGTGTTGCTCATGCTCTTCTTCGCTCTTAGAGTAGATGAGGATATCATCTATGAAGACGATAATAAACTTATCTAGGTATGGCTTGCAGAAACGATTCATAAGGTCCATGAACACGGCAGGTGCGTTGGTCAAACCAAATGGCATCACGAGAAACTCATAATGACCATAACGAGTTCTGAACGCAGTTTTCATCACATCACTTTCCTTCACCCTCAGCTGGTGATATCCGGATCGCAAATCGATCTTAGAGTAAACGCTCGATCCTTGTAGTTGGTCAAAAAGATCGTCAATTCGTGGAAGAGGATACCGATTCTTGATCGTCAATTTGTTGAGTTCATGGTGGTCGATACACATACGGAAGGATCCATCCTTCTTCTTCACAAATAAAACAGGTGCGCCCCAAGGCGAAAAGCTGGGTTGGATAAATCCTCGATCAAGTAGTTCTTGTAGTTGGCTTTGTAATTCTTGCATCTCGGAAGGTGCGAGTCTATAAGGTGCGCGAGCTACAGGTGCTGCTCCTGGCACTAAATCAATCTGAAACTCTACTGCTCTCGGCGGCGGTAATCCAGACAATTCTTTAGGGAAGACATCGAAAAATTCGTTCACAATTTGAACATCGTTCAAGCTCTTCACCTCAGTTTCTACCGTTTTCACATGCGCTAAGACAGCAAGACGTCCCTTCTTCATAATCTTTTGCACTTTCATGCAACTAATGAGGTTCAGCTTCGAGGTACATCTCTCTCCGTAAATGATCAGTGGCTCACCATCTCTGTGGGGTATACGAAGAGCTTTATCTCCACAGATAATATCGGCTCTTATCTTGCTCAACCAATCCATACCGACGATCACGTCAAAACTTCCCAATTTGATGGGTATCAAATCAATTTCGAAATCTGCACCAGCTATATTGATAATAGCTCCTCGACTAATATGGTCAACTTTCTCAAGTTTTCCATTGGCGACCTCGACAAGCATACTTTCTTTTAACGGAACTAACGACCAATTAATCTTATCGCAAAAGTGTCTACATACATAACTTCTATCGGCACCATTATCAAATAAGACAGAAGCTAATAGATTGTTGATAGTGAATATACATGTCACCAAGTCGGGGTTTTCTCGGGCGTCCCTTGCATTAACATTGAAAGCTCTACCACGGGGTGGTCCACCGTCTTTTCGCTTGTTTGGGCACGCATTTCTGAAATGGCCCATTTGTCCGCATTCGTAGCAATTTTTAGGTCCATTAGTGTTCGGCTTCCCATTCAAAGTGGTGACCTTGCAGTTCTTCACGATATGCCCAGTCCGTTGGCACTTTTCACAAACAACGTTACAATACCCAGTATGGTGCTTGTAGCACCGCTTGCATTGTGGTAAGGTTCCCTTGTAGTTGGGGTTGGAGTTCCCACTGTTGTTGTTTCCTTTAAAACCCTCATGTCGTTTCGCCGGGTTCTGATCATAGGTCCTTCCCCTGTTGTTATCCCATTTGCGCTTGTCACTACTACCCGCTTCAGACTTAGCCTTCTCCGGTTCATCGATGATAATTTGGTTCATTAAAGTATGCGCCATGCGCATCGCTTTCGGGACATTTGGTGGCTTGGACGAGGTGACGTTTCCCTTAATGCTCTTAGGAAGTCCCCAGAAGTACCTTTCCATTCGTTTGAACTCCGGTGTAACCATGGTAGGACACATCAGGGCTAGTTCTAAAAATCTCCGGTTGTAGCTATTAAGGTCGTTCCCAACGGCCTTTAACTGCATAAATTCAATCTCCATCCTCTGGATCTCGGTCCTAGGGCAATATTCCTCAATCAGGGCCCCCTTGAACTCCTCCCATGGAGTAGCAAACGCCTCATCAATACCTTTTGCTTGAGCCAACATGTTCCACCACGTTAGTGCGCTATCAGACAGCGTGCATGAAGCAAACTTGGTCTTATTCTCCTTTGAACAGTTACTAACTCGAAACACAGATTCTAAATCTCGAACCATCTAGTGAGACCAACCGGCCCCTCTGTTCCACTGAAGTTCTGGGATTTACAGCTCTGGAACTCTTTGAACGTACACCCATTACGAATGGGTTGAATAACCGGTGGCGGTGGAGGTGGAACTTGGGGTTGCATTTCCGCAATGGCTGCGGCTACCCTTTCGGCAATCATCTCCTCGATTTGGGCTGCGGTAGGGGTTGATGTTGATCGTCCGTTGGCCATGGTGTTCTAAACAAAAATTTTGACTCAGTCAAAATCCAGTATTCAAATAGTAATAATACAGTATATGGTAACCAACATGGAATCGACACATCACATGTTTATTAAGTAATGCAATCTAGGTACAAATACCACATAATCATCATACTGTAACGTAAATAGAACATTGTGTAAGAATTAAATAATGCAAAGTTCCATTCATTAATAAAAATAAGTTGCATACATCTGTATAAGTTCGTACAATACACAAGTGAAACATAAAACTACAACTAGATTACATAATGAAATCTAAATACAAAAGCCCTACAGTGAAGGTGGGTGTAGGATATCCAATACATGAGACATCTGGTCCTCGAGCTCAGAAACTCGAGCTCGGAGGATCCCCACCTCCCTTGTCAATTCCTCGACAGTGGGTGATGGTGAGGCAGGCGGTGCAGGTGGTGCGGGTGGTGCAGATGTAGACGGTCTGGCTCCAGAAATAGTCAGTACGTAACGGGGTACCTTACGCACGAGTGGGTCGGCAGGGTACGACACAAGACGCTTACGGGCAGTAACCCTACAACGCCGACCAAATGCGTCAGTGAATGCTCGTCCTCCGTTGATCCCCGGAATAATGGTGCCATCGAAACGGTACCGCTTCTTCGGCGGGGTGGAGGGTGGCTGAACAGGTGCATCAGGGTGCTCCTCGTCGGAGTCATCATCACTCGAGTCGTCTGTGGATGGGTCATCAGATGAAGAATCATCAGAATCATGCGGTGGTGGTTGCACGGGTGGCTGAACTGGCTCTCCTAGGGCGGCCATCATCTCTCGGTATCTGGCGGGTCCGATCGGAATGAGACGTCCATCAGGGGCACGTCAGCACCAATGGCGATACCGGTTACGGAATGGACCTTCCTCGAATTCCGCGGGAATCACAATCTCACCGGAACGGGGCTGTGACACCGAGGGTCCGGGGGCAGATGGAACTGGAATCTCCGGAGGGTCCTGGGTTCTGTCTACAGTAACCACTAGAGCAGGTGCATGACTGCTAGCTCCGGAAGACGAAGCGCCGGGATCACTGGTGGGTAACGGGATCGGTGGATCGGCAACAGTGGCAGGTGTAGTGGCTGAAGTGTCTGAACTGCCCAAAACGATAGCAGGTGGAATATTCGACATCTGAACAAGGAAAAATAAATTTTTCATGTCAGTAAGTCATAAAGCAAGCACGTATTAGGCCAACAGTCGAAATCGTGTATAACAGTAAGTAGCATGGCAATAACGACAAGTATCATGCAATCGAAAGCAGATAATAGCATGCAGTAGTGAAATCATGTAATAGCATACGGCATATAGCAGTAACAGTAAGCAGCAGCATGCAGTAAGTTCAGCGGAAACAAGTAAACTAGCAAGTTGTAGATTAGTCCTATTAGTGAATCCTACTCGGGTCGGTCTTAGACTCACTAATGCAACCTAATTCCCTACAACCAATGCTCTGATACCAAATGTGATTCCCCGTACAAAACCATCATGTACGAATCATCAACAACAGGATCATTACAAGGTCAAACACTATATGCTATTTCAAAATACATTTGCATTCAAGATAAAAGATGACGTCATAACTAACGTCGAATGTTTTACATCAAAAGTATGCTTCTATGAATGGAAGCAAAGATAATAGTACGTAACCCTTAGGTCATTACAAATCATAGTTTCAAAAGTAATAAAGTTATGAATGCAAGATAAACAGTTCATGCGGTGATAACTCTAGAGCAGCTGGGGTCTACAGCAAGACTAGTACACAGCGGAAGCAACCTTAAGCACCTGAGAAAAACATGCTTAAAAACGTCAACACAAAGGTTGGTGAGCTATAGTTTAAGTATAACAGTATGTAAGGTAGGCCACGAGATTTCAGTGCTACAAAGAGCGTTTTAAAACAGTATGATAGAGTATATGTTTAACCGTGGGCACTTGGTAACTAACTTAACATTTATACCCCCTGAAAGTACACTTGGCAAGTGCGTATGTATACGAAGTATTAAACACTCGTTAAATGCTAGTGCTACTAGCCCGAGTGGGGATGTCAAACCCTATGGATCCATATCTAAGATTCGCGTTCACCGGTTCAAAAACCAATGACTAAACGTTACCGAGCTAAAGGGAATGTTTATGCCGTTGTATAACCCACACATATATAAAGTTTAAGTACTCATGCCTAGTATGTAAAACGTAAAATGTGCGTGTATTCTCAGTTCCCAAAATAAGTTAAAGTAAAAAGGGAATGCTATAACTCACAATGATAAAGTAGCGGTAAAGTCGAGTCGGGAAATAAGCAAGTACGTAGGTCCGGAAAGTCCTCAAACTAAGTTAAATAGTACTAAGTCAGTAAATCGTCCGAATAGGTTTAAAAGTATGTAAATAAGGTCTTAAAGTTCATCATCATTCATCATCAAACAAAAGGTGTAAAGCAAGTTTCGTTCAAGTATAGAGTTTAAAACAAAGGCTGAGTTTGATCGGTCACCACGGCCTCTAAACCTACTGAAACAAGGTGAGACCAGTGGCCATGGCTCCGTATATGAGTCCTTTAGTTGTGGTAATAAAATACAAAAGCAAACTCGTCTTCGTTTGACCGTGGTGATTGTCTAAGTGCGAGTAGGTCAGAATTTTCAGCACAACGTTAAAAGACATAGTGACACTCGGAGGGCCATAAATCCTAAACGTAACTCGGATTAAGACGAGTCCTAAATGAAAAGTTATCTACTCGAACAGAGCTAACTGAAAATCATCTTTACAGTAGCCCAGGTCATACTGATCAGACCCAGAAATAGTAAAACAGTAGGTTCCGGTGGGTCTTGGTGTTCGATGCTTATCACGGTTCTCATCCTTGATGCATATAGCTTCAAGTGTACAACTCGTTGATGTGTTTACATCATCTTAACTAAGGTTTCACCATCATAACACTTGTGTAAGTCTAAGACATGTAGCACAACTCAATTAAGTGTTGTATGTAGTTTGATGAACCAAAGTTACATCAAAGTCTTAGATTTAACACATACATGAAATATAAAAGTAATATTGAACTACAAACTAGAAAGTAAACTAACTAATCAAGATCTTAAGATGTAGAACATAGTTCTTAGTTAGATCTTAAAGATCCAAGACCCAAAAGTCTAGATCTAAAGTTATTAAGTTAAATCTAACACAAGTGTATGAAGTTATAACTAAAGAGTTACACTTCCATGTTCTTGAAATCTTAAAGTTAACTTTTAGTTTCAAGAAGTATGAGATCAAGACTAACTTGTAATACTTGACCATTTAAACCAATAAACATGAAATTAAAGTGCATAATATGAAGTAATAAACTTAAATAAACAAGTAATATGTTCATGTGTTTCATACTTTTAAAGATTCAAGCCTAAGTCTTGATCTTTAGAAAGTAAACTTTAAGTTTACTTCAAGAACTTTAAGTATGCTTTAACTCATGAACTTTCTTTAAAACATTAAGTGTAGAACATAACTAGAGAGCTTATGTTCTTGTATGTCTTGTAAGAACAAGATAAAAAGAAGAATTAAACTAGAGAGTTTGATTCTTGTACTAGTAAGTAACAACAATTAGTAAGTAACAATTAATCAAAGACAAGTAACATTAAACAAAAGAATGATGATGATGAAGGTTTTTGGTTCGGTTTTTAGCAAGAAAAGAAGAGAGGATTTGTTCATAAAACTTATAAGTATTGAGAGAAAAAGAGAGAAAAGTTGAAAGCAAGATGAAGTGTGTGTAAAATGAAGTGGAATACAAGTGAATAAGTAACTTAAAAAAAGTTTTGATTCCCTCCTAGCCTATACAAGGCCGACGGTTTGTGTATCAAGAGGGGGAGGGGATTTGCTCACTAGTCACTAGCATGTAAAGCCTTCAAAAGTTGGTTAATTAGTGTATGTGCATGGGAAGTAGATGTAAGTAACAAGTAACTAGTCTTTCCATTAACTAACTAATCAAGTTTCATGTCAAAGTAATACTTACATGAAGTGTTGGGCCAAGTAAGTCCAATAAAGAAATAGGGTGGGCTCTCTAATCTATTAATCATTAATAAAAAGCCCAAGTTCCATAATTAACAAGTAAATCCAATTAAAGCCCAAGTAATTAACTAGTAACCTTAGTTAATCAAAATGATTATTAAAACTTAATCATGAATATAAATAATATCTGAAAATATTATTCGTGTAATGTACGTATGTCACAAAGATGTTTCGGGCATTTAAAGTCAAGTATGATCAATCATGGTAACAAGTAAATGTAATAACATACATTCGTTAAATCACAAGTATTAATAATAAAAATTATTAATAAATAAATGTTGGAAAAATCCAGGGTCGTTACATGCTTCCTTTATGACTTACTGACCTGGAAAAGGTTATTTTTTGTTGTTCAGATGTCGGATGTTCCACCTGTCATCATTTTGGACAGCGACACAGACTCATCAGCCACCTCACCTGCCATCGTTGCTGATTTTCAGATCCCGTCATTGACACCCTCCAGTGACTCAGGCGCTTCGTCCTCCGGAGCTAGTAGCCATGCACCCGGCCCAGTGATTACCTCAGACGGAGCCGAGCTCCACTTGCCCCAGGACTTCCGGTGAAATGTCCCGTTCTTATTGATTAAAAACGTTCCATATTAATTGATTTCGTTGCGAGGTTTTGACCACTATATGAGACGTTTTTCAAAGACTGCATTCATTTTTAAAACAAACCATAACCTTTATTTCATAAATAAAGGTTTAAAAAGCTTTACGTAGATTATCAAATTATGATAATCTAAAATATCCTGTTTACACATGACCATTACATAATGGTTTACAATACAAATATGTTACATCGAAATCAGTTTCTTGAATGCAGTTTTTACACAATATCATACAAACATGGACTCTAAATCTTGTCCTTATTTTAGTATGCAACAGCGGAAGCTCTTAATATTCACCTGAGAATAAACATGCTTTAAACGTCAACAAAAATATTGGCGAGTTATAGGTTTAACCTATATATATCAAATCGTAACAATAGACCACAAGATTTCATATTTCAATACACATCCCATACTTAGAGATAAAAATCATTCATATGGTGAACACCTGGTAACCGACATTAACAAGATGCATATATAAGAATATCCCCATCATTCCGGGACACCCTTCGGATATGATATAAATTTCGAAGTACTAAAGCATCCGGTACTTTGGATGGGGTTTGTTAGGCCCAATAGATCTATCTTTAGGATTCGCGTCAATTAGGGTGTCTGTTCCCTAATTCTTAGATTACCAGACTTAATAAAAAGGGGCATATTCGATTTCGATAATTCAACCATAGAATGTAGTTTCACGTACTTGTGTCTATTTTGTAAATCATTTATAAAACCTGCATGTATTCTCATCCCAAAAATATTAGATTTTAAAAGTGGGACTATAACTCACTTTCACAGATTTTTACTTCGTCGGGAAGTAAGACTTGGCCACTGGTTGATTCACGAACCTATAATAATATATACATATATATCAAAGTATGTTCAAAATATATTTACAACACTTTTAATATATTTTGATATTTTAAGTTTATTAAGTCAGCTGTCCTCGTTAGTAACCTACAACTAGTTGTCCACAGTTAGATGTACATAAATAAATCGATAAATATTATCTTGAATCAATCCACGACCCAGTGTATACGTATCTCAGTATTGATCACAACTCAAACTATATATATTTTGGAATCAACCTCAACCCTGTATAGCTAACTCCAACATTCACATATAGAGTGTCTATGGTTGTTCCGAAATATATATAGATGTGTCGACATGATAGGTCGAAACATTGTATACGTGTCTATGGTATCTCAAGATTACATAATATACAATACAAGTTGATTAAGTTTTGGTTGGAATAGATTTGTTACCAATTTTCACGTAGTTAAAATGAGAAAAATTATCCAATCTTGTTTTACCCATAACTTCTTCATTTTAAATCCGTTTTGAGTGAATCAAATTGCTATGGTTTCATATTGAACTCTATTTTATGAATCTAAACAGAAAAAGTATAGGTTTATAGTCGGAAAAATAAGTTACAAGTCGTTTTTGTAAAGGTAGTCATTTCAGTCGAAAGAACGACGTCTAGATGACCATTTTAGAAAACATACTTCCACTTTGAGTTTAACCATAATTTTTGGATATAGTTTCATGTTCATAATAAAAATCATTTTCTCAGAATGACAACTTTTAAATCAAAGTTTATCATAGTTTTTAATTAACTAACCCAAAACAGCCCGCGGTGTTACTACGACGGCGTAAATCCGGTTTTACGGTGTTTTTCGTGTTTCCAGGTTTTAAATCATTAAGTTAGCATATCATATAGATATAGAACATGTGTTTAGTTGATTTTAAAAGTCAAGTTAGAAGGATTAACTTTTGTTTGCGAACAAGTTTAGAATTAACTAAACTATGTTCTAGTGATTACAAGTTTAAACCTTCGAATAAGATAGCTTTATATGTATGAATCGAATGATGTTATGAATATCATTACTACCTTAATTTCCTTGGATAAACCTACTGGAAAAGAGAAAAATGGATCTAGCTTCAATGGATCCTTGGATGGCTCGAAGTTCTTGAAGCAGAATCATGACACGAAAACAAGTTCAAGTAAGATCATCACTTGAAATAAGATTGTTATAGTTATAGAAATTGAACCAAAGTTTGAATATGATTATTACCTTGTATTAGAATGATAACCTACTGTAAGAAACAAATATTTCTTGAGATTGGATGATCACCTTACAAGATTGGAAGTGAGCTAGCAAACTTGAAAGTATTCTTGATTTTATGAAACTAGAACTTTTGGAATTTATGAAGAACACTTAGAACTTGAAGATAGAACTTGAGAGAGATCAATTAGATGAATAAAATTGAAGAATGAAAGTGTTTGTAGGTGTTTTTGGTCGTTGGTGTATGGATTAGATATAAAGGATATGTAATTTTGTTTTCATGTAAATAAGTCATGAATGATTACTCATATTTTTGTAATTTTATGAGATATTTCATGCTAGTTGCCAAATGATGGTTCCCACATGTGTTAGGTGACTCACATGGGCTGCTAAGAGTTGAGCATTGGAGTGTATATACCAATAGTACATACATCTAAAAGCTGTGTATTGTACGAGTACGAATACGGGTGCATACGAGTAGAATTGTTGATGAAACTGAACGAGGATGTAATTGTAAGCATTTTTGTTAAGTAGAAGTATTTTGATAAGTGTATTGAAGTCTTTCAAAAGTGTATAAATACATATTAAAACACTACATGTATATACATTTTAACTGAGTCGTTAAGTCATCGTTAGTCGTTACATGTAAGTGTTGTTTTGAAACCTTTAGGTTAACGATCTTGTTAAATGTTGTTAACCCAATGTTTATAATAACAAATGAGATTTTAAATTATTATATTATCATGATATTATCATGTATGAATATCTCTTAATATGATATATATACATTAAATGTCTTTACAACGATAATCGTTACATATATGTCTCGTTTAAAAATCATTAAGTTAGTAGTCTTGTTTTTACATATGTAGTTCATTGTTAATATACTTTATGATATGTTTTCTTATCATAGTATCATGTTAACTATATATATATATCCATATATATGTCATCATATAGTTTTTACAAGTTTTAACGTTCGTGAATCACCGATCAACTTGGGTGGTCAATTGTCTATATGAAACATATTTCAATTAATCAAGTCTTAACAAGTTTGATTGCTTAACATGTTGGAAACATTTAATCATGTAAATATCAATCTCAATTAATATATATAAACATGGAAAAGTTCGGGTCACTACAGTACCTACCCGTTAAATAAATTTCGTCCCGAAATTTTAAGCTGTTGAAGGTGTTGACGAATCTTCTGGAAATAGATGCGGGTATTTCTTCTTCATCTGATCTTCACGCTCCCAGGTGAACTCGAGTCCTCTACGAGCATTCCATCGAACCTTAACAATTGGTATGTTGTTTTGCTTAAGTCTTTTAACCTCACGATCCATTATTTCGACGGGTTCTTCGATGAATTGAAGTTTTTCGTTGATTTGGATTTCATCTAACGGAATAGTGAGATCTTCTTTAGCAAAACATTTCTTCAAATTTGAGGCGTGGAAAGTGTTATGTACAGCCGCGAGTTGTTGAGGTAACTCAAGTCGGTAAGCTACTGGTCCGACACGATCAATAATCTTGAATGGTCCAATATACCTTGGATTTAATTTCCCTCGTTTACCAAATCGAACAACGCCTTTCCAAGGTGCAACTTTAAGCATGACCATCTCTCCAATTTCAAATTCTATATCTTTTCTTTTAATGTCAGCGTAGCTCTTTTGTCGACTTTGGGCGGTTTCCAACCGTTGTTGAATTTGGATGATCTTCTCGGTAGTTTCTTGTATAATCTCCGGACCCGTAATCTGTCTATCCCCCACTTCACTCTAACAAATCGGAGACCTGCACTTTCTACCATAAAGTGCTTCAAACGGCGCCATCTCAATGCTTGAATGGTAGCTGTTGTTGTAGGAAAATTCTGCTAACGGTAGATGTCGATCCCAACTGTTTCCGAAATCAATAACACATGCTCGTAGCATGTCTTCAAGCGTTTGTATCGTCCTTTCGCTCTGCCCATCAGTTTGTGGATGATAGGCAGTACTCATGTCTAGACGAGTTCCTAATGCTTGCTGTAATGTCTGCCAGAATCTTGAAATAAATCTGCCATCCCTATCAGAGATAATAGAGATTGGTATTCCATGTCTGGAGACGACTTCCTTCAAATACAGTCGTGCTAACTTCTCCATCTTGTCATCTTCTCTTATTGGCAGGAAGTGTGCTGATTTGGTGAGACGATCAACTATTACCCAAATAGTATCAAAACCACTTGCAGTCCTTGGCAATTTAGTGATGAAATCCATGGTAATGTTTTCCCATTTCCATTCCGGGATTTCGGGTTGTTGAAGTAGACCTGATGGTTTCTGATGCTCAGCTTTGACCTTAGAACACGTCAAACATTCTCCTACGTATTTAGCAACATCGGCTTTCATACCCGGCCACCAAAAATGTTTCTTGAGATCCTTGTACATCTTCCCCGTTCCAGGATGTATTGAGTATCTGGTTTTATGAGCTTCTCTAAGTACCATTTCTCTCATATCTCCAAATTTTGGTACCCAAATCCTTTCAGCCCTATACCGGGTTCCGTCTTCCCGAATATTAAGATGCTTCTCCGATCCTTTGGGTATTTCATCCTTTAAATTTCCCTCTTTTAAAACTCCTTGTTGCGCCTCCTTTATTTGAGTAGTAAGGTTATTATGAATCATTATATTCATAGATTTTACTCGAATGGGTTCTCTGTCCTTCCTGCTCAAGGCATCGGCTACCACATTTGCCTTCCCCGGGTGGTAACGAATCTCAAAGTCGTAATCATTCAACAATTCAATCCACCTACGTTGCCTCATATTCAGTTGTTTCTGATTAAATATGTGTTGAAGACTTTTGTGGTCGGTATATATAATACTTTTGACCCCATATAAGTAGTGCCTCCAAGTCTTTAATGCAAAAATAACCGCGCCTAATTCCAAATCATGCGTCGTATAATTTTGTTCGTGAATCTTCAATTGTCTAGACGCATAAGCAATCACCTTCGTTCGTTGCATTAATACACAACCGAGACCTTGCTTTGATGCGTCACAATAAATCACAAAATCATCATTCCCTTCAGGCAATGACAATATAGGTGCCGTAGTTAGCCTTTTCTTCAATAACTGAAACGCTTTCTCTTGTTCATCATTCCATTCAAATTTCTTTCCTTTATGCGTTAATGCAGTCAAAGGTTTTGCTATTCTGGAAAAGTCTTGGATGAACCTTCTGTAGTAACCAGCTAGTCCTAAAAACTAGCGTATGTGTTTCGGAGTTTTCGGGGTTTCCCACTTTTCAACAGTTTTTATCTTTGCCGGATCCACCTTAATACCTTCTTTGTTCACTATGTGACCGAGGAATTGAACTTCTTCTAACCAAAATGCACACTTTGAAAACTTAGCGTACAGTTTTTCCTTCCTCAATACTTCTAACACCTTTCTCAAATGTTCACCGTGTTCTTGGTCATTCTTTGAGTAAATAAGTATGTCATCAATGAAAACAATGACAAACTTGTCAAGGTATGGTCCACACACTAGGTTCATAAGGTCCATGAACACAGCTGGTGCATTAGTTAAACCAAACGGCATGACCATAAACTCGTAATGACCGTAACGTATTCTGAAAGCAGTCTTTGGAATATCATCTTCTTTCACCCGCATTTGATGATACCCGGAACGTAAGTCAATCTTTGAATTAACAGACGAGCCTTGTAGTTGATCAAATAAGTCATCGATTCTCGGTAGTGGGTAGCGGTTCTTGATGGTAAGTTTGTTCAACTCTCGGTAGTCGATACACAACCTGAATGTACCATCTTTCTTCTTGACAAACAAAATAGGAGCTCCCCACGGTGATGTGCTTGGTCGAATGAAACCACGCTCTAAAAGTTCTTGTAATTGGCTTTGCAGTTCTTTCATCTCGCTGGGTGTGAGTCTGTAAGGAGCACAAGCTATTGGTGCAGCTCCTGGTACAAGATCTATTTGAAATTCAACGGATCGATGTGGGGGTAATCCCGGTAATTCTTTCGGAAATACATCGGGAAATTCTTTTGCAATGGGAACATCATTGATGCTCTTTTCTTCAGTTTGTACTTTCTCGACGTGTGCTAAAACAGCATAGCAACCTTTTCTTATTAGTTTTTGTGCCTTCAAATTACTAATAAGATGTAGCTTCGTGTTGCCCTTTTCCCCGTACACCATTAAGGGTTTTCCTTTTTCTCGTATAATGCGAATTGCATTTTTGTAACAGACGATCTCTGCTTTCACTTCTTTCAACCAGTCCATACCGATTATCACATCAAAACTCCCTAACTCTACTGGTATCAAATCAATCTTAAATGTTTCGCTAACCAGTTTAATTTCTCGATTCCGACATATATTATCTGCTGAAATTAATTTACCATTTGCTAATTCGAGTAAAAATTTACTATCCAAAGGCGTCAATGGACAACTTAATTTAGCACAAAAATCTCTACTCATATAGCTTCTATCTGCACCCAAATCAAATAAAACGTAAGCAGATTTATTGTCAATAAGAAACGTACCCGTAACAAGCTCCGGGTCTTCCTGTGCCTCTGCCGCATTAATATTGAAAACTCTTCCACGGCCTTGTCCATTCGTGTTCTCCTGGTTCGGGCAATTTCTAATAATGTGGCTTGGTTTTCCACATTTATAACAAACTACATTGGTATAACTTGCTCCGACACTACTTGCTCCGCCATTACTCGTTCCGACACCATTTGTTCCTTTCGTTCTATTAACCCCTGGTCCGTAGACCTCACACTTCGCCGCGCTATGACCATTTCTTTTACACTTGTTGCAAAATTTGGTGCAGAACCCCGAGTGATTCTATTCACACCTTTGGCATAGCTGCTTCTGATTGTTGTTGTTGTTGCGGTTATTATTGTTGTTGGGATGATTGTTGTAGTTGTTGTTGTTGTTGTTGTTGTTGTTGTTGTTGGGCCGTTTGTTGTAGTTGCGATTGATGTTGCGATTGTTGGGATAATTGTTGCGATTATTGTTGTAATTGCTGTTGTTGTTGTATTGGTGATTCTTATCACCGTTTTCCTCCCACTTTCTTTTGACTTGCTTCACATTGGCCTCTTCAGCAGTCTGTTCTTTAATTCTTTCTTCAATCTGGTTCACTAGTTTGTGAGCCATTCTACATGCCTGTTGTATGGAGGCGGGCTCGTGTGAACTTATATCTTCTTGGATTCTTTCCGGTAATCCTTTCACAAACGCGTCGATCTTCTCTTCCTCATCTTCGAATGCTCCCGGACACAATAGGCACAATTCTGTGAATCGTCTTTCGTACGTGGTAATATCAAATCCTTGGGTTCGTAACCCTCTAAGTTCTGTCTTGAGCTTATTGACCTCGGTTCTGGGACGGTACTTCTCGTTCATCAAGTGCTTGAATGCTGACCACGGTAGTGCGTACGCATCGTCTTGTCCCACTTGCTCTAGATAGGTATTCCACCATGTTAACGCAGAACCTGTGAAGGTATGCGTAGCGTACTTCACTTTGTCCTCTTCAGTACACTTACTTATGGCAAACACCGATTCAACCTTCTCGGTCCACCGTTTCAATCCGATCGGTCCTTCGGTTCCATCAAATTCCAAAGGTTTGCAGGCAGTGAATTCTTTGTAGGTGCATCCTACACGATTTCCTGTACTGCTAGATCCAAGGTTATTGTTGGTATGTAGCGCAGCCTGTACTGCGGCTATGTTTGAAGCTAGAAAAGTACGGAATTCCTCTTCATTCATATTCACGGTGTGTCGAGTAGTCGGTGCCATTTCCTTCAAAATAGTTAAATGGAACAAGTTAATCATACAGAATATTAAGAGTAGTTAATAGTATTTCGTAGCATAATATGAACTCATTTATAAAAGCTTTTTCTTCATATTAGCGTTTTATAAGTTTAAATTCGGGTAGTACCTACCCGTTAAGTTCATACTTAGTAGCTAATATACAATTCAACTACTACAATTCTATATGAAAAACTGATTATAATAATATTTCGCGTTCAAACTTTTATACAATATTTTACAAACTTACAATACCGCTTATTTTACATAAAGCATGAAATATAGCACACAATAACTTTGATACAAGATAGTTGTGAAGATAATTCTAGCTAGTACACAAGTCGTTCAGCAAAGGCAATAAAGACACGTAATTCATACGTCCAGAAACAAGTCATGCATTCTGGTTTTACTAGGACTACTTCCCATCCTTGGTCTTGTGGAACATAACCGTTATGGCCGTTGATAAGACAGCGTGTTGTAACGTCGTCAAAGGGACGAGGGTTACGTAATGTCCAACAGTCCCGTAACAATCTAAAAACCTCATTTCTTACCCCAATTACCGACTCCGTCACTTGTGGAAACGTTTTGTTTAATAGTTGTAGCCCGATGTTCTTGTTCTCACTTTGGTGAGAAGCGAACATTACTAATCCGTAAGCATAACATGCTTCTTTATGTTGCATGTTAGCCGCTTTTTCTAAATCACGAAGTCCAATATTCGGATATATTGAGTCAAAATAATTTCTTAACCCGTTGCGTAAAATAGCATTTGGGTTCCCCGCAATATATGCGTCAAAGTAAACACATCGTAACTTATGGGTTTCCCAATGTTATATCCCCCATCTTTCAAATGAAAGTCTCTTATAAACCAAGACATTCTTGGAACGTTCTTCGAATGTCTTACAAACTGATCTCGCCTTAAATAGTTGTGCCGAAGAATTCTGACCGACTTTAGACAAGATTTCATCAATCATGTCTCCGGGTAGGTCTCTTAAAATATTGGGTTGTCTATCCATTTTGTGTTTTTATACTGTAAAATAGACAAGAGTTAGATTCATAAAAAAAAAAAATACTTATTAATACAAGCAATTTTTACATATATCATAAAGCATAAGCACACTATATTACATATATTACACCACACGAATACAACTATCTTATTCTGACTCGCTTGTTTCTTCTTCTTCGGTTTTGGTTCGTTTTGCCAAGTTTCTAGGGATATATGATGTTCCCCTAATACGAGCCGTCGTTATCCACATTGGTTTAGAAAAACCTGGTGGTTTAGAGGTTCCCGGGTCATTGTTACAACTTAAGGACTTCGGGGGTTGACGATACATATAAAGTTCATCGGGGTTGGAATTAGATTTCTCTATTTTTATGCCCTTTTCCTTATTATTTTCTTTTGCCTTTTTAAATTCAGTTGGGGTAATTTCTATAACATCATCGGAATTCTCGTCAGAATCCGATTCATCGGAGAATTGGTAATCCTCCCAATATTTTGCTTCCTTGGCGGAAACACCATTGACCATAATTAACCTTGGTCGGTTGGTTGAGGATTTTCTTTTACTTAACCGTTTTATTATTTCCCCCACCGGTTCTATTTCTTCATCCGGTTCCGATTCTTCTTCCGGTTCCGATTCTTCTTCCGGTTCCGACTCTTCTTCCGGTTCCTCTTCGGGAACTTGTGAATCAGTCCACGAATCATTCCAATTTACATTTGACTCTTCATTATTATTAGGTGAGTCAATGGGACTTGTTCTAGAGGTAGACATCTATCACATAATATCAAACACGTTAAGAGATTAATATATCACATAATATTCATATGTTAAAAATATATAGTTTCCAACAAAAATGTTAAGCAATCATTTTTAAAGAAAAACACGGTCGAAGTCCAGACTCACTAATGCATCCTAACAAACTCGATAAGACACACTAATGCAAATTTTCTGGTTCTCTAAGACCAACGCTCGGATACCAACTGAAATGTCCCGTTCTTATTGATTAAAAACGTTCCATATTAATTGATTTCGTTGCGAGGTTTTGACCTCTATATGAGACGTTTTTCAAAGACTGCATTCATTTTTAAAACAAACCATAACCTTTATTTCATAAATAAAGGTTTAAAAAGCTTTACGTAGATTATCAAATTATGATAATCTAAAATATCCTGTTTACACACGACCATTACATAATGGTTTACAATACAAATATGTTACATCGAAATTAGTTTCTTGAATGCAGTGTTTACACAATATCATACAAACATGGACTCCAAATCTCGTCCTTATTTTAGTATGCAACATCGGAAGCTCTTAATATTCACCTGAGAATAAACATGCTTTAAACGTCAACAAAAATATTAGTGAGTTATAGGTTTAACCTATATATATCAAATCGTAACAATAGACCACAAGATTTTATATTTCAATACACATCCCATACATAGAGATAAAAATCATTCATATGGTGAACACCTGGTAACCGACATTAACAAGATGCATATATAAGAATATCCCCATCATTCCGGGACACCCTTCGGATATGATATAAATTTCGAAGTACTAAAGCATCCGGTACTTTGGATGGGGTTTGTTAGGCCCAATAGATCTATCTTTAGGATTCGCGTCAATTAGGGTGTCTGTTCCCTAATTCTTAGATTACCAGACTTAATAAAAAGGGGCATATTCGATTTCGATAATTCAACCATAGAATGTAGTTTCACGTACTTGTGTCTATTTTGTAAATCATTTATAAAACCTGCATGTATTCTCATCCCAAAAATATTAGATTTTAAAAGTGGGACTATAACTCACTTTCACAGATTTTTACTTCGTCGGGAAGTAAGACTTGGCCACTGGTTGATTCACGAACCTATAACAATATATACATATATATCAAAGTATGTTCAAAATATATTTACAACACTTTTAATATATTTTGATGTTTTAAGTTTATTAAGTCAGCTGTCCTCGTTAGTAACCTACAACTAGTTGTCCACAGTTAGATGTACAGAAATAAATCGATAAATATTATCTTGAATCAATCCACGACCCAGTGTATACGTATCTCAGTATTGATCACAACTCAAACTATATATATTTTGGAATCAACCTCAACCCTGTATAGCTAACTCCAACATTCACATATAGAGTGTCTATGGTTGTTCCGAAATATATATAGATGTGTCGACATGATAGGTCGAAACATTGTATACGTGTCTATGGTATCTCAAGATTACATAATATACAATACAAGTTGATTAAGTTTTGGTTGGAATAGATTTGTTACCAATTTTCACGTAGCTAAAATGAGAAAAATTATCCAATCTTGTTTTACCCATAACTTCTTCATTTTAAATCCGTTTTGAGTGAATCAAATTGCTATGGTTTCATATTGAACTCTATTTTATGAATCTAAACAGAAAAAATATAGGTTTATAGTCGGAAAAATAAGTTACAAGTCGTTTTTGTAAAGGTAGTCATTTCAGTCGAAAGAACGACGTCTAGATGACCATTTTAGAAAACATACTTCCACTTTGAGTTTAACCATAATTTTTGGATATAGTTTCATGTTCATAATAAAAATAATTTTTTCAGAATGACAACTTTTAAATCAAAGTTTATCATAGTTTTTAATTAACTAACCCAAAACAGCCCGCGGTGTTACTACGACGGCGTAAATCCGGTTTTACGGTGTTTTTCGTGTTTCCAGGTTTTAAATCATTAAGTTAGCATATCATATAGATATAGAACATGTGTTTAGTTGATTTTAAAAGTCAAGTTAGAAGGATTAACTTTTGTTTGCGAACAAGTTTAGAATTAACTAAACTATGTTCTAGTGATTACAAGTTTAAACCTTCAAATAAGATAGCTTTATATGTATGAATCGAATGATGTTATGAACATCATTACTACCTTAATTTCCTTGGATAAACCTACTGGAAAAGAGAAAAATGGATCTAGCTTCAATGGATCCTTGGATGGCTCGAAGTTCTTGAAGCAGAATCATGACACGAAAACAAGTTCAAGTAAGATCATCACTTGAAATAAGATTGTTATAGTTATAGAAATTGAACCAAAGTTTGAATATGATTATTACCTTGTATTAGAATGATAACCTACTGTAAGAAACAAAGATTTCTTGAGGTTGGATGATCACCTTACAAGATTGGAAGTGAGCTAGCAAACTTGAAAGTATTCTTGATTTTATGAAACTAGAACTTTTGGAATTTATGAAGAACACTTAGAACTTGAAGATAGAACTTGAGAGAGATCAATTAGATGAAGAAAATTGAAGAATGAAAGTGTTTGTAGGTGTTTTTGGTCGTTGGTGTATGGATTAGATATAAAGGATATGTAATTTTGTTTTCATGTAAATAAGTCATGAATGATTACTCATATTTTTGTAATTTTATGAGATATTTCATGCTAGTTGCCAAATGATGGTTCCCACATGTGTTAGGTGACTCACATGGGCTGCTAAGAGCTGATCATTGGAGTGTATATACCAATAGTACATACATCTAAAAGCTGTGTATTGTACGAGTACGAATACGGGTGCATACGAGTAGAATTGTTGATGAAACTGAACGAGGATGTAATTGTAAGAATTTTTGTTAAGTAGAAGTATTTTGATAAGTGTATTGAAGTCTTTCAAAAGTGTATAAATACATATTAAAACACTACATGTATATACATTTTAACTGAGTCGTTAAGTCATCGTTAGTCGTTACATGTAAGTGTTGTTTTGAAACCTTTAGGTTAACGATCTTGTTAAATGTTGTTAACCCAATGTTTATAATATCAAATGAGATTTTAAATTATTATATTATCATGATATTATCATGTATGAATATCTCTTAATATGATATATATACATTAAATGTCTTTACAACGATAATCGTTACATATATGTCTCGTTTAAAAATCATTAAGTTAGTAGTCTTGTTTTTACATATGTAGTTCATTGTTAATATACTTTATGATATGTTTTCTTATCATAGTATCATGTTAACTATATATATATATATATATCCATATATATGTCATCATATAGTTTTTACAAGTTTTAACGTTCGTGAATCACCGATCAACTTGGGTGGTCAATTGTCTATATGAAACATATTTCAATTAATCAAGTCTTAACAAGTTTGATTGCTTAACATGTTGGAAACATTTAATCATGTAAATATCAATCTCAATTAATATATATAAACATGGAAAAGTTCGGGTCACTACATCCGGAGCCACAGCACCATCCCGGTGGTGCTGTGCTTCCCGCAGACTTGGGGAAGGTCCAGTCCGTAATGAGTATAACCATTGGTGCCGACGCCTTCCTGATGGACGTCTCTTGCCGATCGAACCCGCCAGATACCGACAGATGATGGCCGCCCGAGGAGAGCCACCCGTACAGCCACCCCCAGCCGATCTAGATGACCCATCATCCGCCGATTCTTCATCCGACGACTCATCCTCTGACGATTCTAGTGACGAGGATTCAGATGAGGACCCTGATGATGCAGCTGTGAAGCCACCCTCCACCCCGCCGAAGAAGCGGTACCGTTTTGATGGTACCGTCATTCCAGGGATTAATGGAGGTCGACCATTTGTTAATGCTCATGGTCTACATCGTAGGGTTACCGCCCGTAAGCGGCTTGTGCCGTATCCTGCTAATCCCTTCATCCGTAAGCCTTACCGCTTTGCAGCCTCTACTTCTGGAACCGGACCGTCTACACCACCAGCTCCACCAGCACCACCCATACCGACTGCACCGCCTGCCCCACCATCTCCCTCTGTCGAGGAACTGATGAGGGAGGTGGAGATCCTCTGTGCTCGGGTAACTGAGCTCGAGGACCAGATATCCCACGTATTGGACATCCTACACCCACCATCACCTTAGGGCTTTTGTAGTAGATTTCATTATGTAATCTCATTTGTAGTTTTATGTTCTACTTATGTATTATACGAACCTATGCGGATGTATGCAACTTATTATTAATGAATCTAACTTTGTGTTATTTAATTCTTGCACAGTGTTCTATTTACATTACTGTATGATGATTCTGTGGTATCTGAATCTATTTGCGTTACTTAATAAACATGTGATGTGTTGATTCCATGTTGGTTACCATATACTGTATTATTACTATTTGAATGATGGATTTTGACTTGAGTCAAAATTTTTGTTTAGAACATCATGGCAAACGGAAGATCAACACCCACCACAGCCCAAATCGAGGAAATGATCATTGAACGAGTCGCCGCAGCTTTAGCGGAAATGAACCCCCAAGCTCCACCACCACCGGTTATCCAGCCCATTCGTAATGGGTGCACATACAAAGAGTTTCAAAGCTGCAAGCCCCACAACTTTAGTGGAACTGAGGGACCGGTTGGTCTCACTAGGTGGTTTGAGAAATTAGAATCTGTGTTTCGAGTTAGTAACTGCTCAGAGGTGAACAAAACCAAGTATGCCTCGTGTACGCTGTCTGACGGTGCACTAACTTGGTGGAACACATTGGCTCAAGCAAAGGGTATTGATGAGGCATTTGCTACCCCATGGGAGGAATTCAAAGGGGCCATGATTGAGGAATATTGCCCTAGGACAGAGATCCAGAAAATGGAGATTGAGTTTATGCAGTTGAAGGTTGTGGAAAACGATCTCGATGGTTACAACTGTAGGTATCTAGAATTAGCCCTGATGTGTCCTACCATGGTTACCCCGGAGTTTAACAGTATGGAAAGGTATTTGTGGGGACTTCCTAAGTCCATTAAGGGAAATGTCACCTCGTCTAAGCCACCCAATGTCTCGAAAGCAATGCGCATGGCGCACACTTTAATGAACCAAATTATCATCGATGAATCGAAAAAGGAAAAATCCGAAGCGGGGAGTAGTGATAAGCGTAAGTGGGATAACAACAAGGGTAGAGCCTATGATCAAAACCCGGCGAAGCGACATGAGGGTTTCAAAGGAAACAACAACGGTGGGAATCCCAATTCGAACACCAACTCGAACCCCAACTACAAAGGCAATCTGCCACAGTACAAGAGGTGCTACAAGCGCCACACCGGGTACTGTAACTTTGTTTGTGAAAAATGCAAAAACACCGGGCATATTGGCAGGGACTGCAAGATCACCACCATGACTGGGAAGCCGAACCCCAATGTACCGAGAAAATGTTATGAATGCGGACAGACGGACCACTTCATAAATAAGTGTCCCAACAAGCGAAAGGACGGCGGACCACCGCGTGTACGAGCTTTCAATGTAAATGCAAGGGATGCTCATGAGAACCCCGACTTGGTGACAGGTATATTCACTATCAACAATCTATTAGCTTCTGTCCTATTTGATACTGGTGCCGATAGAAGTTATGTATGTAGACACTTTTGCGATAAGATAAATTGGTCGTTAGTTCCTTTAAAGGAGAGTATGCTTGTAGAGGTAGCCAATGGAAAACTTGAGAAAGTTGACCAAATCAGCTGAGGAGCTATTATCAACATCGCTGGTGTGGATTTCGAGATTGACTCAATACCCATTAAGTTGGGAAGCTTTGATGTTATTGTCGGTATGGACTGGTTGACCAAGATAAGGGCCAACATTATCTGTGGAGATAAAGCTCTTCGTATACCACACAGAGATGGTGAGCCACTGATTATTTACGGAGATAGATGTAGCTCGAAACTGAATCTCATTAGTTGCATGAAAGCGCAAAAGATCATGAAGAAAGGACGTCTTGCTGTTTTGGCACATGGGAAAACATTAGAAACCGAGGTGAAGAGTGTGGATGATGTACGAATTGTGAACGAATTTTCCGATGTCTTTCCAGAGGAATTGCCTGGAATACCGCCGCCGAGAGTAGTAGAGTTTCAGATCGATTTAGTGCCAGGAGCTGCACCTGTAGCTCGCGCACCTTATCGACTCGCACCTTCAAAAATGCAAGAGTTGCAGAGCCAACTACAAGAACTGCTAGACCGTGGATTTATCCAACCAAGTTTCTCGCCTTGGGGCGCACCTGTTTTATTTGTGAAGAAGAAGGACGGATCATTCTGCATGTGTATCGACTACCGTGAACTCAACAAATTGACGATAAAGAATCGATATCCTCTTCGCCGAATTAACGATCTTTTTGATCAACTACAAGGATCGAGCGTTTACTCTAAGATCGATTTGCGATCCGGTTATCACCAGTTGAGGGTGAAAGATAGCGATGTGATGAAGACTGCATTCAGAACTCGTTATGATCATTACGAGTTTCTCGTGATGCCATTCGGATTAACCAACGCACCTGCCGTATTCATGGATCTCATGAATCGTGTCTGCAAGCCATACCTGGATAAGTTTGTTATCGTCTTCATAGATGATATCCTCATCTACTCCAAAAGCGAAGAAGAACATGAGCAACATCTTCGTCTAGTGTTGGAACTCTTGAGACAAGAGCAACTTTATGCAAAATTCTCCAAGTGTGAGTTTTGGTTGAAGGAAGTCCAATTTCTGGGTCACGTTGTAAGTGATCAAGGTATCAAAGTTGATCCCGCAAAGATTGAAGCTATCAGCAAGTGGGAAACCTCCACTACTCCGACGCACATTCGCCAATTTTTAGGTCTCGCCGGTTATTACCGAAGATTTATTGAAGGTTTCTCTCTGATTGCGCGTCCTTTGACCGCGCTGACTCACAAAGGGAAGAAGTTCATTTGGGAACCCGAACAAGAATCTGCATTTCAAACCTTGAAGAAGAAGTTAACCACCGCACCTATCTTATCACTTCCTGAAAGCAGTGACGATTTCGTCATTTATTGCGATGCTTCGAAAAGTGGTTTTGGTTGTGTACTGATGCAACGAACAAAGGTTATCGCTTACGCCTCTCGCCAACTGAAGATTCACGAGTGAAATTACACAATGCATGATCTCGAGCTTAGAGCCGTTGTCTTTGCATTAAAACTGTGGAGACACTATCTTTATGGAACAAAGAGCACTATTTTCACCGATCATAAAAACCTCCAGCACATCTTCGATCAGAAGCAACTGAATATGAGACAGCGTCTATGGATCGAGACACTGAACGACTATGATTGTGAACTTCATTGTCACCCTGGCAAGGCCAATGTTGTAGCTGACGCTTTGAGTCGAAAGGAGAGGATGGCACCTCTTCATGTTCGGGCACTGAACATCACCATTCATTCGAACCTCAATAGCGAGATCCGAGCAGCCCAAGATGAGGCTCTCAAGGAAGAGAATATATCTCATGAATAATTGAACATTCTCGTTTCTCGATTTGAAGTTAAGGAGACTGGACTTCAATATTTTGTTGGAAGAATTTGGGTACCTCTTTATGGAGATCTAAGGAACCTTATACTTGATGAAGCCCACAAGTCGAGATATTCGATTCATCCCAGAGCTGGTAAAATGTACCACGATCTTAAGGAACAGTATTGGTGGCCAAATCTTAAGAAAGATGTTGCAATGTATGTTGGTAAGTGTTTGACTTGCTCGAAAGTTAAGGCCGAGCATCAGAGGCCTTCTGGGTTACTTCAACAACCGAAAATCCCGAAATGTGTAACACCCCAGCTTAACATGACCACAATATTGTCCGCTTTGCCCGCAGGCGCACGGCTTTTTCTTGGCGACCACACACGAGAAGCACTTTCCCAGGAGGTCACCCATCCCGGTAGTGCTCTCGCCCGAGCACGCTTAACCACAACGTACTCTCACTTCTACTCAGCCTGTGATCCCAAAACGAGTTGTGTCATTTAAGCATGAGTATTACCTTATAATCCCATGATCACTCATGTCAGTGGGCGATGTGGGATTTGCCTAGGGTGTTACATTCACCCCCCCTTAGGGACTCATCGTCCTCGATGAGGTTTACCCCACCACCCCCAACATCACATGAGTGGCTCTGATACCATTCTGTAACACCCCAGCTTAACATGACCACAATATTGTCCGCTTTGCCCGCAGGCGCACGGCTTTTTCTTGGCGACCACACACGAGAAGCACTTTCCCAGGAGGTCACCCATCCCGGTAGTGCTCTCGCCCGAGCACGCTTAACCACAACGTACTCGCACTTCTACTCAGCCTGTGATCCCAAAACGCGTTGTGTCATTTAAGCGTGAGTATTACCTTATAATCCCATGATCACTCATGTCAGTGGGCGATGTGGGATTTGCCTATATAGAACCTCTATTTATTGGCCTTCGATCATTCAATCACCTATATAGAACCTCTATTTGTTCTGCTATTGATAAAAGAAAGGAAACCAAACAGAAAAAAAAAAAAAAAAGAGTAAACCCGTTTTTTTCCCTCTGTTCTTGAACTCAAAACACCATATCACAAATTCTCGTTCAATTTCAAAAACTATTAAAACAGTTTTGTTAGGATTCTCACACTCAAACTTTCTGCAAAGTTTCGTCCCTCAATTCCTGAAATCGAGCTTCAATTTTGAGGTCAAAGTTTTTAGATAAAAAAGTCAACTTTTATTCTTTGATCAAATTCGAGCTTGTAGTTATGTTTCAACTTCAATTAACGAATCCAATAGTTTATAGGATGGATTTACAATGTATTTCGTGTTTTAACCTTAGCCTAATAGGTCCTAAAAACCAAGTTTAATTTTTTTTTTCTCCTCTTTGAACCGACAGCAGCTATCGCTGCTTTACTTTCTATTTTTTTTTCGCGTTTAATAATTTATAGATTCTATAAAATCGTTTATGCATCTATTTCAAATTCTAAAACTAAATAAGAAATTAGTTAATAGCTTGGTTTTGGATCTTGGGTCGACTTTGATTCTGTAAAGAAGAAAGGGAACACAATAGATACGGGTTATAATAATTAAAATAGAATTCTGAAACAGATAATGGGCGACAGCCCAACGGTTTAGAGGGATGACGGGTTTTCAAGTGGTCAGGGGTTCGAGCCCTGCAGGTGGCGGTTTTTCTTTTTTTTAAAGCCTAATAATGTGAGGTAGAATTTCCTATTTATTATTATACTTTTATTGTTATTATTATTAATAGTATTATGTTAATTGTTGTTATTATTATTATTATTATTATTATTATTATTATTATTATTATTATTATTATTATTATTATTATTATTATTATTATTATTATTATTATTGTCAACAAAATATTGTTAATATTATCATTATTAGTATTAGGATGATTATCATAAATAGTATTATTATTATTATTAAAAATTATTATCATCATTATTTTTTTTTACAAAAAGTATTGTTTTGTTATCAATAAAACTATTAATATTATTATTATCACGTATTATCTACATCATTATTATTAAGCTAATATTATTTAGGAAAATAAAAGTTTTAAATAACGTTGTTAAGATTATAAGTATTAAAATGAAGAGTATAGATATAAAATTTATATTTAAATTACATTTTTAACTATATTAATAGTTATATAGCTATATATAAAATGAAGATATATATATATATATAATTAATAAAACTTACAAATTATTAAATATGACAAGTACAGCACTAATAATAATACATAAACTTATTCGATTACAAACATGTGTATTAATAAATGAACAAATGATATAGGTTCGTGAATCCGAGGCCAATTCTGCATTGTTAGGTGTCGCCTTATGTATTTTTACTACAAAATACATTAGGTGAGTTTCATTTGCTCCCTTTTACTCTTTACATTTTTGGGACTGAGAATACATGCGCTACTTTTACAACTGCTTTATTAAATTCTTTTGAAATACATTTTGAACTGCGAATACATGCAAATGCTTTATTAACTATTTTACAATATTTATATGCGTGAGTTTCATTATTCCCTTTTAAATGCTTTCGCAATATATATTTTTGGGACTGAGAATACATGCGCTGTTTTTATAACTGTTTTACGAAATAGACACAAGTAATTGAAACTACATTCTATGGTTGGATTATTAAACCGAATATGCCCTTTTTATTAAGTCTGGTAATCTAAGAATTAGGGAACAGACACCCTAATTGATGCAAACTCTAAAGATAGATCTATTGGGCCCAACAAGCCCCATCCAAAGTACCGGATGCTTTAGTACTTCGAAATTTATATCATGTCCGAAGGAGGATCCCGGAATGATGGGGATATTCTTATATACATATTGTGAATGTCGATTACCAGGTGTTCAATCCATATGAATGATATTTTTGTCTCTATGCATGGGACGTATGTTTATGAGAAATGGAAATATGAAATCTTGTGGTCTATTAAAATTATGATATGATTATTTATTTTAAACTAATGAACTCACCAACCTTTTGGTTGACACTTTAAAGCATGTTTATTCTCAGGTACTAAAGAAATCTTCCACTGTGCATGAAATGACCCGTTCATATACATTATAAACGATTCACAATAGTTGATTATATTGTGAGGTATTTGACCTCTATATGATACATTTTACAAACATTGCATTCGTTTTTAAAAGGCAAAATTTCTTTACATCGAAAATTGACAGGCATGCATACCATTTCATAATATCCACTATCCAACTATAAATTGATTTAATAATAATCTTTGATGAGCTCAATGACTCGAATGCAACGTTCTTCGAAATATGCTATGAAAGACTCCAAGTAATATCTTTAAAATGAGCAAATGCACAGCGGAAGATTTCTTTAACACCTGAGAATAAACATGCTTTAAAGTGTCAACCAAAAGGTTGGTGAGTTCATTAGTTTATCATAATCATTTATTTCCATCATTTTAATAGACCACAAGAATTTTATTTCCAGTTCTCATAAATATACGTCCCATGCATAGAGACAAAAATAATCATTCGTATGGTGAACACCTGGTAACCGACATTAACTAGATACATATAAGAATATCCCCTATCATTCCGGGATCCTCCTTCGGACATGATATAAATTTCGAAGTACTAAAGCATCCGGTACTTTGGATGGGGTTTGTTAGGCACAATAGATCTATCTTTAGAGTTCGCGTCAATTAGGGTGTCTGTTCCCTAATTCTTAGATTACTAGACTTAATAAAAAGGGGCATATTCGATTTCTATCATTCAACCATATAATGTAGTTTTGATTACTTGTGTCTATTTCGTAAAAACATTTATAAAAATTTCGCATGTATTCTCAGCCCAAAAATATAAAGGTTAAAAAGGTAAATGAAACTCACACATATAAATATTGTAAAACAGTTAATAAAGCATTTGCATGTATTCTCAGCCCAAAAATGTATATAAAAAGGGAATAATGAAACTCACGCATATAAATATTGTAAAACAGTTAATAAAGTATTTGCATGTATTCTCAGCCCAAAAATGTATATAAAAAGGGAATAATGAAACTCACCATACTGTATTTCGTAGTAAAAATACATATAACGTCATTGAACAAGTGCAAGGTTGGCCTCGGATTCACGAACCTAAATTAATTATATATAATTATGTGTTGGTCAATATTTGTCTAACAAATTAGGTCAAGTCATAGTGTACCACAATCTTAATGCTCGAGACTAATATGCAAAAGTCAACAAAAGTAAATTTGACTCAAAATAATTTCCAAAAATCTATACATGATTAATATATAGTTTAAATATCATCGTTTTATATTTTTAAATATTTTTAAAAGATTTATTAGAGTAAATAATATAATTTATTTATTAATAAATAAAATTTTATATTAAATTTATATAATATAATATACTTTTATATATATTAAGTAATAAAATTTATATAGTTCATTTAATATCATAAAGATAATATGATAGGTATTATTAAAGTAAGTTATTACACGTAGTAAGATATATTTGTATCACATATTTATTTGATAAAATAATATCTATAATGATAGTAAGTAAAAGTTGTATTATTTTGTAATAATAATTATTATTATAAAAATATCAATATTTATAATTACTAAGATGACATTATGATAAAACGATAATTCTAATTATGATAACTTTAATATTTACGATAATTTTTAATATTATCTTTAAAATAATAATTCTATTTAAAATAATAATAATAATGATATTTTATAGTAACAATGACATTTCTATTAAAATGATAATTTTTGTTAAAATGATAGTTTTAATACTAACGATATTTTTGATAATAATAGTAATGATAAAAATAATAAGAACGATAATTTTATCTAAATCAATATCTTATAATATTTTAATTTCATCATGATACTCTTACTCATTATTTCCTAATCGTTTCGTTTAATAGCTTTTAATCGTCTTTTATATCGTGTTCATAATAATGATAATAGTAGTAATCAAAATAATTAGGTGTTACAAATATTTGTTTTAATTACACTAATATTAATAATGATAGTTACTATAACATTTTTAACGATAATACTAATAATTATCTTAATGATAATATAGTAATAATAATAATAACAATGACAATATCCATTTTTAAATAATGATATATATATATATATTAATAATGATAATAATAATAATAATACTAATAATAATAATAATAATTGGATAATAATTATAATAATATTAATTATAACTTTAACGATAATAACGATAGTAATAATAAAAATAATAATAATTTTTAATGATAAATCCCTTTTATTGATAAAGATAATAATAATGATAATAATAAGATAAAACTAGAACGACGATAAAAATGACGATAATAATAATCATTTTTAATAAAAATATCGAAAATTCAATTGATTATAACTTCTAATCCGTTCATCGAAACCATTCGATATCTAAAGGAAAAGTCCTTAATTTTTCGCTAGCTTTCCAAGGACATGCATATCTTATACCTTATCTCAACCGCAAGTGTAACTAATTCAATATTCAACCTAACCTGTCTAAGGGCAATATCAAAAGTACGAGCATGCATAACCCTAAATACTCGAGCACTAGTCACGGATACACTATTAGTATGTAAAAGTTAAATTATGAGTACTCACGTATCAATATTGAGATTCAATATTGCAGGAAAGGTACGTAGACGCAACGGAAATGATAAACACTATATTGACCTCACGAGCATACCCATGAACCATACTCAATCACCTCCATAGCTATAACCCATAATTTCCTTAATCCTATCCTACTCGAAAAACAATTTCGAAATCACTCGGACAGCACTCTGTCGTAATATTTTATGTATACTAATAATATCTTGAAATAATACGGAGTAAATATATATATGTAAATCGATTGAGAGAGTTTAGAGAAAAATATTTTCAAGTTTCTATGAAATAATGAAACCTATTGAATTCTATTTATAATAGATTTTTGAATTATTAAAGTGAATTATTAAAGTATGAATTATTAAAGTGAATTATTAAAGTATGAATTATTAAAGTGAATTATTAAAGTATGAATTATTAAAGTGAATTATTAAAGTTAAAGTAAAGTAAAAATAAAGTAAAGGTAAAGTTTAAGTATAGTAAAAGTATAAAACTATGTACGTATAATACGCGTATAAATATATATAATATTAATTTAAATTGTTATATATATTTAATAAAATAAAATATAAATATCGTTATCTTTATCATACTAGTTAAGTAATGAGTTGTCAAAAGTGGTTCTAGATATTTATAAAAGTTATATACGTTTTAATAATAAAGTTCTTTTTAAACTGAAAAACGTTTTTGTACGTTTAAAACTAAATAGATCAATCGAGTCTTTATGAGATTCAATCTTCCACTATCCTTTGTCTAGTTCTCAATGATTGACAATTTGTTCTTATTTATAAATCACTTTACCATTTTCCGAATATTGTTAAAACGGAAAGATTTCTCAAATCAACGTGGGCCTTTCAACAGAGACTTGTAATCATAATTCAATATATCTGATAATTCAATCATTTGATCTTATCTTCTAATTCTATTGATAAATATTTTGAAATAGATACAATCATATAAAGTATTTAATCTAATATTTTGTTTACGTTTCAAGTTATAATATATATACACATATACATATATAATCATATTCGTTTAATGGTTCGTGAATCGTTGGAACATGGTCGAGGTTGAATGAATGTATGAACATAGTTTAAAATTCTTGCAATTTAACTTAACAAATATTGCTTATCGTGTCAGAAACATATAAAGATTAAAGTTTAAATTTGGTTGGAAATTTCCGGGTTGTCACAGTACCTATCCGTTAAAGAAATTTCGTCCCGAAATTTGAGTGGAAAGGTCGTGAATGATAATAAGTATGTTTTCATGATGCATACGGGCTGAAAATTAGAGTTTTATCATCAGCGAATAATTTGGATAAACAATCCATTTATATGAAGAGTACGAATGAAGCTAACATAGAAGAGTGAAATGAGTAAGTGTAGATTCATCTTATCATTTGACGTAGATATGATTGATTCCCAGATTTCAAGGGATTTGAAGAAAATCTTCTTAATAAGATTTGACTCTCCGGTAATCAAGGGAATTAGGATCCGCTTTAAATGCGATCGTCTATTTTAATTGTTCTGTCGGAGATTTTCTTATAAATTCACCTCCTTCGTTTCCTTACAACTCACACCTTCTGTTGATGCATTTTATGCAAGTTCCTATACATCTACCCGCGTCCATTGCAGGTACAACAGTTTACAGGCCACCATAATTGCTCGTTATTATACTATCCGTGTTTGTATGTGGTTACAGGAACTGCAGGAACGAGATTTAGATGTTTAACTATGTTAGACTTAGTCAGACGTACTAGTGAAGCCTCACTAGTACAGCTGACAGGCTCATACGCACGGTTGATGCTGAGCTAAGTCACAATTATAACCTAAATGAGAAGACACGAGTGAGTGATCACCCTTACGACTGATGAAGCCAACTCGTACGTGTGATGAATGAATCGTATAGGTGAGTCAACAGCAGGGGTATATAAAGTCTTATGTTCTTCATTTTAGGTTAAGCCTCTCATTTGTTACACACACTCAGATCTAGTGAGCTCTTCCGATTCTCTCTCATTCCAAATCACCCAGGTGGTGAATAATAGCTCTAGGTGTTGATCTAATCACACTTGATTTAGTTGTGGTTTGACTAAATTAATCAAAAAAAACTTAACCTATTCACTAGAGGGTTTGATTCACTTATTCCGCCATTGTGTGAGTTAAATCTGTTGATTTCTAAGTTCCTAGTCATGTTTCATCACCTTCTATTCTTTCCCCCTCAACTCATATTTTAAAGTATTCATCAATATGCTCCATCCAGTTCTGATTCTCGATATACTTCTAACTTTCATATCGGTCATTCTTCTTTTTCATCTACCGCCGGAAGAATCTATTTACTTCTACTATACTCATGGGTTTATAGTGTTTCTAGTTCTCCCGTGTCTTTATATTGCTATATGCATCGATATATATGGTTTATAATTTCTGGTTTGTCGTTGGGATTTATATGTTCCCTTATATTTCAAAGTATCTGCTTCTGTCTTCTATAATCAATATCATTCACAGTTAATGCTCTATTTTATTTGCTGCAATTTATACCCCAATTTCTATTTCGGAGTTTTGTCCTTTCGTTTCTTCTTCTTGCGATTAAGCACCGCTTGTTGAAATGTCCCGTTCTTATTGATTAAAAACGTTCCATATTAATTGATTTCGTTGCGAGATTTTGACCTCTATATGAGACGTTTTTCAAAGACTGCATTCATTTTAAAACAAACCATAACCTTTATTTCATCAATAAAGGTTTAAAAAGCTTTACGTAGATTATCAAATAATGATAATCTAAAATATCCTGTTTACACACGACCATTACATAATGGTTTACAATACAAATATGTTACAACAAAAATAAGTTTCTTGAATGCAGTTTTTACACAATATCATACAAGCATGGACTCCAAATCTAGTCCTTATTTAAGTATGCGACAGCGGAAGCTCTTAATAATCACCTGAGAATAAACATGCTTAAAACATCAACAAAAATGTTGGTGAGTTATAGGTTTAACCTATATATATCAAATCATAATAATAGACCACAAGATTTCATATTTCAATACACATCCCATACATAGAGATAAAAATCATTCATATGGTGAACACCTGGTAACCGACATTAACAAGATGCATATATAAGAATATCCCCATCATTCCGGGACACCCTTCGGATATGATATAAATTTCGAAGTACTAAAGCATCCGGTACTTTGGATGGGGTTTGTTAGGCTCAATAGATCTATCTTTAGGATTCGCGTCAATTAGGGTGTCTGTTCCCTAATTCTTAGATTACCAGACTTAATAAAAAGGGGCATATTCGATTTCGATAATTCAACCATATAATGTAGTTTCACGTACTTGTGTCTATTTTGTAAATCATTTATAAAACCTGCATGTATTCTCATCCCAAAAATATTAGATTTTAAAAGTGGGACTATAACTCACTTTCACAGATTTTTACTTCGTCGGGAAGTAAGACTTGGCCACTGGTTGATTCACGAACCTATAACAATATATACATATATATCAAAGTATGTTCAAAATATATTTACAACACTTTTAATATATTTTGATGTTTTAAGTTTATTAAGTCAGCTGTCCTCGTTAGTAACCTACAACTAGTTGTCCATAATTAGATGTACAGAAATAAATCGATAAATATTATCTTGAATCAATCCACGACCCAGTGTATACGTATCTCAGTATTGATCACAACTCAAACTATATATATTTTGGAATCAACCTCAACCCTGTATAGCTAACTCCAACATTCACATATAGAGTGTCTATGGTTGTTTCGAAATATATATAGATGTGTCGACATGATAGGTCGAAACATTGTATACGTGTCTATGGTATCTCAAGATTACATAATATACAATACAAGTTGATTAAGTTATGGTTGGAATAGATTTGTTACCAATTTTCACGTAGCTAAAATGAGAAAATTTATCCAATCTTGTTTTACCCATAACTTCTTCATTTTAAATCCGTTTTGAGTGAATCAAATTGCTATGGTTTCATATTGAACTCTATTTTATGAATCTAAACAGAAAAAGTATAGGTTTATAGTCGGAAAAATAAGTTACAAGTCGTTTTTGTAAAGGTAGTCATTTCAGTCGAAAGACCGACGTCTAGATGACCATTTTAGAAAACATACTTCCACTTTGAGTTTAACCATAATTTTTGGATATATTTTCATGTTCATAATAAAAATCATTTTCCCAGAATAACAACTTTTAAATTAAAGTTTATCATAGTTTTTAATTAACTAACCCAAAACAGCCCGCGGTGTTACTATGACGGCGTAAATCCGGTTTTACGGTGTTTTTCGTGTTTCCAGGTTTTAAATCATTAAGTTAGCATATCATATAGATATAGAACATGTGTTTAGTTGATTTTAAAAGTCAAGTTAGAAGGATTAACTTTTGTTTGCGAACAAGTTTAGAATTAACTAAACTATGTTCTAGTGATTACAAGTTTAAACCTTCGAATAAGATAGCTTTATATGTATGAATCGAATGATGTTATGAACATCATTACTACCTTAAGTTCCTTGGATAAACCTACTGGAAAAGAGAAAAATGGATCTAGCTTCAACGGATCCTTGGATGGCTCGAAGTTCTTGAAGCAGAATCATGACACGAAAACAAGTTCAAGTAAGATCATCACTTGAAATAAGATTGTTATAGTTATAGAAATTGAACCAAAGTTTGAATATGATTATTACCTTGTATTAGAATGATAACCTACTGTAAGAAACAAAGATTTCTTGAGGTTGGATGATCACCTTACAAGATTGGAAGTGAGCTAGCAAACTTGAAAGTATTCTTGATTTTATGTAACTAGAACTTGTAAAATATATGAAGAACACTTAGAACTTGAAGATAAAACTTGAGAGAGATCAATTAGATGAAGAAAATTGAAGAATGAAAGTGTTTTAAGGTGTTTTTGGTCGTTGGTGTATGGATTAGATATAAAGGATATGTAATTTTGTTTTCATGTAAATAAGTCATGAATGATTACTCATATTTTTGTAATTTTATGAGATATTTCATGCTAGTTGCCAAATGATGGTTCCCACATGTGTTAGGTGACTCACATGGGCTGCTAAGAGCTGATCATTGGAGTGTATATACCAATAGTACATACATCTAAAAGCTGTGTATTGTACGAGTACGAATACGGGTGCATACGAGTAAAATTGTTGATGAAACTGAACGAGGATGTAATTGTAAGCATTTTTGTTAAGTAGAAGTATTTTGATAAGTATCTTGAAGTCTTTCAAAAGTGTATGAATACATATTAAAACACTACATGTATATACATTTTAACTGAGTCGTTAAGTCATCGTTAGTCGTTACATGTAAATGTTGTTTTGAAACCTTTAGGTTAACGATCTTGTTGAATGTTGTTAACCCATTGCTTATTATAACAAATGAGATGTTAAATTATTATATTATCATGATATTATGATATATAATATATCTTAGTATGATGTATATACAGTTAAATGTCGTTACAACGATAATCGTTACATATATGTCTCGTTTCGAAATCATTAAGTTAGTAGTCTTATTTTTACATATGTATTTCATTGTTAATACACTTAATAATATATTTACTTATCATTTAACATAATTAACCAAGTGTATCAATATCTTAATATGATTCATATGTACCTAGTAAGACGTTGTTATAACGATAATCGTTATATATATCGTTTTCGAGTTTCTTAAATTAATAGTCTCATTTTTATGTATATAACTCATTTTTAAAATACCTAATGAGATACATACTTATAATAAAAACATGTTAACTATATATATAACCATATATATGTCATCGTATAGTTTTTAGAAGTTTTAACGTTCGTGAATCACCGGTCAACTTGGGTGGTCAATTGTCTATATGAAACATATTTCAATTAATCAAGTCTTAATAAGTTTGATTGCTTAACATGTTGGAAACATTTAATCATGTAAATATCAATCTCAATTAATATATATAAACATGGAAAAGTTCGGGTCACTACAGTACCTACCCGTTAAATAAATTTCGTCCCGAAATTTTAAGCTGTTGAAGGTGTTGACGAATCTTCTGGAAATAGATGCGGGTATTTCTTCTACATCTGATCTTCATGCTCCCAGGTGAACTCGGGTCCTTTACGAGCATTCCATCGAACCTTAACAATTGGTATCTTGTTTTGCTTAAGTCTTTTAACCTCACGATCCATTATTTCGACGGGTTCTTCGATGAATTGAAGTTTTTCGTTGATTTGGATTTCATCTAACGGAATAGTGAGATCTTCTTTAGCAAAACATTTCTTCAAATTCGAGACGTGGAAAGTGTTATGTACAGCCGCGAGTTGTTGAGGTAAATCAAGTCGGTAAGCTACTGGTCCGACACGATCAATAATCTTGAATGGTCCAATATACCTTGGATTTAATTTCCCTCGTTTACCAAATCGAACAACGCCTTTCCAAGGTGCAACTTTAAGCATGACCATCTCTCCAATTTCAAATTCTATATCTTTTCTTTTAATGTCAGCGTAGCTCTTTTGTCGACTTTAGGCGGTTTTCAACCGTTGTTGAATTTGGATGATCTTCTCGGTAGTTTCTTGTATAATCTCTGGACCCGTAATCTGTCTATCCCCCACTTCGCTCCAACAAATCGGAGACCTGCACTTTCTACCATAAAGCGCTTCAAACGGCGCCATCTCAATGCTTGAATGGTAGCTGTTGTTGTAGGAAAATTCTGCTAACGGTAGATGTCGATCCCAACTGTTTCCGAAATCAATAACATATGCTCGTAGCATGTCTTCAAGCGTTTGTATCGTCCTTTCGCTCTGCCCATCAGTTTGTGGATGATAGGCAGTACTCATGTCTAGACGAGTTCCTAATGCTTGCTGTAATGTCTGCCAGAATCTTGAAATAAATCTACCATCCCTATCAGAGATAATAGAGATTGGTATTCCATGTCTGGAGACGACTTCCTTCAAATACAGTCGTGCTAACTTCTCCATCTTGTCATCTTCTCTTATTGGCAGGAAGTGTGCTGATTTGGTGAGACGATCAACTATTACCCAAATAGTATCAAAACCACTTGCAGTCCTTGGCAATTTAGTGATGAAATCCATGGTAATGTTTTCCCATTTCCATTCTGGGATTTCGGGTTGTTGAAGTAGACCTGATGGTTTCTGATGCTCAGCTTTGACCTTAGAACACGTCAAATATTCTCCTACGTATTTAGCAACATCTGCTTTCATAACCGGCCACCAAAAATGTTTCTTGAGATCCTTGTACATCTTCCCCGTTCCAGGATGTATTGAGTATCTGGTTTTATGAGCTTCTCTAAGTACCATTTCTCTCATATCTCCAAATTTTGGTACCCAAATCCTTTCAGCCCTATACCGGGTTCCGTCTTCCCGAATATTAAGATGCTTCTCCGATCCTTTGAGTATTTCATCCTTTAAATTTCCCTCTTTTAAAACTCCTTGTTGCGCCTCCTTTATTTGAGTAGTAAGGTTATTATGAATCATTATATTCATAGATTTTACTCGAATGGGTTCTCTGTCCTTCCTGCTCAAGGCATCGGCTACCACATTTGCCTTCCCCGGGTGGTAACAAATCTTAAAGTCGTAATCATTCAATAATTCAATCCACCTACGCTGCCTCATATTCAGTTGTTTCTGATTAAATATGTGTTGAAGACTTTTGTGGTCGGTATATATAATACTTTTGACCCCATATAAGTAGTGCCTCCAAGTCTTTAATGCAAAAACAACCGCGCCTAATTCCAAATCATGCGTCGTATAATTTTGTTCGTGAATCTTCAATTGTCTTGATGCATAAGCAATCACCTTCGTTCGTTGCATTAATACACAACCGAGACCTTGCTTTGATGCGTCACAATAAATCACAAAATCATCATTCCCTTCAGGCAATGACAATATAGGTGCCGTAGTTAGCTTTTTCTTCAATAACTGAAACACTCTCTTGTTCATCTTCCCTTTATGCATTAATGCAGTCAAGGGTTTTGCTATTCTAGAAAAGTCTTGGATGAACCTTCTATAGTAACCAGCTTGTCCTAAAAACTGGCGTATGTGTTTCGGAGTTTTCGGGGTTTCCCACTTTTCAACAGTTTCTATCTTCGCCGGATCCACCTTAATACCTTCTTTGTTCACTATGTGACCGAGGAATTGAACTTCTTCCAACCAAAATGCACACTTTGAAAATTTAGCGTACAATTCTTCCTTCCTCAATACTTCTAACACCTTTCTCAAATGTTCACCGTGTTCTTGGTCATTCTTTGAGTAAATAAGTATGTCATCAACGAAAACAATGACAAACTTGTCAAGGTATGGTCCACACACTCAGTTCATAAGGTCCATGAACACAGCTGGTGCATTAGTTAAACCAAACGACATGACCATAAACTCGTAATGACCGTAACGTGTTCTAAAAGCAGTCTTTGGAATATCATCTTCTTTCACCCGCATTTGATGATACCCGGAACGTAAGTCAATCTTTGAATAAACAGACGAGCCTTGTAGTTGATCAAATAAGTCGTCGATTCTCGGTAGTGGGTAGCGGTTCTTGATGGTAAGTTTGTTCAACTCTCGGTAGTCGATACACAACCTGAATGTACCATCTTTCTTCTTGACAAACAAAACAGGAGCTCCCCACGGTGATGTGCTTGGTCGAATGAAACCACGCTCTAAAAGTTCTTGTAATTGGCTTTGCAGTTCTTTCATCTCGCTGGGTGCGAGTCTGTAAGGAGCACGAGCTATTGGTGCAGCTCCTGGTACAAGATCTATTTGAAATTCAACGGGTCGATGTGGGGGTAATCCCGGTAATTCTTTCGGAAATACATCGGGAAATTCTTTTGCAATGGGAACATCATTGATGCTCTTTTCTTCAGTTTGTACTGTCTCGACGTGTGCTAGAACAGCATAGCAACCTTTTCTTATTAGTTTTTGTGCCTTCAAATTACTAATAAGATGTAGCTTCGTGTTGCCCTTTTCTCCGTACACCATTAAGGGTTTTCCTTTTTCTCGTATAATGCGAATTGCATTTTTGTAACAAACGATCTCTGCTTTCACTTCTTTCAACCAGTCCATACCGATTATCACATCAAAACTCCCTAACTCTACTGGTATCAAATCAATCTTAAATGTTTCGCTAACCAGTTTAATTTCTCGATTCCGACATATATTATCTGCTGAAATTAATTTACCATTTGCTAATTCGAGTAAAAATTTACTATCCAAAGGCGTCAATGGACAACTTAATTTACCACAAAAATCTCTACTCATATAGCTTCTATCCGCACCCGAATCAAATAAAACGTAAGCAGATTTATTGTCAATAAGAAACGTACCCGTAACAAGCTCCGGGTCTTCCTGTGCCTCTGCCGCATTAATATTGAAAACTCTTCCGCGGCCTTGTCCATTCGTGTTCTCCTGGTTCGGGCAATTTCTAATAATGTGGCCCGGTTTTCCACATTTATAACAAACTACATTGGCATAACTTGCTCCGACACTACTTGCTCCGCCATTACTCGTTCCGACACCATTTGTTCCTTTCGTTCTATTAACCCCTAGTCCGTAGACCTCACACTTCGCCGCGCTATGACCATTTCTTTTACACTTGTTACAAAATTTGGTGCAGAACCCCGAGTGATACTTTTTACACCTTTGGCATAGCTGCTTCTGATTGTTGTTGTTGTTACGGTTATTATTGTTGTTGGGATGATTGTTGTAGTTGTTGTTGTTGTTGTTGTTGTTGTTGTTGTTATTGTTGTTGTTGTTGTTGTTGGGCCGTTTGTTGTAGTTGCGATTAATGTTGCGATTGTTGGGATAATTGTTGCGATTATTGTTGTAATTGCTGTTGTTGTTGTATTGGTGATTCTTATCACCGTTTTCCTCCCACTTTCTTTTGACTTGCTTCACATTGGCCTCTTCAGCAGTCTGTTCTTTAATTCTTTCTTCAATCTGGTTCACTAGTTTGTGAGCCATTCTACATGCCTGTTGTATAGAGGCGGGCTCGTGTGAACTTATATCTTCTTGGATTCTTTCCGGTAATCCTTTCACAAATGCGTCGATCTTCTCTTCCTCATCTTCGAATGCTCCCGGACACAATAGGCACAATTCTGTGAATCGTCTTTCATACGTGGTAATATCAAATCCTTGGGTTCGTAACCCTCTAAGTTCTGTCTTGAGCTTATTGACCTCGGTTCTGGGACGGTACTTCTCGTTCATCAAGTGCTTGAATGCTGACCACGGTAGTGCGTATGCATCGTCTTGTCCCACTTGCTCTAGATAGGTATTCCACCATGTTAACGCAGAACCTGTGAAGGTATGCGTAGCGTACTTCACTTTATCCTCTTCAGTACACTTACTTATGGCAAACACCGATTCGACCTTCTTGGTCCACCGTTTCAATCCGATCGGTCCTTCGGTTCCATCAAATTCCAAAGGTTTGCAGGCAGTGAATTCTTTGTAGGTGCATCCTACACGATTTCCTGTACTGCTAGATCCAAGGTTATTGTTGGTATGTAGCGCAGCCTGTACTGCGGCTATGTTTGAAGCTAGAAAAGTACGGAATTCCTCTTCATTCATATTCACGGTGTGTCGAGTAGTCGGTGCCATTTCCTTCAAAATAATCAAATGGAACAAGTTAATCATACAGAATATTAAGAGTAGTTAATAGTATTTCGTAGCATAATATGAACTCATTTATAAAAGCTTTTTCTTCATATTAGCGTTTTATAAGTTTAAGTTCGGGTAGTACCTACCCGTTAAGTTCATACTTAGTAGCTAATATACAATTCAACTACTACAATTCTATATGAAAAACTGATTATAATAATATTTCGCGTTCAAACTTTTATACAATATTTTACAAACTTACAATACCGCTTATTTTACATAAAGCATGAAATATAGCACACAATAACTTTGATACAAGATAGTTGTGAAGATAATTCTAGCTAGTACACAAGTCGTTCAGCAAAGGCAATAAAGACACGTAATTCATACGTCCATAAACAAGTCATGCATTCTGGTTTTACTAGGATTACTTCCCATCCTTGGTCTTGTGGAACATAACCGTTATGGCCGTTGATAAGACAGCGTGTTGTAACGTCGTCAAAGGGACGAGGGTTACGTAATGTCCAACAGTCCCGTAACAATCTAAAAACCTCATTTCTTACCCCAATTACCGACTCCGTCACTTGTGGAAACGTTTTGTTTAATAGTTGTAGCCCGATGTTCTTGTTCTCACTTTGGTGAGAAGTGAACATTACTAATCCGTAAGCATAACATGCTTCTTTATGTTGCATGTTAGCCGCTTTTTCTAAATCACGAAGTCCAATATTCGGATATATTGAGTCAAAATAATTTCTTAACCCGTTGCGTAAAATAGCATTTGGGTTCCCCGCAATATATGCGTCAAAGTAAACACATCGTAACTTATGGGTTTCCCAATGTGATATCCCCCATCTTTCAAACGAAAGTCTCTTATAAACCAAGACATTCTTGGAACGTTCTTCGAATGTCTTACAAACTGATCTCGCTTTAAATAGTTGTGTCGAGGAATTCTGACCGACTCTAGACAAGATTTCATCAATCATGTCTCCGGGTAGGTCTCTTAAAATATTGGGTTGTCTATCCATTTTGTGTTTTTAAACTGTAAAATAGACAAGAGTTAGATTCATAAAAAAAATACTTATTAATACAAGCAATTTTTACATATATCATAAAGCATAAGCACACTATATTACATATATTACACCACACGAATACAACTATCTTATTCCGACTCGCTCGTTTCTTCTTCTTCGGTTTTGGTTCGTTTTGCCAAGTTTCTAGGGATATATGATGTTCCCCTAATACTAACTGTCGTTTTCCACAACGGTTTAGAAAAACCTGGTGGTTTAGAGGTTCCCGGGTCATTGTTACAACTTAAGGACTTTGGGGGTTGACGATACATATAAAGTTCATCGGGATTGGAATTAGATTTCTCTATTTTTATGCCCTTTCCCTTATTATTTTCTTTTGCCTTTTTAAATTCAGTTGGGGTAATTTCTATAACATCATCGGAATTCTCGTCGGAATCCGATTCATCGGAGAATTTGTAATCCTCCCAATATTTTGCTTCCTTGGCGGAAACACCATTGACCATAATTAACCTTGGTCGGTTGGTTGAGGATTTTCTTTTACTTAACCGTTTTATTATTTCCCCCACCGGTTCTACTTCTTCATCCGGTTCCGATTCTTCTTCCGGTTCCGATTCTTCTTCCGGTTCCGACTCTTCTTCCGGTTCCTCTTCGGGAACTTGTGAATCAGTCCACGAATCATTCCAATTTACATTTGACTCTTCATTATTATTAGGTGAGTCAATGGGACTTGTTCTAGAGGTAGACATCTATCACATAATATCAAACGCGTTAAGAGATTAATATATCACATAATATTCACATGTTAAAAATATATAGTTTCCAACAAAATTTGTTAAGCAATCATTTTTCAAGTAAACACGGTCGAAGTCCAGACTCACTAATGCATCCTAACAAACTCGATAAGACACACTAATGCAAAATTCTGGTTCTCTAAGACCAACGCTCGGATACCAACTGAAATGTCCCGTTCTTATTGATTAAAAACGTTCCATATTAATTGATTTCGTTGCGAGGTTTTGACCTCTATATGAGACGTTTTTCAAAGACTGCATTCATTTTAAAACAAACCATAACCTTTATTTCATCAATAAAGGTTTAAAAAGCTTTACGTAGATTATCAAATAATGATAATCTAAAATATCCTGTTTACACACGACCATTACATAATGGTTTACAATACAAATATGTTACAACAAAAATAAGTTTCTTGAATGCAGTTTTTACACAATATCATACAAGCATGGACTCCAAATCTCGTCCTTATTTAAGTATGCGACAGCGGAAGCTCTTAATAATCACCTGAGAATAAACATGCTTAAAACGTCAACAAAAATGTTGGTGAGTTATAGGTTTAACCTATATATATATATCAAATCATAATAATAGACCACAAGATTTCATATTTTAATACACATCCCATACATAGAGATAAAAATCATTCATATGGTGAACACCTGGTAACCGACATTAACAAGATGCATATATAAGAATATCCCCATCATTCCGGGACACCCTTCGGATATGATATAAATTTCGAAGTACTAAAGCATCCGGTACTTTGGATGGGGTTTGTTAGGCCCAATAGATCTATCTTTAGGATTCGCGTCAATTAGGGTGTCTGTTCCCTAATTCTTAGATTACCAGACTTAATAAAAAGGGGCATATTCGATTTCGATAATTCAACCATATAATGTAGTTTCACGTACTTGTGTCTATTTTGTAAATCATTTATAAAACCTGCATGTATTCTCATCCCAAAAATATTAGATTTTAAAAGTGGGACTATAACTCACTTTCACAGATTTTTACTTCATCGGGAAGTAAGACTTGGCCACTGGTTGATTCATGAACCTATAACAATATATACATATATATCAAAGTATGTTCAAAATATATTTACAACACTTTTAATATATTTTGATGTTTTAAGTTTATTAAGTCAGCTGTCCTCGTTAGTAACCTACAACTAGTTGTCCACAATTAGATGTACAGAAATAAATCAATAAATATTATCTTGAATCAATACACAACCCAGTGTATACGTATCTCAGTATTGATCACAACTCAAACTATATATATTTTGGAATCAACCTCAACCCTGTATAGCTAACTCCAACATTCACATATAGAGTGTCTATGGTTGTTCCGAAATATATATAGATGTGTCGACATGATAGGTCGAAACATTGTATACGTGTCTATGGTATCTCAAGATTACATAATATACAATACAAGTTGATTAAGTTATGGTTGGAATAGATTTGTTACCAATTTTCACGTAGCTAAAATGAGAAAAATTATCCAATCTTGTTTTACCCATAACTTCTTCATTTTAAATCCGTTTTGAGTGAATCAAATTGCTATGGTTTCATATTGAACTCTATTTTATGAATCTAAACAGAAAAAGTATAGGTTTATTGTCGGAAAAATAAGTTACAAGTCGTTTTTGTAAAGGTAGTCATTTTAGTCGAAAGAACGACGTCTAGATGACCATTTTAGAAAACATACTTCCACTTTGAGTTTAACCATAATTTTTGGATATAGTTTCATGTTAATAATAAAAATCATTTTCCCAGAATAACAACTTTTAAATCAAAGTTTATCATAGTTTTTAATTAACTAACCCAAAACTGCCCGCGGTGTTACTATGACGGCGTAAATCCGGTTTTACGGTATTTTTCGTGTTTCCAGGTTTTAAATCATTAAGTTAGCATATCATATAGATATAGAACATGTGTTTAGTTGATTTTAAAAGTCAAGTTAGAAGGATTAACTTTTGTTTGCGAATAAGTTTAGAATTAACTAAACTATGTTCTAGTGATTACAAGTTTAAACCTTCGAATAAGATAGCTTTATATGTATGAATCGAATGATGTTATGAACATCATTACTACCTTAAGTTCCTTGGATAAACCTACTGGAAAAGAGAAAAATGGATCTAGCTTCAACGGATCCTTGGATGGCTCGAAGTTCTTGAAGCAGAATCATGACACGAAAACAAGTTCAAGTAAGATCATCACTTGAAATAAGATTGTTATAGTTATAGAAATTGAACCAAAGTTTGAATATGATTATTACCTTGTATTAGAATAATAACCTACTGTAAGAAAAAAAGATTTCTTGAGGTTGGATGATCACCTTACAAGATTGGAAGTGAGCTAGCAAACTTGAAAGTATTCTTGATTTTATGTAACTAGAACTTGTAAAATATATGAAGAACACTTAGAACTTGAAGATAGAACTTGAGAGAGATCAATTAGATGAAGAAAATTGAAGATTGAAAGTGTTTGTAGGTGTTTTTGGTCGTTGGTGTATGGATTAGATATAAAGGATATGTAATTTTGTTTTCATGTAAATAAGTCATGAATGATTACTCATATTTTTGTAATTTTATGAGATATTTCATGCTAGTTGCCAAATGATGGTTCCCACATGTGTTAGGTGACTCAAATGGGCTGATAAGAGCTGATCATTAGAGTGTATATACCAATAGTACATATATCTAAAAGCTGTGTATTGTACGAGTACAAATACGGGTGCATACGAGTAGAATTGTTGATGAAACTGAACGAGGATGTAATTGTAAGCATTTTTGTTAAGTAGAAGTATTTTGATAAGTGTCTTGAAGTCTTTCAAAAGTGTATGAATACATATTAAAACACTACATGTATATACATTTTAACTGAGTCGTTAAGTCATCGTTAGTCGTTACATGTAAATGTTGTTTTGAAACCTTTAGGTTAACGATCTTGTTGAATGTTGTTAACCCATTGTTTATTATAACAAATGAGATGTTAAATTATTATATTATCATGATATTATGATATATAATATATCTTAGTATGATGTATATACAGTTAAATTTCGTTACAACGATAATCGTTACATATATGTCTCGTTTCGAAATCATTAAGTTAGTAGTCTTATTTTTACATATGTATTTCATTGTTAATACACTTAATAATATATTTACTTATCATTTAACATAATTAACCAAGTGTATCAATATCTTAATATGATTCATATGTACCTAGTAAGACGTTGTTATAACGATAATCGTTATATATATCGTTTTCGAGTTTCTTAAATTAATAGTCTCATTTTTATGTATATAACTCATTGTTAAAATACCTAATGAGATACATACATATAATAAAAACATGTTAACTATATATATAACCATATATATGTCATCGTATAGTTTTTATAAGTTTTAACGTTCGTGAATCACCGGTCAACTTGGGTGGTCAATTGTCTATATGAAACATATTTCAATTAATCAAGTCTTAACAAGTTTGATTGCTTAACATGTTGGAAACATTTAATCATGTAAATATCAACCTCAATTAATATATATAAACATGGAAAAGTTCGGGTCACTACACTTGTAATGGTCCAGAATTCACAGATATGAATTTCGGAATGAACATTGTTAATGTTCTAGGAAGGAAATTGTGATGGCACGATCTTGACTTGTCAAATTACTAGAATACCTTGGAAAAGGCCGAATCATCAAGAAATATTTTCTTGATATTTTAGAGATTAAATAGAATACAAGAGTCGTATAATGTGGCACATGATGATGTTATGATCTGTGAATCATCACGTTCCATTTAGAAACTCAGCATTACTTACTGTAATATAATCACATTGATCAAGTGTCATTATATTATACTAATTCATGCTTCAGTTCCCAACATTACTTCAAAATATTCCTATTTTAAACTTGAATGTTTGAGAATTTTGAAACTAAAATAGTTTCTTTTATGATGTAATACAAATAGCGCGAAGAGGTAAATGATTTCAAATAAGAAAAATTAAGAAAATATCTCCAGAAATATGGAGGATATTTATAATGAAAGATATGATGATATTTTAGAATTTCTAATATCAGAGGATGATGAAGAATATTATCCGCAGGGGTTTAGAGTCAGGAGCAAGGTATTCGTTAATGACTTCAGCAGGTACTGAATCATTTGGATCCTTTGAAGTCAGGTTCAGTCTTTGTAATTTGTCCACAACCTCCTTCCTACTTTGCTCAATCCATTTTCCAGTTCCAAAACTTCTCTTTTTCTGCGCTTTGCCAACACACTTCATCATTATCATCCAGCTTTTACCATTTAAAGTCGTTTATAGTTTTTGCTACTTCATCAGCATTTTTTTTTTCCATTTTCGGAGAACCAATTCGTAGTTCGGAGTGTTTTTTAGAAACTTCACATTCAAATTAAGTCCAGAAGATAGACGTTATATATACACATATAACTGTTGGCGTAGACATCCTGCGAGATTTCAAAATACTGATTGCTAATTCCCAATGATTCGTATGGCAATTCTCATTACAAGATGCGAATGAGTAAATGATGGGGTTTCAATGAATAATTATAATGACTTTTTAGAGAGGCTAAAGTCAAAGGGTAATGAAGTTGTTGGTACATCTGCTAATAATGTGGTGGAATGTAAAAGGTTCCCTGGTAATGAATGTGTATATCTCAAGGTTATAATAAGGTTAGTCTGACTGAAAAGTTGAAGTTGACTTGCTGGAGCTGTGACAAAACTGGCTACTTTGAATAGGAGTCGCAAAGTTATTTTTGCTAATAAATACCAAAGAATCTGACGTGGATACGTTGTTTAAACTTTTACTTTGGTTTCAAGAGTTTTTCGGGTACATAACTGTGGGTAACATGTGGTTGGATCATCATCTCGATTGCTCATCATTCGAAGTGTCTTCAGAAATTTTCGAAGGGTTTGAACACAGATTGTAATCGTTAACATACATTTGATGTTCTAACACAGTTTTGAAGTCAAAATATAGCTTGTGAAAGATGTAAGGATCTAAGAGTGATGATTTTGGTCATATCTCAAGTTGAATTTTGAGATTTCAAAATCAGAATATGTAATTAAATTTTGAATGAGTATGGTTGTTTTGATTTCTATAAAAGAATGTATATTTTTGTGAAAGTAGGGAGTATAATGGATGATTTGCTGAATCAGATTCGAAGAATGTAACATATTAATTGTGAATTTATATATCTCTCGGGTATTACCTACCCGTTAAAAAAAATTCACAATTAATATTTTGTACAAAAGAATTTTATTACAGTCTTTATGAAAATATATATATGTATATTTTCTTCAGATGTAACATAGATTTAATGAGTTAATGTTAAATTAAACTCATTTGATTTACGGTTGAAACTAGAATTGAATAATCCCTAAAGGCTTTAAAAAGTACATAACTTTTACGCAGTATTTCTTTAATGACATTGAAATTATGAATCAATACTTCGTTATTTGTTGATGTTTGATGTTCGGTTCGTGGAATTCTTGTGAATTTCGCAAAGTACGAATGAGGTTATCTAAAAAGTTTCGGGTACATCGATGATGAAAGTGTAAAATCAAATATATACTTGATTTATTATGAATTGGAATTTGTTGAATTGCGACAGAGATTGTAGTTAACGTTGGTTAAGTTGCGGCCAAAGGACGTACATTATTGCATATCTGTAATATGAATTAACCGAGTAATTAAGATTCACACACAATAGCTTAGCACGGAAAGATTTATTTCAAAAAAAAAAAAAAAAAATATATATATATATATATATATATATATATATATATATATAATATACATATAATTTCTTCAGAGGGAATGAGTTAATTCTTCATAACTCGTTGATACAATATACACGTTATTGATTCGTAATGATGTCCACAGTGATTCTTGAACTGACGGAGTTTGTGATGTTATCGGTGTTGTTGATTCGGATGTTGACTGTACTGACGATGCTGGTAACGCTGACGGTACTGTTGATGCTGTTGGTAAAGCAAGTTTAGCTTGTTAATCACACACCATTTTTGTCAGGGTTTCTACTCTTCCTTCTATCATTTTGGTTCGCTTAACTGATTTATGGTTAGGGCTAGATTAGATAATCTCTAAGACTTTAAAGATTACATAATCGCCGCGGAATGTTTCTCCAATGAAGTTATGAATTAATACTTCATCAGTTATTGTTGTTGGTACTCCTTGGTATCTATGGTGCGTATGACGTTGATGCTCGTGGGACAGATTGTGAAGTTGAGGTTTACGACGCGGTTGTGGTTGGAGGTGGTAATGGTACTGTTGGCGTTGATGATGGTGGTACTGGTTATGCTGCTGATGCTGCTGCTGGTGTTTGTAATCTCTGCACCATATTCTCCAAAGCCACTACCCGAGCGCGAAGCTCGTTGACTTCTTCTATTACACCGGGGTGATTGTCGGTTCGGACGAGCGGATAAATAAAATCTAAAATTTGATGTAATATATAATTGTGACGAGATACTCTGGAAATGAGCGAGAAAATGGTGTTTCGGACAGGTTCGCCGGTAAGTGCTTCAGGTTCTTCGTCAAGAGGGCAATGTGGTGGATGGAAGGGATCACCTTCTTCTTGTCTCCAATGATTGAGGAAGCTACGAACCCATCCCCAATTCATCCAGAATAGGTAATGACTGATTAGTTGATCTATTCCGGTCACACTGCTTTTGGAGCTTGAATGGGATTCCATTTCGGAATCTGTGTGACTTGAACTGATGATGAATTCCATTTCGTACGATTGGATAAAGGATTTTTTTTTTTCGATATGAAATGATTTTGGCTAACGGATGGTATTCTAATTACATAGAATATATATATATATATATATATATATATATATATATATATATATATATATATATATATATATATATATATATATATATATATATATATATATCAAAAGATTTCGTAGATTACGGAGGACTTTGCGGGATATATCAGGCAAAGTTTAAAGTAACAGATACGATAAGATATGATTTAGCAGATATGCTAAGATATGAATTTTTATCTATACACTATTCATGCAATCAATGCAGCAAGACGTGTCTTAGACTAAAAATGATAAACAGGTAATTTCCTAAGGATGATAAGTAGTTAATTTTTGACACAAAATGATAAGCAAAACTTTTGACATGCTGACACGGTCGAAGTCCAGACTCACTAATGCATCCTATCGACTTATCAGTTAGACACATTAATGGAGACCTGGTTCGCTAAGACCACCGCTCTGATACCAACTGAAATGACCCGTTCATATACATTATAAACGATTCACAATAGTTGATTACATTGCGAGGTATTTGACCTCTATATGATACATTTTACAAACATTGCATTCGTTTTTAAAAGGCAAAATTTCTTTACATCGAAAATTGACAGGCATGCATACCATTTCATAATATCCACTATCCAACTATAAATTGATTTAATAACAATCTTTGATGAACTCAATGACTCGAATGCAACGTTCTTCGAAATATGCTATGAAAGACTCCAAGTAATATCTTTAAAATGAGCAAATTCACAGCGGAAGATTTCTTTAACACCTGAGAATAAACATGCATTAAAGTGTCAACCAAAAGGTTGGTGAGTTCATTAGTTTATCATAATCATTTATTTCCATCATTTTAATAGACCACAAGAATTTCATTTCCAGTTCTCATAAATATACGTCCCATGCATAGAGACAAAAATAATCATTCATATGGTGAACACCTGGTAACCGACATTAACTAGATACATATAAGAATATCCCCTATCATTCCGGGATCCTCCTTCGGACATGATATAAATTTCGAAGTACTAAAGCATCCGGTACTTTGGATGGGGTTTGTTAGGCCCAATAGATCTATCTTTAGAGTTCACGTCAATTAGGGTGTCTGTTCCCTAATTCTTAGATTACCAGACTTAATAAAAAGGGGCATATTCGATTTCTATCATTCAACCATATAATGTAGTTTTGATTACTTGTGTCTATTTCGTAAAAACATTTATAAAAATTTCGCATGTATTCTCAGCCCAAAAATATAAAGGGTAAAAAGGTAAATGAAACTCACGCATATAAATATTGTAAAACAGTTAATAAAGCCATGTATTCTCAGCCCAAAAATGTATATAAAAAGGGAATAATGAAACTCACCATACTGTATTTCGTAGTAAAAATACATATAACGTCATTGAACAAGTGCAAGGTTGGCCTCGGATTCACGAACCTAAATTAATTATATATAATTATGTGTTGGTCAATATTTGTCTAACAAATTAGGCCAAGTCATAGTGTACCACAATCCTAATGCTCGAGACTAATATGCAAAAGTCAAAAAAAGTAAATTTGACTCAAAATAATTTCCAAAAATCTATACATGATTAATATATAGTTTAAATATCATCGTTTTATATTTTTAAATATTTTTAAAAGATTTATTAGAGTAAATAATATAATTTATTTATTAATAAATAAAATTTTGTATTAAATTTATATAATATAATATACTTTTATATATATTAAGTAATAAAATTTATAGGGTTCATTTAATATCATAAAGATAATATGATAGGTATTATTAAAGTAAGTTATTACACGTAGTAAAATATGTTTGTATCACATATTTATTTGATAAAATAATATCTATAATGATAGTAAGTAAAAGTTGTATTATTTTGTAATAATAATTACTATTATAAAAATATCAATATTTATAATTACTAAGATGACATTATGATAAAACGATAATTCTAATTATGATAACTTTAATATTTACGATAATTTTTAATATTATCTTTAAAATAATAATTCTATTTAAAATAATAATAATAATGATATTTTATAGTAACAATGACATTTCTATTAAAATGATAATTTTTGTTAAAATGATAGTTTTAATACTAACAATATTTTTAATAATAATAGTAATAATAAAAATAATAAGAAC